>NC_061096.1:31572967-31602967 GCF_015104395.2 Macrobrachium nipponense
TTTTCAAGGAACACAACACACTGTAAAAGGAATGTCAGAGAGAGAGAGGAAGGGCGAGGGAAAGATTAGAGTGGACACAAGGAGCGGGGAATAGAAAGCTAAAGGGGGAATAAGAATGAAGAAGATTCCCCATCACAGCATCACAGGGACAGAACAAGGGAAAAAAAAAGAAAAGATTACAGTATGTTGAAGTACGGGAATATTGATGATGCCTAGGATGCAATATCTGTCAGAGGGTGAGAAGGGTTTTAGATATTTCGAATCTGGTTTTAGTTTTCTTCTCTCTCTCTCTCTCTCTCTCTCTCTCTCTCTCTCTCTCTCTGTATTTCGAGTCCTTTATTAATTTTCTCCCCCCCCCCCCCCGCCCCACACTCTCTTTTTGAAGTTCCTAAAAATGAAATTTTATTTCATTTTTCATTTTGCTCTGATTCACATTCATTTTCAGTCTGTTTGCATTTCCTTATACTTAGGTGTTCTTTGGCTTGTATAATGTTTGTTTTGAAAATGAATGTGACAATGTTCAAAGAGGAAAAAAATATTTAAATACTTATATCATTGCACTGTTTACGTACGGCATAAAATCAACAGAAAACTTATATCACTGCACTGTTTACGTACGGCATAAAATCAACAGAAACATTAATAATTTTCCACCTTAGTAAAACTGAACAACGATTTTGTTTCAGTTTTGCTCACTGATTAATGGAAGTCTGTCCTGAGACATAATCCTTAGAGAAAAGTAAATGGTGTCTCAGTTCATAGTCATGGTTACGCTTGAAAGTTTTCTTTAACTGCAGGACTCTGTTGATTTATTTGTGCTCTGTTAAAACTGGGAAATTCAGTAGTTATTCAAATAAATAAGTGCTCGTATCTAAAACTCTGAGGCCAAGGCGACGACTATCCAGTGTCTACAGAATTTCGTCAGTTGGTTTGTTGTCTCGCTGCCTTTTAATTTTTTTTTAACGTTTTTATTCATCTTGATAATGAAAGAAAATGGTCTTTTTCTTTCAATTGGTTTGCAGGTTTCTGTATATTTGTTCCATCTTCTAAATGCTTCAGACATAGGCTTAATACCAACTTGAAAATTTGCTCCATTGAACTGTGATACTGCTAAGTAAGACCAAAAATATTCTCCATGAATATGTGGTATTTCTTAGTTAGGCCAAAATTTTTCTGCAATTGATATGTGGTGTTTCTAAGGCTAAAATTTTCTCCATTGATATGTGGTATTTCTAAGACCAAATGGTTTTCTTCATTGATATGTAGTATTTCCAAGTAAGGCCAAAGACTTTCTCCATTGATATGTTATATTTCTCAGACCAAAGATTTTCTCCATTGATATGTGGTACTTCTGAGTAAAATCAAAAAGTTTTTCCACTGATATGTGGTATTTCTAAGACCAAAATTTTTTTTCCATTGGTATGTGGTATTTCTAAGACCAAAAAACTTTTTCCACTGATATGTGGTATTTCTAAGACCAAAGATCTTCTTCATTGATATGTGGTACCTCTAAGTAAGAGTTACCCAGATCAAAATCTGTAAGTTACAGGAATATTTCTGCGGAATCAGTTGATCATTTTTCACTCATCCGTCTTCTTCTTCTTTTACTTCTTCGTTTCGTCTACCCTTTCGATCACTCTCACCTTAGATGCCCTGTGACAGTTCGAAGGCAGAACTGGAGCTAGTTTGAGGACCTTGTCTCTCTCAGCAGGAGTCGTGTTTCTCCTTATCACCCTTCTATCTTGTATTTTACTCTCCGGGAATATTTTCTTTTTTTTTCTGTCCACGCTTACTCTCTCCATGGGGCATTACTTGCATATCTGTACTTTTTTTGTAGCCTCTCTCTCTCTCTCTCTCTCTCTCTCTCTCTCTCTCTCTCTCTCTCTCTCCAAAATATAAAAGTGTTTATTCGTAACTAAAACTTTTCAATTATCTCGTCTCCTCTAATAACAAATACATGGATGGGTATATAATTCATGGACATGTATTATTACTGCTCTTATTTTCTGTTGTCCTCCTCCTTCTCCTCCTCCTCCTCCTCCTCCTCCTCCTCCGTCCTCTTCTTCCTCTTCCTCCTCCTCCTCCTCCTTCGCCCAATCACCCTCCTCCACAAATCCCAGCGCCCTCCGAGGCGCCACTCGAATACCTGTCGAGTTCAGCCCCCGGATGATATATTGCCCTGTTAATTGCGAGACGTCCTTCGGTAATCAGGTGATCGACCGGCGAATAATCGCTCCGTAGCGCCGCCAACCACCATCACCACCACCACCGCGCCGATCGGTGCTGCCGGTCTGAATGGGACCTCGATTGGTTGTTTGCGCTGGGGTTATCGATGGGCCCTTTTTTTTTTTTTTTTTTTCCACCTAACCCCGATCCAGTGTCGTCAATGGGGTCATCGGAGATTACTCAGCTGGGGAGTCGCCATTGTTATCGCCTCTGTGGCGTTGTTCCTTTTTTTTTTTTTTTTTTTTTATTCCAGGGGCTTTTTGGGCGTCATTCCCCAATTCCCTCCCCCATCCCCACCCCCACCCACATCCCCCACCCCCAACTTCACCGAAGTCCCCACATTTTCTATATATATGTATATATATAATGTGTGTGTTAGTGCATGTACATGTGTACGTATAATTATACGCAATACACACAAACACACACATACTTACATATATATTATTTATGTGTATGTGTTTGTGTATCTGTGTATTGCATATACTTTACAGACATATGCACATGCACTAACACATCCAATCACAAGTGCAGTACACATTTATGTTGAAAACAAATCTAAGGTGATATACCAAACAAAAATCTCATTTTCATTTCTAAAGTAAACCCGTGAGCTTTTTTTCATTAAGCGCGCTATTCTTTGCCTTTTTTATCACAATCTGTACGGAAAACTTTATTCCTTCGTGTTATTCAAGAAGTTCTATTCTTAGTATTTTCTGTCGCCTTAGATAAGACTATTTCTATTCTCAGTTTATGTTTTTGAGTCACACCCTCTTTTGGGAAAATTTTATTCGTAGTGATGCTCTTCAGTGACAATCTATACTAGCAAGCCTTAACCCTTAGTGTTTTTAATCACAGTTTGTAAGATAATAGTCGGTCTGTACAAGAAAAAATGTTTTTGGTAACGTTCCTCGTGGATAACTTGTACTGAAAACTCTCTGTTCTTAATGTTGTTTCTCTTTTCTCAATGTTGTTTCTCGGTCACGGCAAGAAAAACCATCTATTTTCAGCGTTGCTTCTCAGTGACAATGAGATAACAGCGCTCTAAGGGGCGCAATCCATACTAGAACCACTATTCTTAGATTTCTTTCTCCTTCTTCGCAGTTTGCACTAGATAACCGGTCCTTTCCAGGAAGGTGTGAACAAAGGGTAAAAGCGGTGAATGGAAGCGAATGGAACCCATCCATACCTGTTAATTGCATCCCCATTATTCCCAGCCTTATGCCGTCAAAGAGGAATTTACAGTTTAACTGCAAATGTCTGAAGAAGGTCTGTTTACTTCTCATAGCTATGGTCTCTTCTGTGCAGCCGGTTCATTAGATTGATTATGATGATGATAGTGCGTTAAATGTGTTCAAATGTATTTTTCGTGTAACAACTACAGTCTGCGGGTTGTAATTCTTCATGTTTAGACTGAACGTCATTCAGCTCGGCGCCAGTCTCTCCGGCCAGTGGTCCATTTATATAACACTGTTTCTTGAACTTTCTTGTGCAGCGGACCCCTTTTATTAAAATGACTCACGTAGCAGACCCCTTATAATGATAATTTCCCTCTTGGGTTTAAAAGTGTTTCCAGTGTATAATACATAGTATTAATATTGCTACTGAATTATTTATTAATGGCTTTTCTTCAACATAAATGTTTACATTTTAAGAAACACTGATTTATAAGCATGCAGAAGAACCCTATTTGTTTGGAACAAGTCCACAGTGGCCACTGACTTGAAATTCAAGCTTCCAAAGAGGATGGTGCTCATTTGAAAGAAACAATACTAGGTAGTGGGGGAATAGGATAGAAAGTATCGTTTGGAGTTGAAAGTAAATTAAGTCATTTACAAACTAAATGATGGATTCATGATCAGTATTATTATCATTAATCATAATTAAGCATATATCATCCCTAGTTTGACGAACTGGCGTAAGCCATTTTTTCCCCACTCTGAGAGAATGTACTTCATAGATTTTCATATTATTGAGACCTTCTAATTAACTCATCTTTTGGGAAAATCAGGTAGAAAAACTGTTATGATATGTCAAAAACTAAAACACTTCGGCTAAAAAAAAATTTAATTGAAAATTAAAAATTGAATGCGACACCTCCTTAAAACAAGGACGATATGCGTAAAGAATTGAGAGAAGACAAAGACACGTCTCTCTGACACAGACATCTACGCGACAAGACTTCGCAACGGGTGCCAAGATATTCCCTCCGGTGTCACGTAACCTGGAACGTAAAGGCTGATTGTTCGATTATCGGTAATCCTCTTATCATGCGATTCAATGTCTTATATCGGTAATCGGATTTTTTTCGTTGTGTCATTAAGAATTTCACGGAATGAAAACATCCCCTGGATTACGGAAGTATACCGAGAGTCCGCTTAGGACACCTCGGGTACACAACGGGAGCCTGAGCTGGATACTGCCTGAATTAGTCAGGTTAATAGGTATGCTGTTAGGTATTATTATTATTATTTTATTATTATTATTATTATTATTATTATTATTATTATTATTATTATTATTATATTTCCTAGAAATATAGCTTCTGAATTCTTATTAGTAACACTGTACCCAAACAACAGCAAAATTTCAGTAATAATAATAATAATAATAATAATAATAATAATAATAATAATAATAAAAATAATATTATTTTTATTATTATTATTATTATTCCAACACTATGTTCCAAGAAATATATATATATATATATATATATATATATATATATATATATATGTGTGTGTGTGTGTGTGTGTGTGTATCACATACATACATACATACATACTTAGTATTTTACTCATTCTTCTTTGTCTGTCCTATTTATTCTCTTATTCGTTATCGCCAGTATCACTGTGCCCTCATTTCCTTATTTCCTGCGGTACACGTTTCTCTTGCATCCTTCAGTTTCAACCTAAATAGGCCGAACAAACGTCCGTGGACGTGCCGTCTCTGTTTCCTGCGTGCGTGCGTGCGTGCATGTGTGCGTGAACGCGCGCACTCCGAAGGTGGTCTTGGTGGTGGCCTCCTATTGTGAATATTCATATTATCGCGGCCATTGTTAAGGTGGCATTGTTGACGCGCTCCTCCCCACAAAGGAGACCTTCATTGTCAGACCTGTGCAGAGTCACGCTGGTTTTCACACAACACTCATACTTTTCTCCGCTTATTAATCTCTCTCTCTCTCTCTCTCTCTCTCTCTCTCTCTCTCTCTCTATGGGTAATTTTTTAATCTTGACTATAGGTTTGTCCTATCAGTACATTACTATCTTGTTTTATTTGAAGATTCTCTCTCTCTCTCTCTCTCTCTCTCTCTCTCTCTCTCTCTCTCTCTCCTTCGTTATAGTTAATTCATCCATATTCATTTGTCTACGAAGACAACTTGAGTGAAAGCGGAGGCATCCGTGGTAAGCCATCTACCTCATCCGTGAGAGAATCCATCCGCCCTTAGCTGAGCGAAATGACCGTGGCAGCGTCAGCGCCCAGGTGAAGAAGAAGAAGAAGAAGAAGAAGGAGGAGGAGGAGGAGGAGTAGAAGGAGGAGGAGAAGAAGAAGCACTGAGAACTAAGAAGACGCCGAGGAGGGAACCTCTTTAATCTGCCTGGCTGCTGTCCACCTTTCGGAGTGAATGAATAAACTTAATGAATCTTATCAGATGGGCAGAGAGTCTCCTCGCTACTTAAAAAAAAAAAAAATAGATTCTGATTTTGGCCATTTTTCTTTTCAGCGATTGTTTATCATGATTTTTTTTTTTAGGTTTTGATTTTTGCCATATTTCGTTTGAAGATATTTATTTATTTATTTATTTTAATCTATAAACAATTTTTCTTTTAGGTTATGATTTGGGCCATTTTTCTTTTGAGCTATATTTATTTTTTAATCTAAAAAAAAATTTCTTTTAGGCTATGATTTTGGCCATTTTGCTTTTGAGTTATTGGTGGTTGTTTTTTTTTTCTAGATTCTTACTTTAAAATTTTTTTTTAAAGCGTTTGGTTGTGTCTACGGAAGGTTATAAAAGGAAATTAGTTCCTTAAGCATGATAATTTTTCTTGCATATTTACTTTTAAGTTACAGCTACCTCAGGTTTTTTCTGTATCTGTATCAGTTTACAGGACAGGATTGCTTAGCAGTTATTCCTTTTTCTTACAGCTGAATTCCTTTGTAACTGCCATTTTGAATTTCCGTTTCATAATTTACGACGTCTCTGAAACGCGGAAGCTTTAAATAAAGAAGACGGAAAACAATCTTGCTTGTCCTGTGACTTCAAGTTTCGCTTATTTCTTTATATTCATTTTTTCTTTGCATGTGAGCGTTTCTCCCTTTTATTTTCTCTGTCCTATTTCCTCTAATCGTGTCTCAATTATTATTTCCTCTAATCGCGTCTCTATTATTCTATTTCCTCTAATCGCGTCTCCTGGTTAATAGATATTCAAACCGTACTCGACCATAAATAAAATATGAACTCGCAGGTGATCAACTTTTTGGCACTCGCATATTTATGTTGATCATGACACTTCATGGAGGGGAATTACATTCTGTTAAAATTATATAATTCCACTTCATAAAAGAGGGTTTGTGCTGTCGTTAAAATTCCACTTAATCGTGCAGTCTATGGTGAGGCGACTGCCGTTGTTGCATTTAATAAAGTGGAATGCAGTCGCGCTATCTTTGCAATTCCACTAAATACGAAGTGTGTGTGGTACGGTCATTTAATTCCTGATCGTAAAGCCAAAATTATATGGCGCTGAATCTGTAATCCACCGTGACGTCAGATTGCAGTACTATACTCATGAACGACGAACTTATTTTACTGAAGAATTACAGGACTGTACTTATAATTCCTTTTAATGACGGGAGCTGTAACGGTTGTGGAATTTAATTCTCTTTATAACATTTTTGTAGCAGTAGATTACGCGGTGTTGTAATTTGTAATCGTGGTATGTTCAGTATTGTTATTCTTGCGTTGGAAATTTGAGGTCATAGTTCTGCAAATATGCATGTAAGTATATTTATATTGTGTTTGTGTGTGTGTATATATATGTGTGTGTTTGTGTATTTAAATGAATGAGAAATATTCTGTTGTTTTATCCACCTAATTAAATGTACTCGGGGACATTTTCTTCTCGTCAATCTAATGAGGAGAAGATTGGCATTAAAATTCCACTAAATGAAAGCAGAACGCATCACTGCTATGAATTACGGTTCTGCCTCAGTAAATATTTTAAGTTTATAATTCTCTTGGTTGTATTTTAATACCAGGTAATTGATTTGCCTTAAAATAAGTTATAATCCGGGTAATCATTTGCAGTCGTAAAAATACATACCGTTTCATTGCTGGTGCTTAAACTAAATGAAAATATTTTGTGATGTTTTTTTGAGGTTTTAAGTTACAGAGAGAGAGAGAGAGAGAGAGAGAGAGAGAGAGAGAGAGAGAGAAGTAACTCCTTTTCTTGTAGATTTTCACGATCAATTACTTTCCACATTAACAGATCGAAAACCAAAAATTCTCCTTTTGATTTTGAGTGCATCTGGGTGTATTCCACAAAACCATTAAATGATTGTGAATTGTTAAATGTTATAAACATATTAAAGAGCAATAGACTGAAAACATAGATATGTTTTGTTCTGTATTTACAGACACAATAAGCCGCCATTGTCGATAACAATGAACCTTTTTTTTTTTGGTTCTATTTAAATAAATTGGAAAAGGGAATTAGCTCCCAATCATTTTTTAGAATAATGCATACTTTTTCGTGCCGATTCAAAATTCCATTATAATAAACATTCAATGTTATATGACCCTTTTATGCATAAAAGCCAACACATTTTTGTTTTCTGTCAGCTTTTAATGTAGCAATTAACCTTTTAAAGATTTTACAATTTGTCATAATTATTGCAAAAATTGTTATTAATTCCCGTCGACTAGAGTCGTTATTTTCTGCCTTTACGTCTGATTTATGGGGAGTTTTTTTTTGTGTTATGCAAAACCCAATCGAATACATACAAGGTACTTATCTAATTAGCATAGAACGCGCGGGCGCGTACACACACAGACGCACACATATATTTATCTGTCCTTATTTATCTACATGTATGTGTCTCGCCATCTATCTATCTTTATTCTATCTATCCATCCATCCACTCCATCCATCTCTCTCTCTCTCTCTCTCTCTCTCTCTCACACACACACACACACACACACACTGTAACTTAAAATCTCAAAAAGACATCACAAAATATTTTCATTTAGTTTAAGCACCAGCAATGAAACGGTATGTATTTTTACGACTGCAAATGATTACCCGGATTATGACTTTTATATATATATTTTATATATATATATATATATATATATATACATATATATGATATATATATATATTACATACATACTTACACACATGGACGTACGCATACGCATGAATGAATCTCCTTAAACACGCGTGTGTGTATCCTGCGATCAAACAGACTGACTTGCAGTACTACCTATCCTTGACTAAACAATTTGACTGAGTAGCATTTAAAGACTAACCCTCCCGGTCGCGTACCAGGCGATGAATATATTAGAGGTATCTGGGATGAAATCCTGAGCCCTCTCACTCCCTCCCCCTTCCCCTCCCCACAGGCTATCCCCCACCATTCTTCTCCCCCAATCTCTCTCTCTCTCTCTCCTCTTGGAGCGCAAACTGATTAGTCTGCCAAGTGACTATCGGGATGCGCAAATTATGTTAGGGGCTTTTCCTGAGGGCGGAAGTGGGGAGAGAGAGAGAGTGGGATACAGAGAGAGAGAGAGAGAGAGAGAGAGATAGGTTTACTTGGTTGTTCTTCCTTTTATATTATCATTATTTCTTCCTTCTCCTCAGATCGTGACAGATGAACAGATTTGGAATGTTATAATTCTTTATATAAGTTCTTTCAAGTGCAGCATGTTTCTTAGTATTTGTCCGCTCTAGATAGTAAAGCTGTCTCTACTCTCCTTTTCTATATATATATATATATATATATATATATATATATATATATATATATATATATATACATAATACTAATATCTAAAATATGCTTTGAGAAATTGAGATAAGAATGACATTGATGTTGAGTGGCCTCCGGCTATGAAAGGGGGTTATTATGTTCTCTCTCTCTCTCTCTCATCTCACTCGTCTCATCTCTCTCTCGTCTCGTCCATCCTCTCCTCTCTCTCTCTCTCTTACCTCTGGTCGCCGCTCCCCTGCACGCAGGATAATAGACCAATCAGAGTTCGCCAGAGGGTGAAATGGGGAATGATGACAATTTAATTTATCTTTTACGACCATTCGGCTCCGGTAATTTGCCTACACGCCAGTTTGAGCACATTAACTCCATCCATGTAAAACGAAATCTCGTTGTTTTATGCATCGCGTCATAGTACGTTTTAGTTTCCTAGTTTTATTTATTCATGCTGGTTCGGGTTTAGTTTATAGCGCGTTTTAGTTTTTGCCGGATTGTTTTAAAAGTTAGTTTCAGCTTGCAGTTTGACTTGGTAGTTTTAGTTGATAGAGTTGGCTGGTTTATTTTTTGGGGTGGTTTATCTCATGTTTTATAATGTTGTTTTTTTTCCTATTCGTTAAGGTTTTTGAAAGTTTATTTGCTAAATTTATGTATAGATACTTATTCATTTCGCGCAGTTTTTCAAGGTATTTCATTGTCTCAATAAACCGGTTAGTTCTCGCACTATAGATGAATAGACAAACCTCTCTCTCTCTCTCTCTCTCTCTCTCTCTCTCTCTCTCTCTCTCTCTCTCTCTCTCTCACGAGGCACTTTTGGAAAGGATAATAGTATACCTCGGTGGTTGGCAATTTTGAGTGGAGATTTACACCTTTTGAAGCGAACTTGCAGTAGTCTCTCTCTCTCTCTCTCTCTCTCTCTCTCTGTTTATATATATATATATATATATATATATATATATATATATATATATATATATATATATATATATATATATATATATTATATCTAATGTGTGTGTGTTTGTCTGTTGGCGTTTAATTAGCATATTTAACGGGGAGGAATTAGCAGTAAAGTTTTTATCAACTAAAGAGATGAAATTTTCTCTCTCTCTCTCTCTCTCTCTCTCTCTCTCTCTCTCTCTCTCTCTGAGAGAGATATTATGTTCGAGGGGAATTAACTATTAGCGGTAAAAAGGGATTAATTCTCCTTTGAACAGGCTTTGTCAGAAAAGGAACAAAATGAGTAATTCTGCTTTTCAAGTTTCGGTTTATTTTTTTTTTTTATCTTTTTTTTTTTTTGAAGGCTTCTTCTTTTCGCATAAACACATAATGTGAGTGTCTGCTTTTGGCTTTTTTCATATGAGCACATTAATCCTTTGAGTGGTATGTTTGAATAATTTCATATTGTGACGGAATGGGAGTGTGTTCTCTCGTAGAGTAGAGTGCTCTCTCTCTCTCTCTCTCTCCTCTCTCTCTCTTCTCTCTCTCTGCTGCTGCTGCTGCTGGCTTGTGTGTATGTCTCATTGTGACTCTTCGTTGCTAAAACCAGGTTCCTAGGGTTTGTTGTCGTTAGGAGCATCTGTTTTCAAGAGGAATTACCTTCTTCCATGTCCCAAAGATGGCCATATTATCTTCAACTGTATTATCAAGGGTTTTTTTTATTTTGTTATATGCATCACCTACTACCGATTAAATATATTTTGTATATTGTTCTACGCAGAATGTGTGTGTGTGTTTTTTTTTCATATAACCAGTTTCGAATTTGAGGGAATTTGTGGGATCAGAGATCAAAAGGTTCTTAAACGTTGCAAAGCGCGGCAACTCTTTCCCCGAATAAGCTGAACCGCTAAATAGATCAGAGATTACTTTGCTAGGCGCGAGTGGCGTATTAATTTCTTTACGGCCTTGTAATCGCTCTGTGATTCTGTATTGAGGTTTGAAAAATTAATATTAACAGTGAATGAAGGTGGGAGGGGCTCGTGGGAAATTGCTCTCTTAAGATTTCCTCGATTTCTGCTTCTTCTTCTTCTTCTTTTACTTCTTCTTCTTCTGCATTGTTTTTCTCTGTATAACGGAGGATGCTTGACGAACCTTAAGCTAAGGTAATAGCAGTCATAAATTTGTGGGTCATCTGCATCTAAATAGCTTTCATTTTGCGCATCTTTTTGTTTTTGTATTCGTTCTCACTGCATTTGCTTTTCTATGTAGCAATATGGAAAATCTGAAAAGTGTAGGTAATCTTCATCTTTTCATTTTAAAAGAATGCCATTAGTCCCTTTCCTGAACCCGTTATATTTAATCATTTTTTTTTATTCCGATGAAACAGTTTTTTATATATTTTAGTAAAATAAGTTTTGCCATGGTCATAGACCTGTCTCCATCCTTTTCTTGTGCCATAAGTTGGTTAAATTTTATTTATTAACTTATTTATTTATTTATTTATTTATTGAACTTATAAAGCCCCTGTGTGCTTGAATCAAGACATTTGTGATGCTGTACATCTTTCAAGTCTTACTTGAAACGTCGTAATTTACGTACGAGTCTTGACTCTTCATTTCTACATGACTTCATGAAGTCTTTACAAATGGAATGACGACGTATGTCGTCAAAGATGTGGGATGCGAAAATGAGTCGTGAATGAAGCGTTGATCTTGCACTGCCATTTGCCAAGTTGTCCTTGACCCATAAGACGCCTATTTTTTAGGAAATATGAAATAAATGTTGTAGAATGTTTTTAGCGACGGTGTAACTAACCTTTTTGGTGTTCCGCTGGGCAGTCTCCCAGGAGTTTTTCATATAATCAACTTTAGTTTTTGGCGTGGAAATAAAAAAGGAAATTAGTCATGGAGTGCAGCACTTAGTGCTGTTATTATTTGCCAAAAGTCGTGTACGAATCAGTGGAATAAGAAACTCGACCCTTTCAAAAGTCGACTTCATTAGTGAGTTCAAAATGTTCTCCAATCTCTTTAACATCTGATCATCAATACCTAAAGCTTCTTTGCTGATTATCACGTCAGATAAATTAGGACATAGAAGAGATGCTATTTTAAAAACGCAATCCCGGGACATCGAAGAGTTATGATGGTATTTTGATTTTGAAAATAATGCTGGAAATCTACGTTTTTTCACTGGAAAAACTGCAGTAAATGTGATATCCCCACTGCGCCTTCATTCGATCAAGATTTCTTTCTCTTGACGGAGTTTCCAGGGAGCCAGGAATAAAAATGTAATAAAAAAAACTGGTAGCGTTATGATTATTGACTTGTTTATTTAATATTTGGTGCTTCCTTCGCCGTCAATCATTTTGCTTATTATCTGAAAATACACATACATCTGATGCTTCCAAAATCTAATGTTCTGTTGGTATTAATTCCTATATTTACGGAGATTACGATACTATTGGCGCGTGCTTTAGATCGTTTGTGATATCGTTTTGGGGATATTGTTTTCTGGTAGTGATATCAAACGCGTCTAGGAAACGATCTATATGACAAAATTGCTTTCGTTTTAAATAATAATCACGATGATGATGATGATGATGATGATGATGAGGATTAGAAAGGAGACTGTTTTTGACAAGTTTCGCTAAAAGCATCAACGACAGCATCAACCGCATTCATACACATTCTCCTGATAATTCACATTTTTGCTGGACAAAAATTAACACTGAGTTATCAGTAACCTTAATAATGATTATTGGACAGCTCATTATTAAGTTCGCTATGAAATTGATATGTCTGATTCAGACAACACTTATAATAATAATAATAATAATAATAATAATAATAATAATAATAATAATAATAATAATAATAATAATAATAATAATTTTCTAAAGGGTCCACAATAATACAAAGTGTAAAAAGTCCGTGCATAATTTGGAAGACTTTACAGAAAGCTTTCGAACCCTTCCCTGGGTTCATCATCTTTTTATTTATTTATTTTTTTTGGTCTGAAGATGAACCCAGGGAAGGGTTCGAAAGCTTTCTGTAAAGTCTTCAAAATTATACACGGACTTTTTACACTTTGTATTATTGTGGACCCTTTAGAACATTATATATACTCTCGTAATAGAAAGGAGAGTTTTTCCCTATTAATAATAATAATAAATAGACAACCTTTTGCAATACTTAAGTCAGTCATAAGAGGTAGAGGTTTCTAGACGTGCTGCTGGTGAGGTTTTGATGTTTTTAATGTATGTTATGAACCCAGAGTTACATCAGCTACATCAATCATGTTTTAGTTTGGCAGGTTTTCATATTTTGTAATGCTACGCTCCAAACGAAAGTGGCAAGTTTTTTTTTTTTTATTGAATAGCGTTAGTGATTTGTGATCATAAGAAGTTACAGAATATGGTGAAAGTTTTTAAAGATGTTGTGAGGGGAAAGTTGTCGAAGATGACGTCAACAGAATAAGTAGGAGCAAAGAATGAATGGAGATGAGGACCGTAACACGGAGATCAAAGAATTTAATCGATAAAATTCCCTAGGTGGTTATATTGGAAGATAGGATGAGTAAAGGCATGTGTTGTCCGCAGCTGTAGCTGAAACAAGGTACAAGAGCCTACAGTTTTGCTGAGGTTCGGAACTGAAAAAGACCGCATCAGGAATTTGGATGAGTATTTGAAGCGCTTCTCCAGTGTAGTCTTCACTCTTTGAGAACGCAAGGATTGTGTAAAGGGAATAAGAAATGCAAATGTTACATCTGCAGAAGTAGTCCATTTGAAGCATATGTGTGTGAACTAAAGAAGAACCGAGGATCTTTTACTTGTCACGTGTAAAAGAAGAATTGTGTTCCTGGGGGAGAAGTGAACCAGACATTTATAATGTAGAAGTAAAATGAATGAGAGAAGTGACATGAAAGAACAGCGTTTAAGTGCGTGAGAGGTTTTAGAAGGAGAAGGACTGGAGTGGGAAGTGTAAAAGGCCGATATGCTTCTGAAGATTGATCTCTCATGGTTTATGAATGAGCTATTGAATGTTCTTTACTTCTTAATTTTTTCGTTTCCAAAAAAACAAAAATGTTTCCAGTCCGTGCTTGTAATCCATTTGATTCAGGGAAGATTTTGAATTTATTCCTCTTGCTCGATTTCCTTTCATTTTAATGGCAATTTGTTCCTTTGTTGATTTGTTTTTAATTTTATCTGCATTTGATTTTACTTATGCATTATTATCCCTTTCTTTTTCTTATCGTCGACCATATATGTCTGAGGCCTTGTAGATGGCCCCGCAAATAATAATAATAATTAATAAAATAATAATAATAACTAAAATAATAATAATAATAAATTTTACATATAATAGTACAATCACTCAAAAATCATCTTTCTTGTTGGGGTGGGGTGGGGGGGTGTCACTCCCCTCGCATTAATTTTCCATTCCTTTCCAACTTCAATCTCATCTACTGTCCCGATCCCTTTGTGGGCCGGGGGGGGGGGGGGGGACCGTCGGCCGGAGCTCCATTCCCCCGGGGGTTTTATATATATATACACCGTCCGACTCAAGACCTGTCTCCCCTATAGCGTTTCAATTCCCCCTCCGACTGTAATTTTATTATCAAATTGTCGTCTCTTTCGCTGGTGATTTCTGCGGCCGCAACGTGTTCATCTGATCGCGGAGCGTCTGAGAGAGAGAGAGAGAGAGAGAGAGAGAGAGAGAGAGTGAGAGAGTAAGAATATTCAGGGCTGGATCTCCTGTGATATGCTGTCGGAGCATTAGCACCGAGAATATAATATTCACCGCCGGTTGTTTTGTCTGCTTTGCTTAGATTTTGCTTTAATGCCGTTTATATTCGTTTATTTTTAATGCGTGGTTATAGTTTGATATCAAGAGACGTTATTCATTGCGATAAAAGGATGGGAACGTTCCGATATTCATGTGACAAACGGTGTGTAAAGAGAAACTTTAGTTACGAGAAAAGCTGTGACACGGAATAGGAAGGTTTTAATGCATGTGTCACTAGATCTGTATTTCTTTATGGTTGTCACAATTTGGATGTCCATTTTAATTTAATATTTATTAATTTTGTTGTGAATTATCAAGTGAACATTGAATTGCAAGGCATGTGTTCATTCTCAGAAACTCATCTCCTTCCCGTCAAAAGTTCTGTCATAACTCACCTGCCCCACCCCTACCGAGCCACTCACCTCTAAACCTTACCCCCCCCCCCCCACCCCAGCCCCCCTTCCTCCCAACAACAAAAAGAAAAAGGTGGCGGAGGAGAAGCTAAGAGGGGCTGGTGGGAGTGGACGGGAGTCACATGACCGAATTAGCTATCAAATTGCCACAGTGTTGTTCTGCGGCCGCCTCCATTTCCCTCGATGCTTACAGAGTCAACAAATCCACGTGACGGCGGTAACTGCCATTAACCTCCGCTCGCGGGAAAGAAGGGCGCAAGCTCGCGCCTCCGTTGTTGACATGCGCATTACAGTGATAAGTGAAGGAGTTTTTGAGGACCCGCCTGCGGTTCCATTGTCAATAAAGTTCGCTGTTTGCTTGGTTTGGTGTCTCCATTTATGACTTGAAGAGCTATAGCCTGATTATTATTATTATTTGTTTTAGTTTTTTTTTTCTTCTTTTTTTTCTTTTTTTTTTTTAGGGGAAAAAGCCTTTAAAAAATCTGACACTTCTGAGAATGTGGCAAGCAGTCAACCTGGAAGAGGGGGCTGGGTGAGTCCGAAAGGGGGTCCTCGAAGATTGCTTTCTAATTTTTGCTTGTAAGTTCAAAGGAAGGCTACAAAAGCACTTTCCGATTAGTGCTTGTAATTCTGGAAGATGACTAAACATATTACCTTTTAACGATAAAAGAGAGAGAAACAGAGTAATGATTATGATTTAGTTTCAGCGTAGTATACTTGACAATAAAAGAGCGAGAAACAGAATTTACATAAAGTGCGGAGTTTTGAGAATCTTTTCGAGAAATATAAACATAAAGGTGACCGAAGCGGAGAAAAATGTGTAGTTGCTGTTAAAATAATGATAATTTCCCGTCTTGCTTGCGTCCCTTAAGAAGGGGAATTGTGGTTAAGGTTATTTCTCCCAAGATGTCCTCAACGTGAATTGTGAGGTTTCTTTTGACCCTTTCCTTTGGGACTTAGTGTAAAACAGAAATTGGACTCAAATTTCGCGAATATTTTATTAAGGTTAAAAATGTGTAAATAAAACGTCAATAGAAACCAAAGAGATGAATTGATGAGTGAGGAAAAATCACGAATTTAAGAAGAAAATAAAGAAGAAGAAAACCAACACTGTCTTCGAATACTTTGAGATGCAATCGTGATCTTATTTTCTTCATTTCTTAGGAGTCGGTGAAATCGATTTTCCTGACTTTAGCATCACTTACTGATGCTATTGCGTCCAACTTATAATACCCGGTAAGGGGGTAGTGCCATAGTGCACCTCATACGGTGCACTGTAGGCATTACCTAAGGCTCTATGCAGCTTGCCTTCAGCCCCGAGCTGCAACCCCTTTGCGTTCCTTTTACTTTACCTCCTTTCATATTCTCTTTCTTCCATCTTACTTTCAGACCTCTCCTAACAATTGATTCATAGTGCAACTGCTTTGAGGTTTTCCTCTTGTTAGACCTTTCAAACCTTTTACTGTCAATTTCCGTTTCACCGCCTAATGACCTCATAAGCCCCAGTGCTTGGCCCTTGGCCTAATTTCTATATTCACTTCAGTTTAGTTCAGTTCAACTGATAATGATGACGAAATACTATTGTTTCCGCCGAACCCAGAAAGACATGCAAATATAAACTTAAATCTTTTTTTGAGTATTGTCATAATGGAGGTAGATATATGGTCTTGTGTAGACAATAGGAGTTCATTAACGATTCGAAAGTCAGTTCGTTTTGCATTGGTGTTTAATAGCCTCCTGAAGGGGAGAAAGGAATCATATTTTTTTATGATGCCCTGATTCAGTTGAATGGCACGTGTCCCTGGACTTCCAGTAATTGTTACGTTCTAACAGCTCAGGACATTTCTGAAGTCCCTTCCCCACTCCCACAATTTCGACGCCGAGACGTTTTGAAAGAAGTAAAAAGTGTTCTGGTCTGTCATAAATGTCGTTGGAGGAAGGTGTCAATAAAGTATCTCGTTTTCGTCCTGATCCGATATTTTTTTATGTTCAAGATTTGTAGTTTCGATGTTGGATGACATAGTGGTCTACCATTTCGATGTTGGATGACATAGTGGTCTACCATCCATTTCGATGTTGGATGACATAGTGGTCTCCCATTGTTGTCGTGTTCGTCGTATAAGCATCGTAACTTCATATAAGTGTCGTGATGGTTTCGTGAAGTCATATTGTACAATAATTAAAATCGTGTTGACGTTGTATTGGCGTTTATCAAATTCCTGATGAATTCCGAATTTTATTTGCCTTAACTTTTAACTTAAAATGTAAGAGAGATTTTAAGAGTACAGTCTCAGTTCAATAATCTATATGAACTTCGTTTTAAAGTCGGTTATTGAATAGCTATTCCGGTGTGTAAGATCATTTGAAGATACGTAAATTTATATGTAAGTTATGCCATTCAAATCTCTTTCCCTCTCATTAACTTTCTGTATCGGATAATTAGTTGAAGCTCCTTTTCTCGGAATCTGTTAATATGGATACATCTAAGTCTTGGCCAGTAGTTTCTCTGCTGTAAAAAAAAAAAAAAAAAAAAAAAAAAAAACTGGATCGTGAACAAATATCGAACGAATTTCGAATGAATTGCCCTAACAAATTCAGTTACTATTATTTTAAAACTACTTATAACATAAGTTATAGATTCTCTGAATTCCGGTTTTCATGGTTAAATTCACATTTAGCTTCATTATGGGTATAACAAACGATGGACATTAAGTTTTCATTTAAGACAGATTAATTTTGACTTGACAGTTATAAACGATGAAAGTCTACTCTAAAGTTGTCTCGTGTTCTCTGAGGTCACTGTCCATTTTGGCGAAACACCTTCGTGTGGTTTTTATTATCATCCTTCGGTTAATCCTTCTTTTATTCGATACTCACTCTCTCTCTCTCTCTCTCTCTCTCTCTCTCTCTCTCTCTCTCTCTCTCTCTCTCTCTCTGAAAACGATCACTGTTCCATTTTAAATCATTATGGATAACATTTCCATCCATCCGGCCGACCATTTCTTCTCTCGTCTTCCACATCTCGTTCTATACACCCCCAACCCCCCCCCCCCCCCGCTTCTTATTTTCCCCTCGTTTAGGCGCTGCCTCCTCCTCCCTTTCCTCCTCCCTCCTCCTCCTCCTTTTTTCCCCTCGGCTGTCTCCTCCATTGCCATGGCTTATTTCCTCCCATCACTTCAAGAAAATTCCATAATCGAGAAGGCAAGAGTTCGCGGAGGAGAGAGGACAAACACAGCGGCCACTCTCCCCACTATGATCAAATATTTGAACGCTCTAAGTACACTCCAGTGGGGTGGGGGAGGGGGTGGGGACCGGGTTGAGTGGGTGGGGTGAGGGGGGGAAAGAGACAAAGAGATAGAGAGAGGGAGGTGGAGAGGAGAGAGAGAGAGAGAGAGAGAGAGAGAGAGAGAGAGAGAACAAGTGGAGGAGAAATATTAAATGGTTGCTTAATCGCAGACGTGTTTATTTATTTATTTGTTTTTATTTATATGTTTATTTATCGACGTCAGTAATAAACGCTCAGGTTTATAATTCTCCTTCGTTTTTCTGGAAGAATCGAGGAAAGGAAGGGTAAGAGAGGAGAGCAAAAGTGGAAGTTGACTGAAGACTTATTGAATTATAAGCATAAAAAATGTTATTTATTTCTTTGCTTATTTATTCTTGAAAAACAAATACATATAAAACATCAATTCTGAAAGAATAAGAAGTGTCAATCACAGCTGCTGCAACCAGCATCATCCAAATAATAATAATAATAATGATAATAACAACTGTTTTTATCATTGACATCATTTATTTCTCTATACGCCTCTCGACGTCATATATCGTTGAAAAAAATTAAGCATTTATTTTCCGATCTTTAGTTTAATAAATATGATATCACGTCTAATGGAAAGTTTTGGTACGTCAGTAATTCAGTTTCCCTGAGGCGCTGAATTAATTAACTTGGCAGCGCTTCGAAAATAATTCTCAAAGCATGAAAATGTTCGCTTTGGTTTGTAAGACAGTACATAAATATTTCACGTAAATATATATATATATTAAATATATATATATATATATAGTATATATATATATATATATATATATATATAAAATTATTTGTCGGGTATGTATGTATGTATGTATGTTTGTATGTATGTATGTGTGATGTATGCATGGGAAGTTTCCTCACACAGACACACTTACTTAAACACACTATATATTCTGTGCTATGTATTCGTATATTTATATATATATATATATATATATATATATAATAATATATTATATATATATGAGTGTGTGTGTGTGTATATATGTGCTTGAGTATTGTATATATATTTTTTTTCATAAGACATACGAGTGCAAAATGGATTACTTGTTAGACGCCAGTTGGTTGTCGTTTCAGCTCTTGGTATAAAATGATTATTCTTTGAAGAATTCTCCCTTTACGCAACTCCAGAGAGAATTAAAAGTTACGTCTTTCTTCAGAAAAATTGTTGCAATGGGGAAAATTAATTTCATCATTGTATTTTCTGCGTCGCCATTCTCTGTCCCTCTTACTTGCATATATCGTTTGCACTTAATTTGTTCAGTTTAAGGTATACATAGATAAATTATTTATGTAGTTATATGCATGTTTTAGAGTATATGTACATATATACATAGATATATGTAAATATATATATATCATATATATATATATATATATATATATATATATATATATATATATATATATATATAATGTAGTGTTGTGTGTTTGTCTGCGTGGGAATGTGTGGAACTGTCCACGCACATGCACTACGAAAAGAATAATTAATTATGCACCATACCTGTTTACGACCGACATGCATTTGACTACATGCGGTCAATCATTACTGTAAAAAGTCTCTCTCTCTCTCTCTCTCTCTCTCATTTAGTTCCGTATTGTTGTTGCTGTTGTTGACTTCTCTTCAGTCGGGAAGATGGAATAATCATCAACCTTCTCTTTATTCCATGTTCCGTATCTTTCCCCCATTGTATTTTACCCACATGTTATTTCCTTGAAGCGATTTACCACTCTCTCTCTCTCTCTCTCTCTCTCTCTCTCTCTCTCTCTCTCTCTCTCTCTCTCTCCGTGGCTGCTGCATATCCGCTTATTCTATATAATTGCCTTCTATTAACTTCTCCCCTCATTTGCTTATTGTTCTTCTCTATCATGTGTCCAGGAGAGGAAGTATTAAGAGAAACGAACAATTAAGACAGAGAAGATGAAAGTTGTATTAGGGCTCCCCCTCGCAAAGTTTATTGTTACCTTCATTGTACTGCGCTTTAAAGAGGATTCTCTCTCTCTCTCTCTCTCTCTCTCTCTCTCTCTCTCTCTCTCTCTCTCTCTCTCTCTCTCTGTGGTTAACACTATGCTGGGAAAAAATAACTGAACAGCTTTTTAATCTTTCCCCTTACCCTCTCTCTCTCTCTCTCTCTCTCTCTCTCTCTCTCTCTCTCTCTCTCTCTTTGTGTGTATGTCTGTATATGCATGTGTTTGTAATTGCATACAACAAAGAAATTTAAAACCTCTTATGTTTGTGCATGTGTTTGTAATTGTATGCTGTAATGATTTTGAAAATATTAAAAATCTCTCTCTCTCTCTCTCTCTCTCTCTCTCTCTCTCTCTCTCTCTCTCTCTCTCTTTGTGCGTGTGTGTGTGTGTATGAGTTTGTAATTGTTTGCTTTTAAGTTTTTGAAAATATTCAAAAAATCTCTCTCTCTCTCTCTCTCTCTCTCTCTCTCTCTCTCTCTCTCTCTCTCCGTATAAAGGATGAAGAATAGCAGCAGGAACTGAATCCCCTTTCCTTCTCTTACTACGGTAATCTCCTGAAGAAGATTCCGTTTGTGCTACACACATACACGGATCCGCGCTGAAGTATTTGCAATACTTTCAAATCATAAAGAAACGCCAATCCCTCCTTACTTGAAGATTGAGGGGAAAGGGTACACGTATTATACATATTATATATATAATATATATATAAGATATATATATATGAATATATATATATATATATATATAGATATATATATCTATATCTATATATTATATATATATATATATTTATATCTATTATATAGAAGATATAGATATAATATAGATATATATATATATAAACATATATATATATAATAGATAATATATATATATCTATATATAGATTATATATATATATAGATTATATATATTATAGATAATATATATAGATTTAGATATATATATAGATATATATATAGATCTATATATATAGATATATATATATATATATATAGATATATATATAGCATATATATATCTATATAGATATACATATAGATTATAATATAAGATATATATATAGAGATATATATATATATATAGATAGATTTATTATATATATAGAGATATAGATAATATATATATATAATATCTATAAATTATAGATTATAGAATATTATATATCTATATATTATATAGAATATCTATATATATATATATATTAGATATTAGATATCTTAGAATTATATATATATCCTATATATATATATATATATATATATATATTATTATAGACATACTATATATATAATATATATTATATATACAATGTACATATATATATTTGTGTATGTATAATATATATATATATATATATATATATATATATATCTATATATATATATATATATATATATATATATATATATATATACGTATATATATACTCGTATATGTGTGTGTGTTTGTATACAGGTGGCTGTATAATTCTTACCTATTCTATATTTACTAAAGTTCCCTATGTGAACACTTGCTTGAGCATTTTGCGTTTTATCTTATATAGCTACCTAAGTATTTAAAAGCAAACAGATTGCTTGATTTATTTTCGATGATTTTAACTTTAATCATTTATGAAATTATTTTTGACATTCGTAACTTCATATGCATCTCATCACTAACTTTCAAATTCACCTTCTTCGAATTATCCTTTTAAATACTTGCCAGATGTAACGTTTTTTTTTTTTTTTTTTCATAAAAATAAAATTTCCTCGATTTCTCTCATTCCGAATGCTTTAGAAACAAGTAAAAAAAAATGTCCCGAAGTTTCTTCGCAGCAATAGAGTTTTCTGTACAGCGTATAATCAAGGCCTGCGAAAATAGATTTGTCTTTTGGTGGTCTCGGTATAATGCTTTCTTAGCCGTGTCCCATGAAACATAAACCATGACCCGGTGGTGGCCTGCCCTATATCGTTGCCAGAAGCAAGATTATTGCTAACGTTAACCTTAAATTTAAAAATAGAATACTGAGGCAAGAGGGCTGCAATTTGGTATGTTTAATGATTGGAGGGTGGATGAGCAACATACCAATTTAAAGCCTTCTAGCCTCAGTAGTTTTTAAGTTCTAAGGAAGGACAGAGAAGTGCGGACAGAAAAAGTTTTTTTTCTTTGCAGAAAACTAAAAAAGAGAAAAATTAATAAAAAGGGAATGAAGCACTTTTGGCTGTGTGAGAGGGGAACATCAAGTGCTGGGGACTTACTGAAAGAGTGGAAGATTAAGTTGAAAGCTCATTTTATGTACAAGGAGAAACTCAAGTGCAGGACACTTACTATTATGAGAGGAAATCAAGTGCGGGCAACTTAATGAGAGCAGGATTTAAAACATTAGACTCTACAAATAAGGAAACCAATCGCAAGGAGTGTATTTGAAATAAAAAAAAAATAATTCTTCCCATTGATGATATCAAGGGCAGAACAAGTGCAGACAACTTACTGTATGAGAATGGCATTGCCTAGACATTGCAGTGCACAATTTGAACTGGAATTACTTACAGCGTTAGATTTTGCCATATTGATAACCGTGTTTTGGGTAAAGCTTGCTGGTGTGGTGTGTGTGTGTGTGTGTGTGTGTGTGCTTTGCACACGTAAGAGCGTTTACACTTGCATTTGTGGTTTTTGAGCTGAACAGAACAAAGGCAGAAATAGTGCAAATTAAGAGAGAGAGAGAGAGAGAGAGAGAGAGAGAGAGAGAGAGAGAGAGAAGCCTCCTTGCGGTTGAAGAGGGAGAGGATCGAGAAATACGAGAGTGAAATAGCGGATAAGACGCATTGTCTTAGATTCAGTTCTGTCGAGGAAGGCACCACCAAATATTATTAGAGGTATGACAGACGAGGAAAACATTTCCGGCACATGAATAATAAACCCGATTCGTAGAGGAAGATTTAACAGTGTTAACAGTGTGATCAAAGCAAGAAAAATTAGAGGTAACTCGGTCATCCAAGATATCGATAGAAGTGAAATGTTTAGTTAAGTTTGCCTAAGGTTTTAAGAGCATTTTTTGGTATGTTCTACCATGCTTATGTCAAATAATAAAAATTATGAAGATAATAATAACCAGACATCAGTCTAACAAATTGAAGCGATATTCATTCTTATTATGAGTGACGCAGCAGGAGTTGAAATTAATGATCGTTCAGTTATTCCTCTGAACTGTTTTAGAGACCTAAATGATGTTGTAATAATATTCCTTTTAAACTAAAGTTTCACCGAATAGTAAATAAAATCTAAATAAAAAAAAAAAAGTCTAGCTTCCATTACTGATTGTTTGATACTGACTGTAGCTTAAATTCATTTATCGATGTGCTTACAAGTTGATCGAAAGAAAAATAATATACATGAATACAAACATGTAAATTCATACATACTGCCATTTTACTAATGCCCTGTATAAATGGATTGCCTTCGCTTCATCATCTGAAGTAAGTAATGTTCCCTGCCATTTATTCACGACCTAGGAGTGCTATTCCTTTCAATTTGGAAGGTTTGGCGCACTGCAGCGTATGCGAATTGCATTCAGCGATTTATTGCGAACAATCAGCGAATGAACTCTTACACGGTATGAAATAGTGAATTTGCTCGCACGGGCTCTTTACTCTTGGGCAGCCCGCAAAAGTGAATTCTAAGCAACTGTGTTAATGATGGAAGTTGTTGAGTTGAATAGCAAAAAAGATATATAAATTGGTCTCGCTGAAAATTGCTCTGAATGTGTATATATATATATATATATATATATATATATATATATATATATATATATATATATATATATGTGTGTGTGTGTGTATATATATATATATATATATATAATATATATATTCACAGCAGCAAAGGTCGTCGAAGCCGAGTTTGTTAAGAGTGGCAGTGGCTGAGTTGATACAAATCAAGTTACGTATAAATGCATTTTATCGAGTGAGAGAGAAAGGTAGATGGGGGAGGGGTGAGGGAAAGCAATCTTCAAAGGTTAGAGAGAGAGAGAGAGAGAGAGAGAGAGAGAGAGGAGAGAGAGAGAGAGGAACGAAGATATAGAAAGATCTTATCAATAAAGGAAAGGGGTTGGGGAGTTACGGAGAGGCTTAAGAACGGGAGGAAATTAGAAAACCGAGAAAAATGAGAGTGAGGAAGAATTTAGGGGAAATGTCGACTAAGAATTCAGACGCGAAAGCTATGAAAGGAGACGTCGTGAGGGCGCATGCGCTCTCGAGACCAAAATATAACTTATCTTTTTTTTACTTTCTTCGCTAACAGAGGCGTTTGAGATCATGCTGTAATTTGCGTAAAGAGAAGTTAAATGGAGTAATAGGATTGTTATTGTTGGAATTTTGGGAGAGGGGAGAAGAGGGGAGAATTAGATTTTATATGACGAAATGGAAAAAAAGAGAGAGACGCGTGAATGGGTATGGGAGGAAGAGAGGAAGCCCCAGAGATGGATTAGCGAAGCTTCCGAAGTTTTTCAAGATTAGCCCCAGCAGCGATCTGGACCTAATTCTCTCTCTCTCTGTCTCTCTCTCTCTCTCTCTCTCTCTCTCATCTTGGCTTTAAAGTCATCTCGTAAACGCTCCCTTTTCTATGGAGAGGATATTCTCTCTCTCTCTCTCTCTCTCTCTCTCTCTCTCTCTCTCTCTCTCTCCATAAGTGCCAGATTTGTTCGATAAAGGATGTTTCTCCAACCAATCACAGTCCACTGATTCCTATATAGTACATAATTCAGTGGTTAGTTCATTACAGGTGCAATTGATGTTCCCGGAACCAGTGCTAATTCGCGTCTCACCTTCTCCCATTCTTGGGATCGATTTCGGGAATCCTGCTAGTGAAACAAAGCTGGTAACCGTGTTAATCCCAGTCTTGTTCGTTGTACAGAGAATTGAAAGTTATCATTTATTTAAACTTTTTGGATTTATTCTTTTTATTGAGTTATTTTCATTTAGTTTCGTTACCTCTGCTCGTCGCATTGTAATTTCCTGTTTATGTATATGAAGAGATTCCACTGATGAATTTTCGAATTTTCTCAAGGCACAAGATTGAAAGTGAAATGGCAGAGGGAGAAAACGTCCGAAGAGATCCAGGTAAAGAAAGCGATGAAAGGTTTATTTATATAAGCTCGTAGTTAAAATTTGATGATTAAAACATGCTTCTGTACGATACGAGATTCATTCGTTTCTATAGACAGACGCACACACACACATTATATATATATATATATATATATATATATATATATATATATATATATATACATATATGTGTGTATAAATAAATATATACATATATGTGTCTGTGTATGTGTACGTGGGTATATGTGTTTGTGTTTGTGATATATACACCTGTAAGTTAATTCATTCACCACACAACACAGCAGACACTAATTTTCGTGTTTTACCTGCTGGATTATAGGTGAACCTCCTTTGTTTAAAAAAAAAAAAAAAAAACCATGCCGTTAGCTTTACCATACACCTACGCAGAAGACTCCCTTCCCTTTTCTTTTCCATTTCATATTTCACTCCTTCTGTCTAGCGTTTTGTAAGTCTTCCCTCCTCCCTCGTAACACTTCCGTATCCATACATTTTGTTCATCAGTGAAATATTCTCTATTTTCATGACATGTCCAAACCTTCTCAAAGTACTGCGTCTGAAATTTCAAGTACATACTTTTGCATATCTCACCATTTGAGTTCTTCAATCTTTTTTATTGTTTCATTAACAGTTAGGATTCAGATTTCATTTCCATAAAGGAGAGTTGATCCAACATTCAATCGTTCATTCCCTCCTTGGCTTCTGCAGAGATCCCAACTCTCTTTCCAATATTTTGCACACAACCTGATACATTCCTTGCTTCGCCTAATTTGTAAAGTTTAAACATTATTTACTGCCACATTTAATCACCAGCCTGTATATTCTTCTGCCATCCATATTGGTCACTGTTCCTTCTTTAAATTTCCATTTACTCTCGTAATTTCACTCCTGATCACAAGTACTCTCAAATTTCTCCTTTAACAAACATTACTCTCGCTCTTTCATTAGTTTCTGAAATTTCTTTTCACTATCCCCAATCAGTACTTTGTCATCTGCGCATATCAGTCATTTCACACCTTATTGACAGCTCACTTTCTCAGCCCATAACTCCGAGACTACGTCTGATTTCCTTTATCTGACTTGCAATATTACTCCATCCATAGAGATATTGAACTGCAGTAGAGACATAACAAACCATTGTCTCAGGCTCACTTTCAAAACAATCCAGTCTCCCTTCGCCTACGTATTCTAACACACAGTGTGGTCACATTACGAAATCTCTTATTAGCTACATTGCCTTTGTATTGATGATCTCTCAAGTCTTATATGCGTCTTTGTATACTATATATACAGCGTTCTCCCTGTATTGGTGAACTTCTCTCACAACTATTTTATAACAAACACTTGATCTGCAGATCCTCTTCTTTGGCTAAACCCACACAGTTCTTCCCCTATCAACCCTGATGTCATCTTTCTCACTTTCTCAATCAAAATCCCACCGTGCAGCCTCCCTTGGTATGCTAAGTAACGTTATGTCACTGTCATGCTTAAGG
The DNA here is from genome assembly GCF_015104395.2 of Macrobrachium nipponense. Taxonomy (NCBI): domain Eukaryota; kingdom Metazoa; phylum Arthropoda; class Malacostraca; order Decapoda; family Palaemonidae; genus Macrobrachium; species Macrobrachium nipponense. The sequence continues at coordinate 31,600,205 of NC_061096.1, forward strand.
TCACAGCTATCACCTTTACCTTAGTACAATGGAACAATTATTCTCCTCATCTATTCCTTTGGAACCCTCATTTGTAATCGCATTAATTCCTTGTGTCTTTCCATTCTTTCCTTCTCGTTAATTCCCTTCTATATACATCCTCAGCAGTTACTTTCAGAGGTAGTTGTCAATTTCACTTCCATTCTTGCATTATTGAACGCTGCCTCTCTTTTATCTGTGAATTTCGACAGACCTCCCAAATGTTCATTTTGACGATCGAGGACTGTATTCACTTCAGACACTTCATCTCATCTCCGTTTACATCTTGCATAATGAGATTTTGTTCATTAACCTTTCTATCTGCGTTTGCTTCTCTATAGATGAACTTCGTCTCTCTAAGTTCTTGCTCACCTTTTCCCCTCTGTTTCCATTAATAGCCTTCTTTTCGTCTCTCACTCTGTGCTTGACTGCCCTTGCTAACCTTTTATATACTTTTATATGATCTTTATCATACAATTGCACCATAAATATTCGTTTCTTTTTCACTAAAACTCTAATTTTTCAATCTTAATTTCTGTATTCATATATCCCAAGGGATTCCATACTTGCCTTGATTCTCGTTTACTCTAATGGACTCCATACTTGCTAACAACCCCATTTCATTCACACCAGTTTCACTCATCCAAAAGATTTATCTGATTAAAAAATGCGAATTGTTCTTGTCCAATAAACGCTAGACACCAAAGCCAACCCTTCACACACACACCGTAAAAAATATATAACCATTTTCTTACTTGCGACTCCACCAACATCTCCGTCTCTTCATCCTCCCTCTTTACCCCATTCCACCCTCCCCCACCCCCACCCCTCCCCACCCCCTCCCACCCTCCTTGCCCCTTCCCGCCTACCCTTACATTGCGATTAATCAACTCTGTAATCCAACTGCCCGCAGTTCGCTTCTGAGGATGACTTTTGGAACCCTCAAGATCGTAATCAGCAGCCATTCCCAGACTCTAATATTCATCGATACTTCCAATAACAAATCCCCTAGATCTCTCTCTCTCTCTCTCTCTCTCTCTCTCTCTCTCTCTCTCTCTCTCTAAGCCCCGTACTTTGCTTTCCCTCTCGTCCGTTCCCTCCCTTCGGTCCCCTCTTGGTTCTTTAATCCTTTTGCTCTCTCTCTCTCTCTCTCTCTCTCTCTCTCTCCTCTCTCCTCTCTCTCTCTCTATTATGCTTTTGTTTTTCCCCGTTATTTATTAGTAAGCAATTTTTTAATTTTCGTTGATGGTATAACATTAATTGTGCGTTTTCATGGTTCATCATTCGCCTCTCTCTTCTTCGTATGTCTTTTCTCACTTTCATTTTTTATCGTCTTTTAGTAGCGGAGGCTACTCATTCGTCCTTTTCAGAATGTACTCTCTCTCTCTCTCTCTCTCTCTCTCTCAGCTTCATCGTTATCCGTTACTACGTGCACCAGTCCGCAACGGTTTGTTGCAAGTTACACTCACACAAGTTTTTTAAATTATTGAGGAGAACTTTCCCTTAAAAATCAATCATTTTCTCTCAGACTCCAAAATCAACTACTGTTTTTGTTTACCTGGTCACGTGATCTGTCACCTGGTGGTACAGTCGAATCCATCAAGTCTGAGCGAACATTCTGTGTATAAAGTGTATTCTGAAAACTTTAGACACTTTTTTTTTTCTTTTCCTTTTTTCTTTTCAAATCGGATCGCTATTTTTTTTCCAGCTACGATTTGTATTTTCTCTCGCAGTCAAAATTGAATAAAGTCTACGGAAAAGATTTTAACTATTTCAGATTTTGTATTTATTTTCCTTTTTTTTCCCCGCTCGCTACTGGGTTTTTTTTTTTTTTTTTTTTTTTTTTTTTACCATTTTAATGGAAATATGAGTCAGGTTTGTTATAGGCGGTTAGGCATCCAAAGGAATTCTTTGTCAAGTGTCGCAGTATATGAAATGAGAAATGAAAGGTCAATATAGGTGCCATGATACCTTTCTAGCGCTTTTTCATTGAACTGTCTGGAATATTTTGATTTTCATCCTTTTTCCTGTTCATCCATTTTTTTATATTATAAACTGTCGGTGGTAATCAGAAAACAGATTTTTAAGAATTCATATTACTATTAAGTCACATAAAATAAAGCAAATAATGCACTCTCTCTCTCTTTCTCTCTCTCTCTCTCTCTCTAACACAGATTTTTAAGAAATTATATTACTAATGTCACATAAAATAAAGCAAATAAAGCGCTCTCTCTCTCTCTCTCTCTCTCTCTCTCTCTCTCTCTCACTCTCTTACACAAATTTTTTAAGAAATTATATTACTATTAAGTCACAAAAAATAAAGCTCTCTCTCTCTCTCTCTCTCTCTCTCTCTCTCTCTCTCTCTCTCTCTCTCTCTCTCTCTCTCTCTCTCTCAGCTTAGCTTTGTAAGAAATTATATTACAATTAAGTCATTTATAAAATAAAGCTCTTCTCTCTCTCTCTCTCTCTCTCTCTCTCTCTCTCTCTCTCTCTCTCTCTCTCTCTTTCACATAATGCCTTCGGGCCTCGAACGTAGTCAATTATCGAATGATTTCCATACACTCGGTTGCCCACGAAAACCCTGATGACCCTCTAGTGGGCGAAATTACATAAGGACAAATATTTTCAGGGAGGATTTGATGTTAATGCGGGCTATTGACGTGGTTTCCGCCATCTGGCTCTCTCTCTCTCTCTCTCTCTCTCTCTCTCTCTCTCTCCTCTCTCTCTCTCTCGTATCGGTAACGC
>NC_061096.1:31607967-31622967 GCF_015104395.2 Macrobrachium nipponense
AATGAACCTTACACTGTAAACAGTGAAAAAAATAACCCTTGGCATTCCCGGAGCAGTGAAATTACATTTACCTTGAGCATTCTTACATTGGAAAATTACAGCGTAAAGTTACTTTCCCCTTTACTTGGCTTTGTTTTAGTCAAAATTTTCCTTTTGATTTTCAAAAAAAGAAAAATGAGCTCCAAATTCTTTTGACAAAAAAAAAAATCGTGTACCGAAAAACAATTATCAACTCTGCATTAATGCCGCGAAAAGTAACTAAATTTACCTTCTTGTATGGAAAATTACTTTAAACTTGGATTCTTGTAGCAAAAATTATTTTGCAGCTAAAAATTCCCTTCCACTTTGCACTCAGGCAGCTCAATATTAATCTCTAGTTACATCTCAGCAGCTAGAAACTTCTACCTTTGCTTTCTAACAGCGAAAATAGTTCTCTATCTTTCACGTCATATTCTGGCGTCGGGAAAATTTCTTTGACTTTGAGAGTCCTGCCTCGAAAAAAAAGCTTTAATTTTTCACATATCCAACGTAAAATTACCTTTGCCTTCGCATTCGTGCATTGAAAAATTATCCCCGACTTCCCGCTTTAGCATCGAAAGATTGTGTGCTTTACTTCTTGTGTTGCTCGTGAGCGAAATCCTGAAAGAAAACTATAATCTTTAATTTTACATATGTTCAACGAAAAATCGCTGATGAATTCGGTCTTATGCCGAGAAAAAATGACCTTAAGCTTCTCGCTCAAGCATCGAAACATTCTTCCGTCACTTGTGAGAGAATTCTGACGAAAAAGCTTTAATCTTATACATATCTTCAACGAAAATCACCTTTGAATTCGTGTTCGTATAGAGAAAATGTAAAAATTACGTGCATAACTTCTCGTGGCACTCGTGAACGAAGATCCTGAAGAGGAAAAAAAACTAATTTTATGTATATTCAGTGAAAAATCGCCTCTGAATTCACATTCATACAGAGAGAGAGAGAGAGAAAATAAAAATACAAAAATTTCCGTGCGTAACTTCTTCTCGTGTCCCTCGTAAGCGAAATCCTATGACCGCCGTTGTTGTCCTTGTGACCGGGTTAAGGTAAGTGGGGTTCATGAGAAGGATCAGAGTTGTTGGTGTAATTGTCGGCGATCTCTCGGCTCTACTTGGCGACGGATTGAAAGGCCTTTGACACCACCACTAATCAGTCTTAACGAGATATACATAATGCGGGAGCATCTGACACAGCGGAAGGGATCTGTGTCTGGCCGAGGCTTATTGCTCAGTGATTTGTCAATGCTTTTTTTCTTTCTTTCTTTGAATTTCTACCTTCGACACCTGGCAACGTTGGGTATCATCAGGCCCAGTATAAGATGAATCTTGCGCTAAGTGGGTCTTACGTTCTTAGATTGAGTGCTTACGTCTGTTGCTAAATCGCTTGCAGGTGTAGCAATATCACAAACCTCAACGAATGTGGTATTACAGCTTTAGTACAGTTCATTGCTACTACATGCCAATTTTTCATGTGATGCTACAGAAGTTATTTAAAATGTAATACCATTTGTGGCCTGGAGATTACATAGGGTTCAAACGCGATGCTATTTTGGGCAATATTTGTCGGCCAAAAAGGATACAGTGGATTCGAAATCTTAGCAATATTTGTGACCGTTCTCTGTCCGCAGGGATTATCCTACTACGATGTCGTATTACAAAAGGCATACTTCCTTTCTGAAATCGGTTCTGTTTATGTAACATTTTTTTTTATCCTCTCGTGAGACGAAGTAATGAAAGAAAAACTAGAAGGTGATTGAATATCATTGCACGTTAACTTACTTCTACAAGTTGATTTTGTTTGTTTGCATGGCACCAGTGGTTATTCAGCAACGGGATCAACGGCTTTACGTGACTTCCGAACCACGTCGAGAGTGAACTTCTATCACCAGAAATACACATCTCTAACCCCCCAGTGGAATGCCCGAGAATCAAATTCGCGGCCACCGAGGTGGCAGGCCAAGACCATGCCGATCACGCCACTGAGGCGCTTCTACAAGTTGATGTTCGTTCATAGAGCGTTTATGAATGAGCAAAGGAATTTCAGAGTCCTTTGATATGAAGAAATTCTGACAGTAGAAACGAGAACCAAAAACTTTCTTAGATGTTTAGTTCCTTCGATCGTTTGGCTTACACCCAAACGCAAGGACATGGGAAATTCTCAGCAGTGGTACCAGAGGATTAAGTTCGTAAATTTGCTTAGATTTCAGTAGGCAAAGATATTTTGCTCTTTCGTTTTTGCTCGCGCGCATCTTCATATTTCTTAGTGGTGGCACTATTGCGCTAGACTAGTCGCCTTAAATATCTCTCTCTCTCTCTCTCTCTCTCTCTCTCTCTCTCTCTCTCTCTCTCTCCTCTATTCTCTCTCTCTCTCTACTCTCTCTCTTCATCTCTCCCCTTCCTCTCTCTCTTATCTCTATCTCTCCTCTCATCTCTCTCTCTCTCTCTCTCTCTCTCCTCTATTATGATTTGTCACTCAAGCTATTGTAACTATATCAGTATACACTTCACACTAGCAAATGCAGACCTACTTCATTTGCCCAAGCTTATAATGATGTTTCTTAGTATGACTTATTCAAACAGTCTTGAGGTTCTTCCGTTTCATGTGGCGTTGCATGAATATTTAAAGGGTTGCCTGTTTGTAACGTATCCAGTACATAGTAAATATTGTGTAAAGTTAAGCTACTGGAGTTTATACCTTTATGCTGTTCCCATGTGCAGATAAAAGGGGCGGGGTAAACATAATTCAGTGACCTGCATCTCATAAGGCCAAGAGTTACTGAAACTTGCAACAAACATGAACAGTGTATTTTTAACATTAATGGGTCGTCATGAGACTTGAAAACTAACAGCACAGCAATTGAAACTGAAGAACGGCGGAGATAGTTACACCTGCAGTAGCCGAAAACATTTTAGTGTCATGGCATAGTACTACTACGATTCTCAGACTTTATTCCGGTAAATTAAGTAACTCCCACCATGCCACCTCTTCTCCCATTTCCTCTATTGAGATCAGCCCTGTTTTTTTTTTTTTTAATTTTTTTTTTTTAGGCAAAACTTGTGAATTTTTTCCACTTTCTGTTTTTCCTGATTCCTATAACCATCCTTTATGCATAATAGAAGAGACGCATGAGGCAAAGTATATGCCAGGTTGGAATCTGGATGCACGATTGGTATGTATCCCGATGCAGTAATATAACAGATTGGTATAAAGTAAAAACCACAAAGGCTAGAGGGCTGAAATTTGTTATGTTAGATGATTGGAGGGTGGATAATCAACATACCAATTTGCAGGCCTCTTGCCTCAGTAGTTTTTAAGTTTGAGGGCGGACAGAAAAAGTGAGGACCGGACGGACAGACAAAGCCATCTGGTAACGTAAAAAGTGTCTTTCATTCTAGGAGGGCGTCACATTTCCCTATTCACGTCATTAAAAGAAAATTTCGCTCTTAGAATGTATTAGGAAACGTAGCTCTACTATTTAAAGTTCATTATTATTCCATTTTGTTGGCTGAATTTGTATTGCCTTCAATTGCAGGATTGTATTGCAAAGCCTTTCTTCATACTTTCCAAGGTTAAGGATTTTCCTGAGTAAGCGAAGGCTCTGATGTTAAAGCAATGTGACGAACATGCGCGACTCAAGTTTTCTATAAAGTAAGATGCCAAGAGATGCCAGGAATTGTGGCCGCATGATAGTACCCTAAGTATGCTGGACGGAACCAGATTGCTTATGTATACCAATTTGACACCAAGAGGTCTAAGCATACCAGGTTGACATTCTGATACGTAATTATACCTGAATGATACCCAGATACATAGGGTATACCGGATGATATTCATATACATTATGGGTCTGTAAATGAACCAATTCGTAAAACTTACTTGGTATATGCTTTGAATTTTAAGTTTTTTTTTCTGAGTGGTTCGTCGAACTAAGTATCTTTTTGGGAGTGCGTTATTTACAATTAACAAGACAGCGTACAGAAATACACACACATAATACACTCATATATGTGAATACAATTTGTTGAAAACTAACGCTCAACTGTTATTTAAATGAGAAAGTTTTGCTGCTTCTTTTTGAACCCTTAATCATAGCATTGTGTGTACTTCCTGTTGGTTAATTTCATACGGTCTCAAGACAAGTACAGCTGTGTTCACTTTTCATTTCCATTATAAACGTAAAAATCGCGCAAATAGGTAACGTCTCGTTATGACTACCCTTTTCAAAATCAACACCAACAGGTTGAAAGGAAATATACCGACTTATTTCTAACTTTTCCTAGTTTAATTTTTTTCCCAGTGAGTATAACGGTGTAAAAAGATGCATGTGATGTTTTCTTTGTAGCATTCGGTACTCTGATCTCTCTTTGCCTTCCAGGTAATTTCCAAAGCTCTGGTTCAATAGCTTTTTTGTTTCATATTGGTAAGTCACCGTCGCGAAGGTAACAATTAACGCACTAATACTAATAACATTATGATCTCCGCATCGTTGCAGCATGTGTTAAAACTATGGTTTTGTGAAATATTGGTACTTTAAGCTTAACAACTGTGTCAGTGATACTCTAGTTCTGTAACACAGGCCAACCAAGGTGAGCAAAGTCTTGCGCTCCTCCGCTCGAAGTAGTCGCCTTGGTCTTGTACAATTATTGGGACGAGGAAGGCAGGCAGTAATAGTGAGTTCTGGGCAGAGCTTGACAGGATTGGGTGATCCCGAAGACTCTGTGGTTGAACTCAAGAGAAATACTTCTTATACTTGCAAATATAGTGCTTTTGGAGACGACGTTTTATTACCGTGCTTGATGACAGGTGGGTGTTATTCAGGTAGGATCTTGACGGCCACGTTCCTGTTGACTAAGTAGTCCATCTCTCTCTCTCTCTCTCTCTCTCTCTCTCTCTCTCTCTCTCTCTCTCTCTCTCTCTCTCTCTCTCTCTCTCTCTCTCTGCTTAGTAATGTGAATAATAAGGTCTATTTAGGCCTTTAGTACTTCATTTCGAGGCCTATTTGAGTTATTTTGGAATTGTATAGACAGCTGAGCGAAGCCTATGAATGAAGACCCTCGAGAAATTTCATTGAGTAATCCGCCTTTGTGTATATGAAAACCCCGTTTTGCGTGTGGACTGTCGGGTAACCGAAACGACCAGAAGTATTAGTGATAGAATGATAAAAGGGTGCAAAAATAACGTAAATCAGGGATAGGCTACGTATACGCCTTAGTCCGGTGCTTTTTTTCTTGGGGAGGTCTTGTTTCCCCCTCAGAATTTGGGGTAATGGTCGATTAGGCTGTTTTATTATTAATTTCATTTTTATTATGATTATTTTATTTTCATTACTTCTAATTTTGTTATATCGGTAGTGGTGGTCTGATTAAATTATCCACGTTGCTGAATCACGAAAACGCCTATATGACTGATTCAGTTCCCAAGTCCCAGGTGATTCTTTTATCTTGACGTAACCTCAACAAGCAGCATATCCTTCATCGGGGGAATTCTTAGATGGACCTTCTCAGCCACTTCTTACGGTCACTGAATCTAAGGAAATACTGCTAAACTGCGTCGTTATTTACATCGACTTTGCATTTCCTAGAGATTACTGGTTCCTCATTGTGACCAAAGACAATACACGAAAGATGGGAAACTGACTATTAATACCATTAAAAAAAACATCCAACCCTTCAGAATGCGCGCCATCTATTGATCATGCCCTCAACTAAAACTTGGCTGTGGCGTAGCGCGACTTTTTTAAATGTTAAAATTTATTCTTATGCAGCAATAAACTTCTCTTTATAAATTATTGAACACTAAATCGATTAATATTGCTTGTTAACATGATTATAGGGCTCTATCATAGCTTATGACTTATATATTAGACATTTCTGAATCATTAAATAAAATCCTTCAGTTAATGTAACATTAATTGCTAAGTATCTTTATCTAAAATTGAGAGGGCAGTTAACATTAATTGCTAAGTATCTTTATCTAAAATTGAGAGGGCAGTTAACATTAATTGCTAAGTATCTTTATCTAAAATTGAGAGGGCAGTTAACATTAATTGCTAAGTATCTTTATCTAAAATTGAGAGGGCAGTTAGAATGAAACAAACTTATTCTCATATTATCTTATTATTTCACCAATATAGTATACAGTAATTATTTTCCTTTTTTTGGGTTTGTGCTTATGATTGTATACTGTACATACCTAAGCGACTGTACACAAATGTTCTTGCAAAGAACATAAACAAAGTAAAAGAAATGGCACATGCTTCATTTGCATGCAATAGTCATACAAGTCATGCAAACAAAACATGCACATATCAGAATTTAAATAGCAAACAAAGCATGTGATAATCAAAACCAATAATATGAAATCAAACTGAAAAGGCAGACTTAACTTGCATGCTGATTAGGCAAAAGTTAAGCAATATTTGTTAATAAAACTAAGAAAAGTACAACAACAAAGTAGTAAAAGTAAGGTACCCTTTCATAACAAATGCAATGCTGTATTTTACAGAATACTGTATAAGCAAAAATCTAGGTTTAACTTAATTTTCATAAGCAAATCAAAATTGAAATCATAAATCAAATAGGAAACAAACCTATTTATAACAATTTATTAAAATCTCATAGCCCAATTGTGGGAGTTCTCAAAAATGCATATTCAATTGGGCCCCCTTTTATGAAGGTAATGTAACCAACACTTCTGCCTGGTATTTTCTAGTAAAATGCCATTTCTGCAAGAAGTATGCACATTCCTAAAAAAATTTGAAACAATTATTCTAATTGACTTGAACCATGTTTCTTTTTGCATCATGTACAGTACAAGCAAATATCATAGGTTTTCACAACTTGTTTTGCCAATTTATTACTACTGTATTACTACGTACATTTGCTGCCAAATGGTAAATTTACTTTGGAATACTATGTGGGGTGTTGGTACCAATTACAAGATTTAATTTTAAAAATTGAACAATTATGAGCATATAATGCAGAAACATAGATGAAACGGTAAGAATGAATTTTGTGGGAACAGATATGCTGGTTTGCAGGTAATTTTTTTTTTTATTTTGAATGCTTTTATCCATACATATAGGAAAATTCAATCATAGATTAAAAGGTTAGTGAACTTGAAATTAAAGTAAAACACTCTAACTTAACTAACCTACTTATGCTCTCCCATATGAATGCTCCCACAAGATCCATCCTTCCTGATGAAACAACTTTGGTTTGTTAAATAGTTGCTTATTAAATGAAAAATTAAGGTAAACATTTATAACTACAACCCAAGGGTAAGCTGCTGAGAATATAACATGACTACAGTATATATACAGTCAAAGTTGCTGTGAGTAGCCTATCTGGAAAAGGCATGGAGACCCAATATTCACGAATTGTATGACAGTGATAGGAATTGGTATGTTTATTTCATATTTCTAGAGATTTTCAAGATATGCAAATATAACTTTAAGGTATTTATTTGAAATACAATTGACGCCTGTAAATGACATGAAAATACAGTTTTTCTAGTTGATTTTGATATGTTTTGCAAGATAGCTTCATTTCCATTGCGAATTACTGTTGACATAGTTAGGTAAATGTTGGCATGGTTATGGTACTGCTGATATGGTTAGGTTTACTGTTGATATGATTAGGCTACTGATGTACACTACCAGGAAGGTTAGGTTGGTTGTTGGGGTTTCAAATGGCAAATTTTTTTTTCTAGTCGAAAATCACATATAAATATATTTTCTTTCCGCTTAGAGGCGTCCACCGTATTGTAAATATTTTCCAATATTTATTTCGGAATAACACTGCACCGGCATTCAATTTTGCTTTGGTCTATTTTATTTCTTCATTTTCTCTAAAAGTCATCATGTACTTTGTAACAGATGTAATAATTTTATTACCTTTCTTTATTCTGAGGAAAAGCATGAAAAATCAGATGGGGAAAATAATTGTTCGTCCTATTGCAAACCACACACGGGTGATGATGGCTACGCCCACTCATGATTGAAATTGAATGCCCCGCTTTGTGAAAAAGTAAACAAACAGACGATGTAGGCAGGTGCAATGCTACCGCCATCTTCATTTCATGCCAGGTACTAAATTGTATGCGGCCGATGCGGCTGTGGATTGAGCTTCCCATCTTTCGTGTATTGTCTTTGATTGTGACTCTACCCTTTTTAGGAAATATTTTTCCCACATTATCGGTAAAGAAGTGATTACCTTGGCACGTATTATTACGATAAAGCCACAAAAAATTTAGGATTCCTTGAGAAAGTAATAGGTACCTTTACGAATTTTATTACTAATGCTGCACATATAGAATGCATCCTAATCAGCTTAAACTAACCGAAGGCACAACTTAACCTAACCCGAAGGACATCCCCCAACCCCAACCCCAACCCAATGTTCCGATCTTCCCCCCTAATTATACGACCGTCGTAAAAATATCTAATCATCGTGCCCTTATGATTGGCTGATCGAGATTCTAAACTCCCAAATCAATCGAAGTGTCTTGTCTGCAAGTTGAAATTCTTGCGCGATTGGATTGACAAATCTCGATGTAAATTAAGAACTAAATTCAGGCCGTCCTAGTTTGAAATTGGTCTCATCTTTAGTATAGTTGAAAATGTAGTTTTGTAGTTTGTGTTGATAGCGTAAATTTAGGTAATTATGTTAATGTGGCCTCAACGGCTTCAAAAACGAATGTGGAAGGTGAGGTGGCGATGAAAAAAATTTTTTTTTTTAAATAATTGACAGGAAAGGTAATTTACCTGACAAACCATTGTGAAGTTTAGCCGTTGAGGTTGCATTAACATATTTAATTAAATCTACGCTAAAAACACATCATAAACTGCAAAACAATATATTCAAGTGTATTAAAGATGACAAATTTTGAATTAGGACGGCCTGAATTTAGTTATTTAATTGGTAAATATATTAATGATTGAAATGGTTTGTAAAATTAGGCCAGTGTAAAAGTGTGCAGTTTAGTGCTTGTTGTAATTCACCAACATTAGTTTCTCTGTAGTATTTAAATTATATATAGTAATAATAAACCTTAGGAAATTAAAAATGATCTCCTCATAATCCAATTAAACAAGTACTTACAGCTCATTCCGGCCCTAAATCCAGAAGACATTTTGGAAGCCGTTTCTGTGTGGTGGTCGGTAGTGTGTTACGGCGAGCGCGCGGGCGCGCGTTGGTGTGGCTGTATCATTATCTAACCAGCTTGTGGGTGGTACGTGACAGCCTTAGTAAGATATACGGTTACGAGATGATATTTCAGAATCTCTTTGAAGAGGGTATGGTTTTGTTCCTCCCTCTCTCTCCCTCCCTCCCTCTTTCTCTCTCCAACACCACCACCCATTCCTCCCCCTCCCCACTTTGCCCCCTTTTTCTCATTGTTCCGCAGCCGGAACGGAACGATTTTTTAAGAGGCTTTCTGTGGCGACGTCAGTCCACGAGGTCTTCGGGACGGAGTTGAATATATTCCAATGTGTAGCAGTATCATCGCACATTCTTCCCTTTTCAGTGCCTTGGGATTTTTTGGCGATGCGCTCATTACTACGTGTGCTGGCATTTCGACGTGAGCGAATTAACAACGTTCGCTCCTAGTTTTGAACCGGTTAATGAATGCGTATGCAGCAACGGGATTCAACGAACGCATAATGACGAGTGCGTTTTTCGCGTTCATTAACATCCCTCGTGTGTGTGGGACTTCGAGGACTCTGTCAAAGGAACGTTATCTGTAGAAAAGAAGAGCCGATTCATTTTTCTCCTTATGTGGAGATCTTAAAGAGATAGTTTTCACTTAATTTTGTTATAATTGTCATTTCCTATAGTATATTTTTTTTTATAAAGCCTGTGGGACTTTGACGATAAGGAGAGGATGTAAGTTGTAGTATGCCCACGTGCCGTATACTTTTATTTAGAGGCTGAAGTGCTGTGGGCGTCTCCCTTAGCGTTATATAGAAATTCCCTCGACAGAGTCATATTTCGAGAGTTTATAAAGCTTTGTAATATAGTAATATAAGTTCATGTATAGACCGGTTTTTATCCGCTTCAAATAAAGTCAGTCAGAATAGGTGATTGTTTTTGAAGGTCATATTTTATTTATTTATTTTAATAATACGGATGTTTTCTCGTGAATACCAGTTTCTTCGTTATTTTCGAAAACTTGACGGGTATGTGAGGCAGCAGGTATCGATTAAATCGATGCAGATTTGCTATCAATCGTTAGATTTTGTTAAGGTTGTAGCATCAGCGATGACTTCAATCCTGGAGCTCCATTGTGAACCAAACGTAGTTACATAGTGAACATGCTCCATAGGATCTTAGTGTCTGGCGAGTCTCAGTGTTTAAATTAGACGTAGGTTACTGAATAAGGTTGTTCTGCTTCTGACTGGACTTTCTTTTGGAACGAGAACTCTTCCCTGGTGTTGTTGAAGGGCAACAAAGTAGGAAGATCTCGCTGCGTTTCTTGGTCAAGGTTAGTTTCTCAACGCCCATCGTTAATTTTCAGAAACTTAATGTGCTTCTTGAATTTCAATGATTATAGAAAGCATTGTTACCAGCTTGGAACATTAACACTTTTACGGAAAACAATTTTTTTTAAGGCGCAAAATAACTTTTTGACCGAATGGTTTCTGAAGAACGAAATTTAGTTAACATTATAGCCTAAAGATGAGCTTCGGAGAAAGGAGACATTTGTCAGTGTTTTAGACCTGACGGTGTCGCAGACCCCCAGCAAAAGACGCCTGGGTACCGGCATTCATTCTCTCGAATTCGTATATATACCTTTAAGAGAGCAGAAGGTTTGTGTACCATTGCCAGGCTCCTCTCACGGCACCGCAAGGTATGTTGCCCCAATTTCGACAGCCAACGTAACGCCTTTGATTCTGTCTCTCTCTCTCTCTCTCTCTCTCTCTCTCTCTCTCTCTCTCTCTCCATATCCTCCTCCCACCGAGGAATTTGTTATTGTCCCAGATTTCAAAACAGCCCCATGGGTTCGGAAAGGAGTGGGGTTTCTGTTGGGCCTTTCTTAGACAAATTGGCGGCCGGGGCTAATCCGCGGGTCGGGGCCTTCGCTGAAAACTTGCGAATTTTCCACTCCAGTGGCTTTAATCTCGGCGAACCTGTAGTAGGGGGAAAAGCGCGCACTCACACGGCGATGAATTTGCTTTTATGTTTTCCTTTTTTGCGGGTAAACTTAGCCATTGTTTGCTTTTAGTTCAGTTGTGGTTATTTCCTTGCATAAAAAAATGGAACTACTGAATTTTTACATTTTAAGTCACTGAAGTTTTACTTGAAAAGCCGTTTTCTTGATTTCAAGTGCTCTTGTCATACCTTGTTGTTAGGTACTGTTTTCATTTCGAAAGCTGGCATTTAGACAACGCATGCCGTCCTGAACTCTTAAACTCCTGATTTCTACATTCACTTCTCTTATTCAAGTCCTTTAAGATGGGTGTAATTACTGAAATATTATAGGATATTTGTATATTAGTCACTGACCCTTACAGAAAATATCCAGATTTGTTACGAACATAAGTACCTCTGTGTCTAATCCGATGTCTGCATATCTTATTGTAATAAGTGCCAGTTATGCGTTTTATATTAGCTATTGAGTGACCATTTACTTTTTTTTTTTTTACGGGATTTAGGATCCCCAGCAAGTGATGGGATGAATGACTGGTTTGCCCAATGAATCTAGTGACAGTTACTACTTGGGTGATTGAAATTACGGCACTTGAGTCTGCTTAGGCGGGATATTTGCGGGCAAATAAACTTTTTTGAAGATTTTAACAGGTTGAATGGGTAGTATGCTTAGAACCTGAGTAGATTACGGTGGTTATCAGTAATGATGCTCTCCCAATGAAAGTGATTTATGTTATTAGTTAAATTTTAATTTCAAGAATTAGCGCGAGCAGTTTCTTACTGAATTAGATATAGTAAACTTGTGATTAGTCTATACATAAAGTGAATCCCATCAAATGTATCACGTGTCTTACTGAATTAAGTAGAAACTTATGATTAGTATTATATAGGCCTATATCAAGTGAATCATAGGATGTTTGAATATGAGTGAAAATGCACTAATTAGTATATGAATTTTCAATTTTAAAAGTACATGTTGTATTCTTTAGCTTATCGTGGTATAAATTCCAAATTTTAACCACAAGTATGGATTATTCAAACCTTATTTTTCACGGTGATTACCCTAAAAACATAAAAAGACTATAAATATTATAAAGATAATGACCCGTTAGGGTCACTGTCTTGGAAACATCTGCTATATTAACTATAAGAACTGATAGCGCTAATAAAATATTAATCATTAGTAACGGGTCTGGTGGTGCTATAGTAGTGCACTCTTGTAGCTAGCGAGAGTACCTGCAGTAGATTGTAGGCGGAAAACGGTTCGATATGGGCACGTTGAATTGAAATCCACTTATGCCTCTGTTGAGCCAAGCAACGAGATTGATCAAGTTCTAGTCACAATATGGTAGATAATTCTGATGAGTTAACAAGATTTCTACTGCCCGAATATTCTTCAGAACTTGGAGACCTGATCCTCTTCGGGAGTAGCGCCTCGTATCCCTTCGTATCTCGTTCCGCCTTTTCCTAGATAAAGGTCAAGTTGGTGTCTTGAAAACTGACCACAATCAGGAACACCTGTAGGATGTGTAGATTAATCAGCAATATCTTTTAAGTGGCTCTTGAAAATGACAAAATCGCTAAGCGTTGTGAAGAGGCTAATAAGCTATTACTTCTGAATTACTGGGACTTTCCCACCAGCGCAATGGTTTGTCACGTGTAACCTACCCCAACAGTGGGTCATATTTTGGAAGGTAGTATCACTAGGTGGTCACCATAACTATTCAGACGTTTTGCAATAAGTAGAAGCATATCACGTGCCCCCGTAGGTGGACAGTTCCGTCAGTGCACCTCATTCGGTGCAATGTAGGCATTACTTAAGGTTCTTTGCAGCGGCCCTCCGGCCCCTAGCTGCAACTACTTTAATTACTTTTACTGTACCTCCGTTCATATTCTCTTTCTTCCATCTTACTGTCCACCCTCTTCTAACAATTGTTTCATAGTGCAACTGCGAGGTTTTCCTCTTAATGTTAAGAATCCATATAAATCAAAATCAAATCGAACGTCACTTGCAAAGTTAGTTATATATACACACATAAACACTGCATGATGCAATCTTATAATGGCACTCGGTGTTCCCTATCTTACATTTCATCATCGCGGTGTTGAATTACCATAGAGTACGAAAAATTACGCGTTTATGTAATGAGATTAAAATGTGTTTAAAAACACTGAATTTCGTCGTGGATGACATCAAGTATCGCAACCATTAATTAACTAATTTTATAAAGCTTGTTTTATAGCCGGTGCTGCTGGTTCAAGTTCCGCAAGTAATGACGAATGGTTCCCCAAGTTCTAATACACTTCAAGGAAATCACCTAATCTGATTAAGTTATTCAGAAGTATTGCAATGAACTTCTTGTCTTTCTACAGCTATTTGGTAATTTATTCTAGAATAAATTTTTGACCCTTTTCTAATATGTACCTGAAAGTGGCTGGGATTTTCAGTTGAAGTTACGCCGTATGAAGATCGAATTCTTCTGTGAAAAAATTTATATATATATATATATAATATATATATATATATATATATATATATATATATATATATATAAAAACTTGGATATTTCTAAGAGATTGTTCACTCTAAGCATTAGCACGGGAGCCTGAGAGAGCCTAGCCTTTGAATATAGCCTGTAATACTTCCCATCAGGATATTTTAGTTCTCTATATGGTATATTTTGCTTTGCTAGGTTTTTTTATTTTAAGTTGGATATTATTTACGTGATAGTGCATCCATTTTGGCTCTGTAACTGTACCTTTCATATGGTGTTTTTCATCTCATCTAGCGCTGTTCATTTTAAGAAACTCGAATAAATAGTTAATTCGTATGCAAGATACACTGCAGCGAGCGCTATTGCTACTTGTATAAAAGAACTCCCTTTTTTTAATTTTTTTTTTATTTTTTATTTTTTTTAGTATGCAAGAGAAACCATGTATTATGGCGCTCTTTCTTAAAAATTGAGCATCCGTACCAGCCATAAAATATTCCCGCTCCTTTCTGCTATTGTCTCCCAGGCGAAAGAAACGCCGAGCGGAGAGCTGCTGATGTTTTTTGTCAGACCCTCTTTTCCTTAGGCTACCGTTCCATTTGAAGAGTTTTTTTTTAATTTTTTAAATTTTTTTTTTCTTCAGCCTCACTGGACGACTCCTGTTTATTTCACATTCTTTGAAGGTTATTGCACATCTCCCTATTCAACAGGTGCTTGAGAAATTTATTTTTGATGGGAATATGTAGACGTTATGTTTGTAAAAGCATTTACGACATTGATGAGTATTCCTAAATAGAGGCTGATGATGAATGTTCCTGAATAGAGATAGTTTTGCAAGAATTTTTGTGGCTAGTAGTTTGTGAATGTTTTATTACGTGGCTGGTATTGGATGGAATGTAATGGTCATGATATGTTTGGTGACCCAAACACTCACAATTACAAATAAATTTATATACATACACTATATATTCATATAATGCATATTTCATGTATATTTATTTTTATTTATTTATTTATTTATTTGATACTACATCCACAATGTCGTAAGCATCTTTACAGTGTACTGCAGAAAACACCTGCAAAAGTCCTCAACGAATAAAACTGGAGTTACTGGCCTGGTCAAGTCTCGCCCAGAGCCATAAAATGGAGCGCTCCCTCCAGTGTTGCATTTCTCTAAAGTTGTCTCATAAACCATTTCTAGCTCGATGCAATCAAGGGCAGTTTAATTTTAGAGGCACATAATGCCTAATTTATAGTCCCTGTTCGCGGCGTCGCAGCCGAGGCTAGACTGCATTTGCATATAAATCAGTTTCATGGTGCTATTC
>NC_061096.1:31630467-31690467 GCF_015104395.2 Macrobrachium nipponense
TATATATATTATATTATATTTAAATTTATATATATTTATATGTGTATGTATATATATATGAATATATACATACATATACCTATATATACAATGCACGTAGATACAAACTCTCAATTTCTTTTCCTTGCTTCCCTCTCTGTCGCCTCTCTGTTATTCAAATGTCAGAATTGAGCTATTCCTTATTTCTGCACTCTTCGGTTCCTTTGATGGTGCTCTCGTGCTCTTCGCTTCCCTCTTCATACGTTTCTATTTTCTCTTCCTTACGATATTCTTTCTCCACATCGTTTTTTTTTATTTTTATTTTTCTCTCTTACTTTACCCTTTGTCGTCAGTTCCACTTTCTTCCTCTCGCCATTCCCCTTTCCCTTCCTTTTATTCATCTCGTCCATTTGTCTCCAAGGTTTTCTGTTATTTTTATGTTTGTATTTATATATTTGTTTATATTTGTTTGTATATATATATATATATATATATATATATATATTATATATATATATATATATAATATACATATATATATTATATATATACACACGCTCGCGCGCGCGCACGCACACACACACACACACACACACACACACACACATTATATATATATATATATATATATATATATATATATATATATATATATATATATATATATATATATATATATATATTCATGCATATATTATATATGCAGTGTAACGGAGATAAACAGGATTGCTCAAGACTTTCTGAACGTCACAAACTCTATTTTTATTTTTTATATAATGATGTGCTAAGGTTAGCCGAAGCTACAGCAACCTTTGCTTCTGAAACGTCAAACATTGGCACTGGTACTTCAGACTGAATTTGGATTGCTGCTAGCAGCAACCTGTCAAAAATAGAGAGGATATAGCTACGGGGATCTTTGAGACTGTATGGAAATTAAGTCTATCCCATTTCATGAAACGGAAGTAATTACTAGGCTTCCTCAGGAAACTTTAAAATGATAGCCAGGGGATACCTCTAAACCAAGGAAACCCAGTGTACCTTTTTGCAAAGGTATTTGCAACTGTACCCTTAGAGTCGCTATTCATAACTTTAACATATACCCTGAGGTTAAGGGAACTCAGGAATCTGAGTTATCTGTGCAAAAGGGTAC
This sequence comes from Macrobrachium nipponense, assembly GCF_015104395.2. Taxonomy (NCBI): domain Eukaryota; kingdom Metazoa; phylum Arthropoda; class Malacostraca; order Decapoda; family Palaemonidae; genus Macrobrachium; species Macrobrachium nipponense. Next base: position 31,631,597 of record NC_061096.1, read on the forward strand.
ATTTTAGAGTTCCCGTTTGTACAGATAACTGAGATTGAGGACTTAAACTATGCTGAAGTCTGATTAAAAAAAACAAGTATTATACTGAGTTATATTTTAAATCAAATGTATGAATATATTTTAGGAAATAATTTGTTAATCTCGAAGGGCAGTGTTTGGTGAGCTTGAGTTAATCAGTGGGAAAAGTACGTCTTGGAAAAATTTCTTAAACTATCCATATGTTAGTAAAAGTGCTCCATAAAATATATTTTCTCAATTGAATCGTCTTTGAGGATACCTATAAACAGTATACATGTGCTTCTTAATTTACACTGTAAATTTTAACAGCTAGAGTCTGATACCAACATCCTAGTGACGTGCTAAAGAACTTTAATGTTATAGAAATATTCATATTCGAGTTCCTGACTTTTCATATTCGAAAGTAGCTCAGTGTAGTCACTGTGTCCATCCAGAAAAAACGAAACTGAATTCCTTCGTCTCTTCCTTTGCAGGGTTTGCAACAACAGAGTCGCCTGCGTGACCAGTGTTGCCCAGATAGCTGTCGCCAGTAAAGTCCAAGAGCCGACGTCCCCAAGTTCTTGCATCTTCGTCAGTGACTGCTGCTGTCCCTTCTACAGTGGCTGTCACCCCGGGGCAACTGGGTCACTTCAAATAAAGCCGCCGCCGCCTCTGCCACTGCTTGCGCTGCTGTCGCCAGTGTTGGAATCTTATAACCTGTGCTTCTCGGTACTGAGAGAGACTGAGAGAGTGGGCGTGTGTGGGTGTGGGGAAATCCGGAAATTCCATTTTGTGTCAGTAGGTAGGACGTGAAGGTGGTGCAGGCTGGCGTTCCCAGGCTTCGGGGGCGCCTGCGGGGCCGGTGGCTCCGCAGGCATGTACCTCAAGTCGTCCCCTTACTCCATGAATGGCATCGGGCTCACCATGGCAGGGATGGACTCACTGCACCCGAGCATGGGTTACCCACCGCCCAGTGAGTACCTCTACGGTACGCCAAAACACTCCTCTTTTCGTACTTTTGATAATCAGCCCACCTTGCGGTCGAGGTCACTGGCTACACTTCCAACAGAAGTCTCCTAAACTTTAACTTTTGAAGGTTCTCTTTAATGTATGTGTAAATCAAAGTCCACTTGTTTATAAACTTAACGTCCACTTGTTTATAAACTTACCGTCCACTTGTTTATAAACTTGACGTCCACTTGTTTATAAACTTAATATCCACTTCTTTATAAACTTAACGTCCACTTGTTTATAGACTTAAAGAATGTCTGTACTAGTGTTTGGTAGACTTGATTGTTAGAGTTGTATCCAAAGAGTACTTTCTGAAATGTATTCCTGACCTTGACCGCGCAGCCTTGAGTAACTTTCATGAGAATTTTCCATCAGTAAAATGAATTCTTTCATAAGTTAATTAAGTGTCTATTAACTTAAAGGATATAACCAGTTGATTTGCTCTATGCAGTGGCACAGAGTGGAGAGAGAGGCGAAAATTTTCCCCACTGAACAGAACTTTGTTTTGTCAAAATGTTTAAATGTTAAAATGAATCAAAAATGTATAATTTTGGGCACTTGAAACATATTTTATTGTATTTGAAATAATGGACGAAGTAGCAAGAGAACTTAAATGGGAAATAACCCTACCCAACTTGAAAAATTGAATTTACTTCAGACATGCTAGTTATTAGTAAAGTTTTGCTGTGTATTCAGATTTAAAAAAAAAAATAGCTCAAGGAATCCAATCAGTATATTCTTTAGTAGTTAATTACTCTTTAGGTTCCATGAATTTTACTGAAGGCTGTGGAACCAATCCTCACTGAAGCTTTGTCGCTGAAGCTTAGCTTTGACGCTGAAACTTGGCTTTGTTGCTTGTTGTTCATAGGGTATATTATCCCATTGTGTGATGCAGGAATATTGTACCTGTAATTATAAATCAAGTTGGTATTAAAGCTTCTCCCGTTAGGATTGGAGTTAGGAAATTTAGGTTAAGGAGTAGATGTAGCCTAATATTAAGACCTGCTTAGTCAAGTGTAAATACGAGTATTTAATATGAGAGAAACTTAGTTGAAATTGACCAGGTAGTGTTTAAAATGACCGTAGCAAGATACTGCTACAACAAGGTTTAGTGATTTAATGCAACTCCGTATGCATAATCGACAGTTATTGCTTGCCATGTTCATAGTTATAAGTGGCTTTTATTACTACGCTACTAACTAAGCATTCCTATCATATTTCATTCTGTACTTCGTTTGTTGTGGTATTAATTCATTTCGATTATTATTTTTGAGCTCATGGAATTTTAATTTAGTGAAATATCTTCAATTTACCCGAAGTCTTTTAAATAACGCAGGATATGTATTACGGGAGTCAAACCCCCCCCCCCCCTCAACTCATTTAAAAATAATCCACTTGACTCCTCATAGTCAACTAAAATGATACTATATACTTTTATATATATATATATATATATATATATATATATATATATATATATATATATATTATATATATATATATATTATATATATATATATATATATATATATATATATATACACACACACACATATATAATTATATGTATATTACATATGTATGTTTTAAGTGGAAACGCCATAATTTGATGCAGCACATTCATTCGTCCTTTACTAATAGTTCAGTTTCCTATAAACAGAAATAGACAATTTTAGATTGTGGAAGACTACTGCTTGGTGCGATTTAACCTAATTTTAGTGCGCGTGTGTAAGCCCCTGATTTGAAATTTGAATGACATCAGATAGATCTTTATTCTTTTTTTTTTTTTTTTTACTTTCCAGCTCCAAATATTTTTTCCACATTTTCCACTTTTATGCATTTCTTAATATTCTCTTCCACCTTTTTTCGTTTATTTCGAAATATGTGTATCGACATATTGTTCTCTGATATTTCTTTTAATTTCAGTTTTTCTCCTCGATTACTTTCTCTTTTTAAATTTTTTTCCTCGTGGGTTATTCCTGCGACACTCCTCTCACTTTTTTTCTTTTTCATTTTTCTTTTTTCTTTTCGCTTTCATCAGTCGCATTTCATGGAATCTTCGCTTTTATTCCATCGTCCTGTTGCTTTAATCATCATCGTTCTCTCTCTTTCTCTCTCTTTTTATTTATTTTTTTCATTATTTTTGCGACTCTGCCGCTATTCCTTTTTGTGTTGCTGCTGTTAGAGGCAGGAGTGAGGTGGGGTGGGGTGGCGGGAGAGGGGGGGGGGTGAAGTGAGGTGGGGCTGGGAGAGAAGGTGCAGTATACACAAATACAACAGAAAATGTTTTTACATTCACAACTTTACATTCCTACATTTTCTACTTTTTTTTCCTGAGGTTTTACTTTTATTGCAATGTGTTCTTTTTTATTTTTATTTTTTTTAACATTTAAGTTTTCTTTGCTCTCCATTACTTTCTTTGGTTGATAACTGAAAATACGACTTATTTTTTCTCATCTGTTTTTATTTATCAACTATAAAGACGAGAAAACCAACATTAAATTTGCTTCCTCGTGAATTATTCGACGCGACTCTTCCCATCCTTTCGTTATCCAGTGATGTCGGGTAACTCGTGCAATGTCATCAAGCTAATATGATTTTGAAATGCGTTCTTGGATGACTTTGATCCCCTATATAAATTCTTTGTATAGTGGAGGAAATAGTTCTTTGGAAGAAAGGGGGAAAACTGACGTCTTCAGAGATGAGCATTTGATTTCCTAGAACATATTAAGTGAAAGCAGACAGATGAGTTGCTTTAGTCGTGGCGTCTATGTAGTAGTTTTCGTTTACTAAGGAACATGAATGGTAAAGAAAATTTGATTATCGTTGTGGCATCAGATTGTTTAATAACGAAGCTCTAACACTGGATGTATGAATAGGAAAAACGTTTGCGTATCAATTTCCATGTATATCTGGAGAGACGGAAAGTCGATATTTGCTGCTAAAACTGGGCGAGATAGGGTGGCGTGAAGTTGATAACGTAAGTCTAATATTTGTTTGTCTAAACAGTCTATTCAGCGTTCCGAGAATTGATCAGTGAAAGAATGCATACATTGTAGCCAATTCATTATTTTTCTCACATTATCATTGTATAGGAATGCGACTACACAGTCAAAAAAAATCTAGGATTGAAAAGCTGCTACTATGGACATTTGTGAGCGCCTCAGTGGCGTGATCGGTATGGTCTTGACCTGCCACCTCGGTGACCACGAGTTCAGTTCTCGGGCATTCCGCTGAGGGGTTGGAGATGTGTATATTTCTAGTGATAGAAGTTCACTCTCGACATGGTTCGTAAGTCACGTAAAGCCGTGATCCCGTTGCAGAATAACCACTGGTCCCATGAAACGTAAAAACACCATACAAACGAACTAACCACGGACATGTGTGTAGATAATTCACGTAAAATTATATCATAAAGAAAAAAAACTCTTGAGTATCACCTCGACCCTTGAAACACAATACATCACTTCTTTTCCGGTAAACATTCTAACCTAAATTCTTTGTTATGAAGGCACCTTGGTTGTAAAACTCGTACCCTGTTAAAAAAGGAACCCGGAACAAAATATTTTGCCTTTTTTATTTAAGAATGAAGCATTGAAAGTGGAAATGTATTTGGGCGGAGAATATGAATAGGAGTCGAGGATTGGGGTGGGTAGCGGGTAGGGAGGGATGGTAGAAGGGAAATGAGGAGGAAATGAGCTTTTGAGTGTATGGGGTGAAGCGTAAACAACATGGAGGGGGACGAGTAAGTAATGGGTGATCAGCGAAGACGTGCAGGTTAAGTACGGGTAATTTAATTACCTCCCGAAGATGAGTTTGATCTGACTTTGAATAAGTTAGCTGGTGATTAACGCCGATCTCCGGCCTATCAGAAGATCTTCAAAGCAGTGAGGAGGAGGAGGATGATTCATTCCTACTTCTACCCCTGCTACTACTTCCACTACTCGCCCTTTCCTCACTCCAGCTTTTCTAGACCCTTGGGATCCGCTGAGAAGTTCGGACTCGAGAAAAGTATTGAATCCTGAAAACTTTTTTTTTTTCTTTCTTTTTTTTTAATATCAAAGACGAAAGTGTGTGTATTGAAACTTGAGAGGGACAGTTTCCTAGGTGATCAGCTGATTTCATAGCTTGTAATATTGAGGCCTTTTTCAGAACACATTTTTTTTTTTTTTTTTTTTTTTTTTTGTTTTTTTTTTTTTTTTTTTTTTTTTTTTTTTTTTTTTTTAAGTTTTCGAAAAAGTAGGTTTCTCCTCTGGATGAAAAGACATTTCGTTTTCGTTTTAAAGTACTTTTCAAAACAAGACATAGTGTGAATCCATCATTAGATTTTCCTGAAATGGCCTTCGGCGAAGAAGCCAGTATGGTTATCCTACTTTTGCTTAATTTTTGAGAATATTTGGTAAAGGAAGAAAAAACTGAGGCTGTACCTAAAAACTAAGATAACATAACCTTCTTATTTTGCCATTCATGACCAATTCATATCATCACTTGATTGCTGAAAACCATCTTCATGTTAATTTTAACTTGCAAGGAAGACATAAAATCGGGAAATCCCCTCAACAAAGCAACGGTTATATTTATACAATTCCTTTCAATCTGTGAAATAATACATGACAAAGCGGCAAGAATCTCGAAATACTATTAAAACACCATAAATATAACATTAAACCAGGAAATACGTCACGTAGTTTTATTTCAGTACATGTATGAATGCAATTACTCTGTTAATTGGATATACGCAATAGAGATCATGCTATGTAAAGACATTATAAAATGTAACATTTTGTTTTTTAAATCATTTATTATAGAGAAAATCGTGTAGAGTGGATCGACTACAGTCCAGGGATATATATATATATATATAATATATATATATATATATATATATATATATATATATATATATATATACTCTCTCAAGTATTAGTATAAATTCACGGGTCAGGGGTATTCTTCCTTAATCTTCACAAGCTAGGCTTCTCAGTTCTGGGGAGTCTTGATCGTCTGCCGTGGAATTCTCTTCTGCAGGGAAGGGGGAACGTAGTTTGAAGACTCCTGGATATTCAGTTGTCCAAAAAAGGTCATTATTTATTTTCTTGCCATGCATATTCACAAAATGCTCCTGTTGGATGGCTCCATTATTGCCACAGGAGAGACTTCTTGCCCTTAAGGTTGCTATGGTGTGCCCAAAGTAGCTTGTATCAGGACGCCTTTTTGCCCCTTCCGATTGCCCAAATTAGTAAGTTTATATCTTAAAGGGACGGGACAGTGGAGGTCCCTTTTTCCTACAGGTGGCTGGCGTGGCAATGGGACCACACCTTGGAGTTCTTTTTGCCAAAAAGTACATGGCTACCGTTTTCATCAATCACACCAACGGATTTCAATTGAAATATCAGATCCTAGGTTATCGGAACTTGACACTAAACTGGAAGCTTTTGCTTGTCTCTAAAATTAAGCTTATAAGTTTCCAAGGGGGTGAGAATGGGAAAGACGACAGTACCCTAAATCTATTTAGACATTCGCCTCATAAGTTTTGTAAGGATGTTCATTAGATATTCGATATTCTAAATGTGTAAAAAAGGGGCATGAACGCACATCTAACCTAAATGCATGCAAAAGTACAAAAAAAAGTAGTTAGGTCAGTTGTCGTAAGATAACTCTATCGAGACTTAGATTTTTGATATTTCGAAAATACCGAATTTTATTTATTGTAGATAAATTAAACAGTTTCTTTTTCTTTTTTAATTTAGGAATCACAATTCGCTTTCCGATCTGTTAAACATGACCCAGGTCATGCATCTTCCTGGACTCCTTAGTATATTAAAGTTGATCTGATATATCACGGATAATTAACAGCTAGTCATAATAGCGGGTAACAAATGTCTAAAATCCATCTAGCCAATTACCTGTGTGCCGAGCAAGAAGAGGCTCTGTGTTATTATGAAAAAGAGGAGAAAGGATTAATTTGTAAATCCCCCACAATAGATAGTTGAGCAGGTGGGATTACTCCGGGGGTGATCATCATGCTCTAACTGGAATTAATTGTCCACTTATTGTACCGGATTATGTGGCGGACGCTCTCCTCTTCCCCTTTCCCCCCCTCCTCCCTCCCCCAACCCCTCTCCACTCCACCCCTCCAGCCTAGCTATAATACCTCTGATATCCTCAATAACCTCATCTTTTCCTGGTGGTGATTGCTGTTATTTAGCGAGTAAAAAGACTAAGATTTGTCTCGTTGTTATAAAAAAGAGACGTGGTGGTTTTTCTTTACATCTCTTGAGGTGCAAAATTATTTATTCGTAAGATTTTTCCTAGCGGAGATGTAAATATTTTGTTTTACAGCCCTTGTTGTGCTCTCTCTCTCTCTCTCTCTCTCTCTCTCTCTCTCTTCTCTCCAGTACGCTTTCGTCGTAAATCTCTCATTGGAGAGGAAAATAGATGGATGAGGGGTCAAGATAGACAAGCTCTCAAGCTATTGATATGAGAACAGGCCATTGTAGCCCGTCTCCCGTTAGCAAGGACAAGAGCCTGTGCTTTCCGAATAGGAAAATGAACCTTACAAGAAGGGGGAAGGTGGCGAGGCTGTTGATAAAAGGGATTCTCCGCCCAGGTGGTGGCAGAGAGAGAGAGAGAGGGAGGGGTCGAGGGGGGCGGATGTCGATAACATCAATTATGGGTTTATATCTCGTCTGTTATCGGATTCGTCATCTCCTGGTGTAGTATATACGGGGATTGTGATTTCGGAGGTATCATCTGCTCAGTGTATTTTGATTGTGGACATGTTCATTATTCACCGGATCTGGAATTTTACGAGCGGGGTTGTATTAGTCGGTTTTGAGTTGGCGGTATTCCTGTTAATTGTTTTTGTTTTAATGTGACAATTTTGCAAAAGGCGTATTGCAGGAAACTTTGAAAAGATCATTAATAGATCGTTTCAGTTGCTAATTCCGCTGTAGAATTAGGTGTGTACTCAAGACCAAATAATCTTTTTGGATTTCTCTTCATTAATTATGCAGTATATGATAATGAAATGTAGTTTGCGTATCGTTGGATGTGCTTCAAAACATGACATCTGTTAATAGGTTACCTGAATTTTATTAACTCGGAGCATTACAAGCTGCTGTGATATGGTATTAACCTTTGAGGTAACTCGGTTAAGGGACATTCAAACCTCGCTAATAGGAGTTGGCCAAAGTTAGCATTAATGCATAATTAGCTTGACTATGTAAGGAAGTCACGGCGTTGTTGGTCACGCTTAGTAATCCATCTGTTCCTTAGTGAAACGGAAAATGGGAAATCACCAGTAGTTTCCGTTTGCTACATAGGCCCAAATAGCCGCGACGAATTTTCTTTAATGTCGTCAGATAACTATCAACCAATGTACCATACTCCACGTCCTAATCTAGGGGTCCTTGAGACTGCACACTTACCAGGTCTCGGGAACTTCCAGAAGAAAATTCCTAACATCGGGAACGACCAGACGATTCTTCCCGACATCGGGAACGTCCCGACCGAGTCGTCCCAACCCCGGGAACGTCCCGACCGAGTCGTCCCAACCCCGAGAACGTCCCGACCGAGTCGTCCCAACCTCGGGAACGTCCCGACGAGTCGTCCCAACCTCGGGAACGTCCAGACCGAGTCGTCCCAACCTCGGGAACGTCCAAACCGAGTCGTCCCAACCTCGGGAACGTCCAGACCCAGTCGTCCCAACCTCAGGAACGTCCAAACTGAGTCGTCCCAACCTAAGGAGCGTCCAGACTGAGCCCTCCCAACCTCGGGAACGTCCAAACTGAGTCGTCCACACCCCGGGAACGTCCAGACCGAGTCGTCCCAACCTCAGGAACGTCCAGACCGAGTCGTCCCAACCGGGAACGTCCAGACCGAGTCGTCCCAACCTCGGGAACGTCCCCGACAGATCGTCCCAACCTCGGTAACGTCATAACCGAGTCCGTCCCAAACCTCGAACGCAAACCGAGTCGTCCCAACCTCGGGAACGTCCAGACCGAGTCGTCCCAACCTCGGGAACGTCCAGACCGAGTCGTCCCAACCTCGGGAACGTCCAGACCGAGTCGTCCCAACCTCAGAACGTCCCACACTGGGAAGTCGTCCCAACCTAGGAGGCCGTCCAGCCTGAGCCCTCCCAACGCTTCGGGAACGTCAAACCTGAGTCCGTCCCCACCCCGGGAACGGTCCCAAACGGTCCCGTCTCCAACCTCCAGGAACGTCCAGACCGCGGTCGGTCTCAACCCAGGGAGCCGTCCCGACCGGAAGTCCGTCCCACCCTCGGAACGTCCAGCCCGAGTCGTCCCAACCTCCCGGGAACCGTCCAGACAGGAAGTCGTCCCCCAACCTCCGGGAACGTCCGACCGAGTCGTCCCGGATCTCGGGAAACAGCCCCAACCGAGTCGGGTCCCAACGCCCTCCGGGACGGTCCAACCAGATTCGTCCCGCCTCGGGAACGTCCAGACCCGAGTCGTCCCGGGAACGCTCCGGGAACGTCCAGACCGAGTCGTCCCAACCTCGGGAACGTCCAGACCGAGTCGTCCCAACCTCGGGAACGTCCAGACCGAGTCGTCCCAACCTCGGGAACGTCCCCAATGAAGTTCCGTCCCCAACCTCGGGAACGTCCAGACCCGAGTCGTCCCAACCTCCGGGAACGTCCAGACCGAGTCTCCCAACCCTCGGGAACGTCTAGACTTGTGTCGTCCCAACCCCGGGAACGTCCCGACAGAGTCGTCCCAACCTCGGGCACGTCCAGACCGAGTCGTCCCAACCTCGGGCACGTCTAGACCGAGTCGTCCCAACCTCGGGAACGTCCAGACCGAGTCGTCCCAACCTCGGGAAACGTCCCAACCGACCGAGGTCGTCCCAACCTCGGGAACGTCCAGACCGAGTCGTCCCAACCTCGGGAACGTCCAGACCGAGTCGTCCCAACCTCGGGAACGTCCAGACCGAGTCCGCCCACCTCGACGTCCCAAGAACGAGTCGTCCCACCTCGGGAACGTCCAGAACCGGGCGTCGTCCAGACCTCGGAACTTCCAGACCAGTCGTCCCAACCTCGGGAACGTCCAGGACCGAGTCGGTCCCGACCTAGGGAACGTCCACCGGACCGAGTCGGTCCCGATCTCGTGGAACGTCCATTACCCGAGTTCTCCCGCCTCGGGAACGTCCAGACCGAGTCGTCCCGACCTCGGGAACGTCCAGACTGAGTCGTCCCGACCTCGGGAACGTCTGACTGAGTCGTCCCAACCTCGGGAACGTCTGGACTGAGTCATCCCAACCTCGGGAACGTCCAGACCAAGTCGTCCCAACCTCGGGAACGTCCAGACCGATTGTCCAACCCAACCTCGGGGAACGTCCAGGACCGATTCGTCCCCCAAACTCTCCGAGGAAACGTCCAGACCGATTCGTCCCAACCTCGGGAACGTCCAGACCGATTCGTCCCAACCTCGGGAACGTCCAGACCGATTCGTCCCGACCTCGGGAACGTCCAGACCGAGTCGTCCCGACCTCGCGAACGTCCAGACTGAGTCGTCCCGACCTCGCGAACGTCCAGACTGAGTCATCCCGACCTTGGGAACGTCCAGACTGAGTCGTCTCGACCTCGCGAACGTCCAGACTGAGTCGTCCCGACCTCGCGAACGTCCAGACTGAGTCGTCCCGACCTCGCGAACGTCCAGACTGAGTCGTCCCGACCTTGGGAACGTCCAGACGAGTCCCCTTAATGTAGAACATACTTTTCAAGTCATCTATATTTTTAGGCTTCCTTAACGAGTCGTCCTTATTCTATGTAGCGTCCTTTACGAGTTGTGACGTTCTTTAAGTCTTCATTACTCTAGGAGAATTCCTATGACTTTACTTGGTCAAGCTCCTTATGCAGGGCCTCTCTACCTTGCCCAATCAAGCTCCTTATTATTATTCTGGGCTGGATTTGACTTCACGATTCATTATAGTATGCCGAACCTTACTTTATTACATCTAATTGTACAGGTATTGCATGATGAGTATTTCATCATGCCAGACATGGCTTGATGTATCTTGTTTAGGAACTTATTTAACGAAGCATTTTGTTATAAAAAGCTTTACTTTATTTTTTTATTATAAAGAACGTATTTTTATTGGGGGGGGGGCCCTTTGTTTAAAAGCATCGCCATATTTAAGGCCCTCTTCTAGAAGACCTAACAAGAGTTCTTGGTTGTGATTTAGATGACATGCCTTAATCTGAGGCTGTGCAGGGGACCCTGTACTATTGACTGTTCCTGATTTATCATACCGTGATATCTTGGATTATCTACGCATAGAGCACCTCGCTCTCTTGTTTTTCTTATTTAAACATACCACAAGTTCTTGTTTTTACTTTATTTACCTGTCCTCTCATTTGGTATTGGGTTTTGGGCTAGTCTTATGTCAGATATCTAGAGCTTTTCCTTCCATATATTTATTGTCCCCTAGACATCCGATTTTTCAGTCTTGGTACAACCTCATCCCTGTTCCTCTTCCCCAGCAGATTTTGGCTATGCATTCTCGTTAATTCAGTTCCCATTAATTGTCTGCACCAATTCTGATATGGATTCTAAAGATGCAATTCTGCATCCATATACATTTGCAAAAACCTCTAAAGAACCTTATATTTAATTAGGCTTAGGCAATTTGTAACCTTTGGCGGATGCCTTTAATTTCAGCTGCGCTATGGCAGTATGCTGGCAATCACTGCTAACAACAGCTACTTTGTAGCTCCATGCATTCCATTATTCGTGTTTCGATTACTGACTGACTGCTTATTTTTATGACTCCCATCAGATGTCCGAGCGAATTTATGCATTTCCGTGTGTTGAAAAACACGTAGCACAAAGATCAATGAACTGTACCGAATTTTCGTTTGCAATCTTTTTCCAAACCTGCCTTGATCTTGACGTCTTCCATATCTTCATTGATGCAACCAACTTTTGCAGCCAAATTACCAACAAGAATTCTATCTCGTATCTCTCTTGTATATAGTTTTTCAGAGTTAATGCATGGGTGTATCGAGCTCTGTTTAATTCACTTCATAATTTTCGTTTGAATCTTGCAAGTAGTACTGTATATATTTATAAATTGTGTACATGGTTGAAATATGTATGTAAATCAAATGCTTTTTGTCATTCTAGTCAATGAGGAAAGCGAATATTAAGATTTTAGTATAAAGCTCCGTTCGTTACTATTCGGGAGACACGACGGTTTATTGTCGACCCTATCGAAAGCTGATAGGGCAGTTTTGACAACAAAAGGACATTTTCTGTAATTGGCTGTGCGTGGATGTCGTTACTGTACCCCCGCTGTGCGGTAACCTTATCCAAACCTTGAAGGATGAAAAGGTGGAAAGGGGAAATGGGTAGAAAAAACACGCGTTGTGACTAGAAAAAAGAGAGGAAAAAAAGTTTGGAGTGTCACCTTGCTCAAATGTACCCGTCGAACTGTGCCACATCAGCCATTATCCGCCATCTCGGCGCGAGTTCCCCGCCAGTTCGCGAGAAAAGAGCACCCTGGCAAAAGGTTTCGGATGACAGATGAACATCGAATCGAATCGGTGGTGTGGAATTCGATCGAACGTTTCCGTCAGTCACTTGAAAATGGCGAAGACGTGAGAGGAGGATTGATCACTGCTAAGTTCTCTCGTTTATAGTCACTTCATCGCAAACAGACGAACAGGAATAGACGTCTCCAGATAAGAGATAAGGAGATTCTAGGTTTCTGAAGGCCGATGTGTATATTTATGGGCTGAAATGTAAAGAGAATAGGGTATATTTTATTGTGTAAGCTGACCAAAGACACGATATTTTTGTATGTTGAGAAAACAAGAGGGAATTGCGGAAGGATGCGCTTTGGTCCAATTATTGTTTCTGGGGGCGAGAAAAGGGATCGGATGACAAATGAGCATCGTGCATCACGAAGGCGACGCGTGCCGTTGAGCTGGTCGCGTGGCCTGATCGATTAATTAGGCCGACAGAATAGAAACAGTGGAAGAAGATTAGGTCCCTAATACCTTCCTCCAATCGCTTACACTCTTTTGTCGACCCCCGATGGGGCAATCATAACGTTTTCCTGCTTTTGCGCGTCTCTCTCTTCTCTCTCTCTCTCTCTCACACTCTTCATCTCGCTCTCCTCTCTCTCTCTCTCTCGTGCTTGCGTGTATCTGCGTATTTCTGAAAGCATAAACTTCATAGAATGGCGTAAAAATTCACGTAAGATGAAAGAGTCTTGGACGATTGTTGCAGCTCATAAATAAGTACGAGAGAAAAATATGAGAGGGAGATTGAGAGAAATTAAAACTATGAATCCTCGTTCTCTCTCAAAATTCCAAAGAGGCCCACGAGATTCGATAGTGTCAGTGTGTAAATGTGCGCATCGAGAGGAGGGTAAGAAGGATCAGACCCCTTTTATGTGGGTCGCTAAGAGGATCCAATTTAACATAATTTGCATCTGGACTGTCGTCCTCACATCTCGATTCCCCCACTCCCCACATCACCCTTTCCCCCTCCCCCTCCCCTTCCCTCCCCCAACCCTTCCCCTTCCCTCTATTCTGGAAAAAAATTAATGACTTTGTTATTTCATGAGTGATTTAATTACATCAATGATCTCTTACATTTTGTGACCATTAGATAATTATTTATGCCATATATTTCATTATAAATTTTTTTTTGGATTTTATGAGAAATAGAAAAAGGATTGGGTATTTAGTGGCTTTTCTACGTAGTGTTGTGTAGTGTTGCATACTCTTTGGCCCTGGTTAGCTCACGGGTGGGTGACCACGAAAGAATGCCAGAGACAGGGTATGGGGATTATTATCCGCAGCACTAGCCAGTCAGTCATGTCATTAGCATTACGCCAGAAAAAAGTAAACCCAAAGGTCATATATATATATATATATATATATATATATATATATATATATATATATATTTGTATAAATGTCTATATATAAAATGTAAGAATGCATTGTGCGTATGTATTCACACTGATAAGGCTGTTTTCTACCAATTCAGACATTCACAAAGGATAAACGTCACCCATTCAGACATAGAATTAGGCCAGCCTCGAGTAGGAGAGTGAAATTAATCCCGGTTTTTTCCTTCGTTTTCAATCTGTTCGCAAGCAGGTTCTTCCCCAACTGTATATGTCTACTTAATCCATCCACTTAGTTTCTGTATTCACTTCATCTGCTCACCTTTAACGTTCTCACGGGGGCCTCGTCCATCTCTATCAGTTATAAGGCATCTCTCTCTCTCTCTCTCTCTCTCTCTCTCTCTCTCTCTCTCTCTTTGTGTGTGTAGGGCTTCCAGAAGTAAGCATTTTTGCTCCGTTCGTAACCCATTCTCGCACCACCTAAATGTTACTATAGCATTTCCTCTCTCTCTCTCTCTCTCTCTCTCTCTCTCTCTCTCTCTCAGCTTTCCATATATTTTCCCCCTGTATTCATTCCCCGTCGCCGAATAAAGAGAGTAAGATAAAGGGACAACTAATCCAGGAAAATATAGATGGCAAATAATCCCTTGCGGTGCCTCGCGCCCAGCCAGCCAGGCAGCCAGCGCGGGCGGAAGGGAAAAAAGTGATTACCTTCTCGCCTCCAAACCAATTATTTGTTTGTTTGCGCCCCTTCTTTATTTCTCTCAAAAGGGAGTGGGCGGCGAGCGCAAGGAACGGCAGGGTATGCGGTCGGCATTTATTTATTCAAGTTAGTAACGGGGTAAGAGGGAATATTTCCATCTTAGAGGTGAACAATCCAATATTGTACTCCTCTTTTTATTTCATTCGCTAATGATATGGCTTCCATTGTATGTATGGCTGTACTTTGGCCTTACATTTACCGTTAGGTTTTTCAAAGATATACTTTGTTTCTCGCGTGATAGGCTCCGCGTTCAAAGTTTTGTAATTAAGGAATGAATTTGTCAATGCTAACATTTTTTTTTCTTCATCAGCCAAAGATAGAGAAATTCAGTGAATGGTGTGACTTTTGTAGCTAAATATAAAGAAATTTTCTCTCTCTCTCTCCTCTCTCTCTCTCTCTCTCCTCTCTCCTCTCTCTCTCTCTCTCTCTCTCTCTCTCTCTCTCTCTCTCTCTCTGACGAACACATTCTAATGTTACAAGCTAAAGATTTATTTTTTTGTCAAACTTTTACGAAATGCAATGCCTGTGTAAAAGATGAGCTAAGATTATAATAAACTGAGCAGAGGGAATAAGTATCGGTTGAGAAAGTAGTGTGGAAGAGTATGTTGACGATGGTAGCATTCCAGGTAAAATACAGCTGATCTTGAAAGCACTACCAATCGTAACTTCCAGGAAGTTTTCTCCACAACGTGTACCGTAACCCGTGAACAGAACCAGGTGACTTTTGTTGCAGAACTTAATGACTTTTGTTGACGAACTTTGACTTTTGTTACAGTTGATGGGGCATCGTGACACCCCAAAATTGGGGGAAGTGGTATGTGGGGCAAGGGAAAATAACGTACAAGAAAAAATCTTCCAATAAAACTGATAACCAATATGCTGCCTAGATAGAATTCTTTTGCTTTGTAAAAAAAAAATAAAAATGGCCAGATCAATTGCGGATGAATCGAACAGTTTGTATAGGATATGCAAAGAAGAGAAGTTGAGAATTTTGGACACTTGTCGGAAATTATTGCAGTGGGAACTGATTAGTGACTAACGTTCTGAAGACACTTTTTCACCTGCCACGTTAACTTCCAATATACCTTTGACTGGAAAAATTTCGTGTGCCACGAAAATTGTCACGTGACTATCGATCGTCATAAGTTATCTCTTTACCCAAGGCCCCAATGGATAAGTAATCTTTATCCTTTTAATGTTAAATTACACGCTCTATTCATCTGTCATTAACATTGGAGAATCCTGTCTTTTTTTTTCTCTTTCTTTTTTTTCTTTTTTTCTTTTTTTCTTTTTTTTTCCCTGTGTCGATTCTTTCTGGGTCGAGTTCCTTGTTGAATGTGAAGCTAGATGAAGATTCAGGGGCAGCTTCTCCATCATCATGTTTTTTTTTTCAATCGCCTCGTTATTATTGACTTTGATGCAATGATTCCGCTTACCTCTTCGGGTGTTGAGTGGTGGTGTTCCCTTAGATGTTTGTTGACAGGTTTAAATGACCTGAAATTTTACTACTCGCCTATTTTATTTTTTTAAAATAGATTTTAAAAAATAAATAAGGACTCTCGCCTTTTAATGTGAGAAGTTAGACGATTCCCCTTCCCCTTTTATTTTATGAATTTGGATGAATTGACTTTTATACATCCCATATGCAAATGTACACATTGTAAGTTTTTATACATCCCACACGCATTTGTACACATTCAAATCCATAAAGCTTAAGTTGTAGATGGAAAATCTTTCTTACCTCTCATTTCCAATCCCTAAACCATCATAAACTTTGTCCCGTCCCGTATATTCATAAGTACTTTGAAACCTGCTCAAGACGAATCTATTTCATTACAGCAACTAACCCGAGGAAGCAGCGCCGCGAGAGGACCACCTTCACGCGAGCCCAATTGGACGTGCTGGAGTCCCTCTTCGCCAAGACTCGCTATCCCGACATCTTCATGAGGGAAGAAGTCGCCCTCAAGATCAACCTTCCGGAGAGTCGTGTTCAGGTTGGTATTGCTTAGTCCCTGCTGACTTTTGTTGATCGACTATTTTAAGAAACTTGAAGGACTCCCGTAGATTTCTGAGCTGCAATTGCCATCTTAGGAGGTGCGCAGTAGGGGTTGTTGCAATTGTGCATGTTTTTTATGATACCATCTTTTCTTTCTTGCATTGATGCTTCTTTCTAATGTGACTTTGAAATCTAACATTAATGTGCTTGTTTGTTGGATTCTTCTATTGATGGAGTGGTTTCTGCAGTTCGTGTCTAGTTTTGGTGAAAATGCATTATCTTTGCTTTAACCTTCAGGAAACGAAAATAAGTAATTAATTGCATTTCAACGTTGGGACGGGCATTGTCAACCGACCTACATCTAATTCGTAATATGTTAAAAGAACCTGTGAAATAGGAATGCACCAAAATAAGTGCTGCCGAAATCGATCCCACTTTTAAAAAAACAAAGTTGCAAAACTCTGCTTTTTCAAGATTTTATTGATAAAAGCTTTTAAGGAAATGCAAGCTGTGTTCCTATGGGGTTGGATTTTTGTTTCCTAAGCATTCGTTAGAAACCTTAATCTTATTAACTATAAGGAGTTACCCGTCATTGAACGTAATTGTTCTGGCGTCCCGGTGTTCTTTAAGACTAGATGTGTGATGAAGTCAATGTTCATTTTGCTCTAATGTTATGTTGGTCTTATGGCATAAAGGTTGGTTGGTAATGTGACAAGCAACGAGGTTGATTTTTTGAATGGTGCTCAATTTACCTTCATTCATAGGGTCCCTACAAGCAAGAAATAGGGTTTTGTGAGCTTCGCATTTTTGCTTCGTGCGTTTTGAAGTAGAATGATTCTCTTAGGGTAATGAAATTTCTGCATATTTTTAACGTTTGACATTTATTGAGGAATGGTTGAAAGAAAACATATATTTATATAACTAGTGCTGGATACTGAAGCTATTTATTTTTAGCAACAAAGTATTGATCATTGCCGCTTAATAAACGTGAACGCTATAACCAATGTTTATTGCTTGTTCATCTGTAATACCCAGGGGGGTGGGTATCATACCCTGAGGAGGTCTTCAAGATGTTAATAAAAAGCGTACTGATTTATTCACAGCGGATTGCTGCTTTTGATGTCTGGAGAATATTAATTTCCATTTGTGCACTTTTGAATGAGCAAAGCATTTTACACATTAGTGTTCGTATTACGAATCTCAGAAAAGCTCTCCTCGTGTCAACGTAGCTAGCGCCTGCTTGTTTTTTCGCTCTTCGTTGTCGTAGAGTACAGTTGGTTGTCGAATTGGTGTTAACATTCCCTCCTCTGTTTGGGATCTGGTTTGAACCTGGGTAAGAGATCTGATAGTTTTTGTTGGGGAAGAATGGAGATCACTTGTCAAGCACTCACGCACCTTGGGCAAGACCCCCTTGTTGTCACCCCCATTCATAACCGTTCCGCCCTCCCCCATCCTCTCCTCCTCTCCTCCTCCTCCCTCTCCTCCTCCCTCTCCGTTCCCCTTCACCCCCTTACCACAGCTACATTATTCGTAGACTGTCTCTCTACCGGCATTATTTAAACGCTGAAATGTCAACTGCAATGCAGTGATATTGTTTTAATACTAGGCGACTTTTTATATGTAGTTATAAAATGCGCTCGCGCGCCCTTTCTCGCCTGCGTAAAATTGCGACAGAACCAAGATTACAATTTATATGGTAAAATGTAGAATTTCATCGGGCTACTATGGAAAACGTAAAAAAAGTATGTAAACCTCAAAGATACACATAGTGTTGTGATAGGTTATGGAAACATGATAGTTCGTAGGCGAGTTCATATAGACCGAAGTTTAGCGTCTGTGAAATACTCTGCTTTTTGAAGTGTTTATAAATATACTGAACTGAATATATTTTCAGTGAACCGATATTAAAATTAAATGACTTGCGAGCAAACGATGATTGATCAGTCGTCCTTTTCGAAACTTGTACTTATGTACAAACTTGGGACAAGCATGCGCATGTGAACACCTGCCATGAGCCGTTTTTCATCTCTTTATCCCGAAGAAGAATGGTGGTTTTGGTAATTTATGAATGAAGATTAAACTTGAAAATGTAGTGATTTACTGCTGCCATAAATCACTTTGGATCTTGGGAGACTTTCTACTTGATGCTTTTCTTTCTCGTTTCTTAGCAAGGTCTCTTCCGTGCAGGTGACGCTTAAGTAAAAAAAGTGCTGTTATTGGTTTTGTCATCACTGTTTGTGCTAATGATGGTTATTGAAATAGTAAAGAGGAGAAAGGAAAAAGAAAAATTATATTTTAAAGATTTTTTGTGGGACTAGTGTAACTGCTGGGGAGAGCTGAGTCACTTGGATGTACTTGCAATAAATAGCGTCCGTTATGACTAAATATTCCAATAAATATATTAAATATATTGATAATTTGTAAGAAAATCATAACTATAAAGTACTTTATCATCCATTTTTCTAAATTTTACTTGTGATTTTGAGACTTGATTCCACTTGGACATATATCATTTGAGGTCTGTTGGACCTGGTGCAAGGATCAATAATGACCATTTGTCTATATTAACAAACACATTACAAAATGAAAGAGAAATGAATATTTTTTTTGCTGGAAACAATCAGTTTTCATTTTGGGGACTTTTGCTGGATTTTTTATTATTTTCCAACTGACAAAAATTGACATGACATTGATTATGCATTGCAAATGTGTCTCTACGCTTTGTTCGCAAATGTTTTTCATTTTAGTTAATGGGCTAATGTTTGTTATAATGTAAATGCATTTTTATTAATAAAATTTTTCGTTACAAATATTTCTCGTTGCCCATTTCGTTAGAACCACCGCCATTGGTCCTCAAATATTGCCAGTTGCACCAATAGGCGACTCTTATTTTGATGGATATTTGGAATGGCTTTTTTTTTCTTTTATAAATAATTAATTAGTAATCTTGTTTTTATCGAGCCGTTTAAACTATAGTATTTATTAGCAACAGCTTGGTATTAACAGTCCTTATAATTTTTCCCCTACATTTAAGATCATTAAGTCAACAGCAGTACATTATTTTTATTGTTCTTATGTTTGCTCTGAGTTTTTTTAATCTCGTCTTAAGTTATTCGTATAAATACTGTATGGAGATACTCTGCTTGACGGTAATATCAGTAACTTTGAGTTTCCCTAAACCAACGCCGCATTTTGCTTTCTGCCTTAAAGCCCAGATCTCTTTAGCTATTATCATAGTTCGTGTTTTCATGATGTAATGATCCGAAGCATTGCCTTTCGTCATAATTGCAGGGGCGCTTATTTTGGTTAATCAAGTCTACTCATTTTGATCTAGCAAAACTGTGAGTTCTCATGGTCAGTCACTAAAAATAAAAATTAAAAATTGAATTGACATGAACAGACACTTAACTGCTTCTTAATCCTGACTTATATTAGTTGACATCTGAACTTTGTTTCAGTATGTACCACTACCTCGGTGTGCGAGTGTCTCGGCTTTCATTAATTTGTCATGACAGAACATTTTGCCTTTCAGTATATTTTAGGAACTCGTGGGATAGTTGCCATATGCATTTCGTCACAGTATATAAATATACACTGTCTATCAATTAAATTCGTACTACCAGCCCTAGCATGGACCCACATTTTCAAGTCACCCACTATATCCTGTGATATCAGAATTTCCCTCAATAGTCTCGGCTCCAACACACCAACCAGTACACGGTCGATGACTAAGTATAAATGTATATTCGCCCAGAATGATTCCGCATTTTCCTATTAGCTTACACCAGAGTTGCCCTCCATAGTCTCGGCCACAACCGACCCCTGTACCACACAGTCTAGCCATTAGGGCCTAACGGTTGCTTACCGCATCGTCTTTTTAATCCTCCGTGCCATGCAGGACACCACGATCGCTGTCACCCCTCTTCCATACCCTCCTCCTCCTCCTCCTCCTCCCCCCATCACTAAATAACGCCACTGTAGATCCGTCCACCCACTCGTTCTGTCTTAAATCCTCTCCCCCTCCTCCTCCCAGACACTTAACCGTTCAAGGTAGATAGAGCCTAGCTTAGCTTTTCAAAGATGGCCGGCCAGTATTCTTTTTTAGATGACTGGTGTTTGTATCTTCATCACCGACAAGGAGATTAGGCTGTTGTTATAGTCTTGAAAGGCTCGTAAGATAACAGGGGCTTTTGAATGGAATTGTGTAAAGAATAGTATGTACTGTTGATTTTCTCTCTCTCTCTCTCTCTCTCTCTCTCTCTCTCTCTCTCTCTCTGTGAGATCATAGATCAGAGATATTTGGCAAATTCTTAAGATTATAGCTTAAAAATATTATAATGCGCATGGTAGTTTCCTCATTGAATTCCATAATCTAAAGGAGCTACATTTTTAACTGCTGTATTAAGTATGAGCTTGTCAGTAAGTGAAGTTCGGCGAAACGTCCGCGTAGACTTTAATTATATGAAAGAAAATATATCGCTAGATTTTTTTTTTTACGCAAAAGAATCGAGATGGAAAAAGAAAAAATTGGGCTTAATCCCCAAGGAATCTATACACTGGCATCGTGAACGATAGAAGTTTGTCGGGATAAACTAAAGCTGGAAGAAAGCGGTGACTTGAGTTTTTTATCAGTCTTGGTCATAATTAATGCCGAATAAATGCTTAACGGTAGAGAGGAGAGTATAACGTTGTACTTAACAAGTGTAATTTTCAGTTCGGTTGACTAAAATCTTCTCATGGATTGAGGAAGAGAAGGCCCAGAGGGTTTTTAATTAAAATTTCGACACGGCAATTATTAAGGTAAATAAGTGGACGAAGGAAAATAATGTTAAAGGGGACAGTTGTACGAATAAAGTGGAAATGGAGAAATTGAAAGTTTGGAGTACAGAAAAATATCAAGGATGGTAATGGCTCTAAATTTGCAAATTGTAGGATTCTGGCGTGACACTGACCGGTAAGAAATGTGGCATGTGAAGACGTTAGAACTTTTGTGAAGGTGAAAAGTTGCAGAGTCCAAAGACTATCAAGACAACAAGCGATGCGCTATAAGAGGGTATGCACAGTAAACTGTAAAAGGGATGTGTGAATATAAAAAAAAAAAAATTAAAGAAAACGGTGAATAATATTACTGGGATATGAAGAAAAGTAATAGAGGAACTGAAAAAAGGGGCGAGAAAAATTGCTGAAGCGGACACTTGTCAGTGTGTCATCATGCCAGATAACTCGGCAACAGATGCAGCATTTTTGATGAGACAATTCGAACAGAAGTGCCTTGCAAGAAATGAAAGTTTATAAAAAAAAATTTGGACATGAAACGGGAAAACAAGAAGGTGCCACTAGAAAAGCACAGGGTACCGGAAACACATTAGCACGAGAATTGAAGTGATGACATGTGGATCGGATGCGTTGAGATCAAGGCTGGTGCCCATCAGAGTGGCGATAAGCTACAAAGGAATACTGAAAAGGTGGCCTTCGGGTGCTGTCATATGAAGATGATCTGGTGTTAACATCGGAATCGGAGGGCGAGATCGCAGAGATATGTAAACAAGAGTTTGATCAATATAAGACAAATATTTTAATGTGGCCAGAAAGGAAGCAAAGGAAGAATAGTAGAAGTGCTTCCTGTGGGAGCCATAGGACAGGGGTGGGATGAATTAACTGCAGTATTGGCTGCAACAGATTGTCACAAGAAATGCCCAGTATTGCAAAATACAAATGAAGTGGATAAAGGATTTAAAATATCCAAAATTGATGACCATATAGAGAAGAGAAGAGGGACCATATTACTTTGTGTAAAGCTGCTCCTGAGACGTCAATACAAAAAGGAAAAAAAAAAAAAAAAAAAAAAAAAAGTGGCAACAGTCTGAATTTAGTGGAAAGAGGCTGCCATACAACTAGTAAATGAAGCTCTCTCAAAAGTAAGCAGAAAAATTAATTATGTATATGTCCTTTTCTACAAGGGAGATTTATATTACATATGAGGTATCCTTAAATCCAGATGCTACTAAATGATCTGCGATCTTAAGGATTGAGAGAGAATGTGGGAGGAATGGCATTGTCTGAAATAGCTATAGTAGTCGTAGTTGCCAGTAGGAATGTTCAGAAAATCTGGAAGGAAAAGGTTTTATTGTACGTCTAACGAGTGAAACAGAAATATGACGAAAAAACTCTAATATTGACTTTGCTGTTTTATTAACGATATTATTGAAAAGGCGCAAAAACAACACTGAATAACTAGTAAACAAAACTATTAGCTTGCAAAGCACGCCCTCTAAGAAATAAAACGGTGGAGAGAAAACTAACTTTCTTAAATCTTTGTACCTTTTTTTACGTGGAAAATGGTTTAGTACATCGTACTGAGATTTCAGCGGTACGACGAGGCTCATATGGCTTCGGAAAATGTCAAATATTAACTTGTTTTCATTCGTTTGTGGTAGCAGAAAATCATGAACGGAAGGAAAATTATAGCTCTCATTTTAAAAATGCGTATAGACAATACTCTAGTTACTCTTGTCTCGTGTATGGGAAGTAAGTTCGCATGGTTAAATTTTATAAAAAGTACTGATTTTTTTCTGTGCGGCCGCACCAAAATTCTCTTCACTAAAAAGTAGTCTTTTGAGGACTGTAAAAGACCGGACATGGATTGCACCGATCTTTTCCCAACAGTGACCACTGCATAAAAAAAATTTAATTGATATGCTGTATTTGTAAAAGCAATATTCTTTACCTGCTAAACTAATTTGGTCAGCTATACAGAAGCGGTTTATACTTTAGCTTTAGCTAGCGTAATGGGTAAAGAATTGAAAAGCGGATCCTTCGAGGGCCGGTAGAACTTTCACATCGTCCCTATGCTGGGGAAGAGAACACTTACCTCAAAGTCACTTGTGCGCAAATTTTAACATCTTGCGGCTCATCTAAAACAGTAGACACTGTCCGCATATTTTGTTAACCAAATTACTTACTAAGGCGGTATTTTGACACATATTGGACCTCTTAAATTTTTTAATGTTCTGAATCAGCTCAGATAAGTATCCTTTTAAGATATCAGGTTGTCATTTGAAATCCTGAAGATTATTTTTTCACTCTCCAATTCGTTTGTACTTTCATTCCTGTCTTATTGCAGTTGACGGTACAATTCTGTTTTTTTCTTTGTCTCTGTGTCCATCAAGGATAGGTTACCTGTCAGTCCAACAGTGCTTAACTTGTTCAGAAAGCTGCGTACTTTTAATATTCATCCCTCTTTTGAATCTAGTTTTCAGCCATGGGTAATCTTCTATGATGGTATTTATGCGGATATGGCGAGTAAGTCGTGAGTCTCGCTTCTCTCATTTCTCCTTCCGAGATTTTGGAAAAAGATCATCTGCACTTTGGGCTTAATGATGTTATCTAGAATGCTGAGCTGTGTTATTTAGGCCATGCTTGGACATCTCTTGAGTAGCAGCTTAAAAAATTCATGTGGTCCTTAGATAACAAGAAAGTGGCTGGGGAAATAAGGTTCAACTCTTTAGAGTGAACGATGGCCCCGCCCCCTTGAGGAATGGTTTAAACAAAGAAAGAGATCGTTGAAAATCGTCTCTAGCAATGTATGTAGATTATGAGCTCTGTATTCCTATATAAATGTGTAGCAGTATTCATCAGACCTTGATAACTCGTACGCGTTAGATTATGCAATATCTGCATGACTTGTGGCGCCTGCCTTGTCATCTCGCCCCCCTTCTCCCTCCCTCCCTCCCTCCGTCACCCCCTTTCCCCCCTCCCTTCTCCTCCCCCCTTCCTCTGAATACCTCGGAGAGGCAGAGAGTTGTTCTGTCTTGGAGCTGTGTCGTGTCGTGGCGAGGAAGTATTACGTGCCGTGTCCCGCCATCCAAGAATTAATAATGGTAATGTGCACCCACTCTCACAAAAGCTCTAAATAAGTCATGACTGGGCGCTCACAAAGGCTGGCTGGGTTTTATTAGCCCCCGCGACCATTTGCCACAACCGGCCTTTTAACCAGCGCCATTTTTCCCTGCCATCAATTTACAAGGATTAGGTCCGGGTCGCATACTACTCGCGCTCCACACCAAGACTCGCAGAGAGAAAGAAAGAAAGATACAGATACACTTTTGTCTTCCGAGACCAGCTTTTTTTTTTTTTTTTTTTTTTTTTTTTTTTTGGCCTATATCTAAAGGATTTTCATTGCAGCTTCCTTCCCTCTTGGAGGCTGTGAAGGGCTTTCAGACGGATGCTGTAGACATACGTTGCAAGTTCAAAAAAAAAAAAAAAAAAAATTGTAGTGCAAAAGAGAGGCGAATTTCCCATCATTGATTTTTAACTGTTGGCAACCTACGCTTTGAAGGTTGTGATAGTTTGATGTACATAAGAGTGTAAGAAAGACGATGAACTCCATATAGAATGCTATACATGTTCATAAGATACGTAGTTTATTTTGATTTATCGTTGTGATTTTTGTGCTTGTCCGCAGTTGAAAGACACTGGCCAAAGAATGTGTCTTGTACCCTATGAACTCGGACATCTCATTTACCAAGAAAAATCTGAGGTTTTAAAGCTGGTTTTTTTTTTTTTTTTTTTTTTTTTTTTTAAATAAACAATGAAGCTCGCGACTTAATGGTTTTATGAATATTTTAAGTTTTATTCTTAGAATTAGACTTCCTCAGCGTAAAATCTTGGAATGCGTAAGATATTTATGCGTAAAAAAAAGGAAAAAAATCAATGTTTAAAATTAAACTAAATTGTCGGCCACACCAGCAATTCATAAGCAAAGCTAGCAACTTTTTCTACTACGTGTAATGTAAACTTTTTCCAGTAATATCGTTTCAAAACTTTCATTTAGATGTCGTATGTCATCCCTCATATTTCAGTAGAACGCTCTCTCTCTCTCTCTCTCTCTCTCTCTCTCTCTCTCTCTCTCTCTCTCTCTCTCTCTCTCTCTGCGGGAGGAGTGAGGAGGGATTAGTGGAGACAATCAAGCCGAAAGGCCGGAGCGGGAAAATATGGATAAAGTATTCCACGACACTGAGAAATAAAAGGAAAAAAAAAGAAGTTAAAAGGGAGGTGGTTTATTCGATGGACTTTGGCAAGGAACGGATTGGAAGAGAGACTGCAGACGAATGAAATTGAAGAGACTGGTTCAAGGTAAAGGCTTGGGAGAGACCGGAATAAATTAATATCCATTTTCTCAGCTTGATATTATTGTATAAAGATCGTACTACGTAGATCAGTGTCGCTCACAGTGACGAGGTATTACCTTTTTACTGTTAATTTAAATATTATGTGTACATACAGGATGTGGGAAGTTAGTACATGTTACTTAACATACTTTTAATTAGAGAATATGATAAATATCGACAAATTTGCAGTTTTTCCTCTTGAGCTAAATCTGAATTTAGAAATACCGTATAAATTTTATCTACTCTTGTGCTAAATCTGAATTTTGAAATACCGTATAAATTTTATCTTGTGCTAAATCTGAATTTTGAAATAGGCTACCGTATAAATTGTTATCTTCTGAATATCAGTTTATAACTTGCCTGGTTGTTAGGGGTCGCGCGCGCGCGCGCGCACGAGTTTAATGAACAATGGATGATCCCCTTCTTGTCGCTGCCGAGACTTTAGATCGAAACCGCCTCCGAAAACTTGACACACACTTGCATGGCTGTTCAAAGTTCCTTCCACCGCCATTTTGGGGTACTTGACGCAACGATGTTGTCAAGTTGGAACGAACCTTGCTCTCTCTCTCTCTCTCTCTCTCTCTCTCTCTCTTCTCTCTCTCTCTTTCACTTTGTTGCCTCCGCTACTGCTGCTGCTGCTGTTGTGGCGCTCTTGAAGTTGTGCGCGAATTGTAAGCATCTTCGAGTGGCATCCTAACTTTCTCTTTCGACTTTCTCCTCTGACTTTCTCTCTTCCTCCCTGGCTTTCCCCTCTTTCTTCCCTCGTCACATTACCCTCGCTCCCCTTGTCATAGCGGAAACTGGGGTAAATCCTCTCCTCCACATGTAGATTCTACTACTTAATCCTGTCCCCTCTTCTATATTGTTTTTTCTTTTATTGCCTTGACCAAAAAAAATATATATTTAGATTGTTAGAGAGAAGTTTACTTCAATGAGGACAGACTTTTAA
The DNA here is from genome assembly GCF_015104395.2 of Macrobrachium nipponense. Lineage (NCBI taxonomy): Eukaryota > Metazoa > Arthropoda > Malacostraca > Decapoda > Palaemonidae > Macrobrachium > Macrobrachium nipponense. The sequence continues at coordinate 31,658,365 of NC_061096.1, forward strand.
TTATTTTTTAAGTATAACAGGTGTTTTACGAGGCGACTTCTCAGATATGGGTGTTATTTATTTATTTATTAATTTTTTTTTTTTTGGAATTCTTTATTATGAATTAAAAGCTCTTTAAACAAAATAGCTTCAAAACAATTTGAGGGTTCATTATGTGCTTTCTATTGTGGAATGTTAGAATTAACCGTTTTTGAAATTCCAGTTCATGAAACCAATATCTCTCGCTCTCCTGAACACAGTTCATCTTCGTTGCAAAATCTATGCTACTGTCATGAAAATTAGTGGAAACTGTTCAATCAACAGAATGGGCAAATAAGCGATGCTTTACATTTCACGCCAATGGTTCCAGTTCGAGCTTTGTAAGGAGGTTAGGGAAAGTTTAAGGGCGTGCTTTTTGCAATATTCCTAGTTCGTATTCATTTTTATCGGCCATTCCCATCGAAAGAGCAATGTAACGCTGTCAGGATTCCATCCCTCCATTCCACCTTTCTTTAAATAATGCCTTCAAGTTACTCATCGTGATCACGGAATGCATTTTTTAAGACTGCTGCTTAGAATTCACGACTGAGATTAAGCGCATACAATCTGGTATTTAGGCGTTTCATGACATCAGAATTTTTCATTTATTCTGGATATGCATTTGAAGATGATGAACTGTTTCATTCTTTGGTTTCTGTTTAGGCTTTAGCTTCTAAATTAAAAAAAAAAAAATCGAATTTGACGCACGAAGCATCTTGTTTTGACTTTGACATGTAATCCTTTGTGTTTTACATTATTTCAGTAGAAACAAGGGTTGGTTCACTCATTTTGGATACATTGTTTTTTTTATACTGAAGGCGTAAATTTTGCACAGCTTATGTTAAATTAATGCTTATTATTATTATTATTATTATTATTATTATTATTATTATTATTATTATTATTATTATTATTATTATTATTATTATTATTAACCAGTATTACAAATTTCGAAAAAGTATTTTAAATACAATTTTCTGTTTGCTGAACTGAAGCAGTCTGGGTTTAAACGATTCTAGTTTTCCAATTTTTATCAAAATGTGATCCTAATGGCGAATTTCTTAAAACTTTGTCGCTTTGCAGCGAGTTGTTGGTTTGTCTGTTTGTATAGTGTTTTTACGTTGCATGGAACCAGTGGTTATTCAGTAACGGGAGCAACGGCTTTACGTGACTTCCGAACCACGTCGAGAGTGCACTTCTGTAACCATAAACACACATCTCTCACCCCTTAGTGGAATGCCTCAGAATCGAACTCGCGCCCACCGAGGTGACAGACAAAGACCATACCAACCACGCCACTGAGGCGCTCGCGACTTGGCAGTGTTACTCCACCAGTGTCGATGTTCTCATGAAGTAGCCTACGCCTAAGGATTGTAGGGTTATATAGTGTAAACAGTTGGACTTCTTATATCGCTTTACAGGATCTTACCTATGTACAGAGTGAACCCCCGACAAAGTTCGGGGGTCGTTATCTTAAGACTAATTTTCTTTAGTCTTATCGTTGATATTTTTAAAGATAATGACCCCCAAGAAATATTAGTCGTAGATAACAAGCCCGACTAAGTATCTAGGAAAGATCAGTCATTAAATTACCATTTCAAAGTATACCTCATGGATTTTTTTTTTTAATTCAACAATTGAAAGGCGACAGCTTATTTGTGTTATATTGTAAGACCATTCACTGAAAAGTCCTTGTAGTTTTTTTAGTTCCGTAAGCTTAACGGGGGCAGTTTTTTTTATTTGAAGGACTGGGCGATTCTGCTTAATAGCGACCAGTTTGATAAATTTGGTTCCTTTTTTTTCCCTTGGCGTAAAAGTAAGGATATAAAAATAATAAGTAGCACTCAGTTTCTGATCAATTTCGTTCCATTTTTTGTTCATTTATGTGTAATGTACGAATAAGAATATAGGAATAGTAAGAAAGCTTTTTAAAGTAGTAATTTAATGCACGGGTAGTTAAAGAAATGGTAAGAAAGCTTTTTATAGTAATTGAATGCACGGGTAGTTAAGTTTCTGAATGGAAATGGAGCCATAGCCATCATCAACCATCCTTTCTCTTATGTTTCCTTAAGTAATCTGTAGATTTACCACCCATTATTAGTAATAATAATTACAATTTACAGAAAACATTACTCTGAAACAGTATTACTTCTTTTATGTATTAGGCATAAGCAGCAGAAATGCCAATGACTGGCTCTTTCATGCACTGGAAGGTTTTCAAGAACTCATTCAAACCTAAACAATTTTTTTTCTTTTTAACGGAGCCAAAACAGGACGAGTTTCCATATGACGAGTCTCTTCATTGCAGGTGTGGTTCAAGAACCGCGGAGCCAAATGTCGTCAGCAGCAGAAAAAACAGGTCGAGTTTCCATATGACGAGTAACTTTTCATTGCAGGTGTGGTTCAAGAACCGCAGAGCCAAATGTCGTCAGCAGCAGAAGCAGCAGGCAGCTGGTGCGGAGAAAACTCCCAGAAGCAAAAAGATCACGAAGTCACCTCCACCAACCACTCAAACTTCGCAGCCTTCTAGTCAGACGACTACGGGCGGAGTCGGCGCCAGCACTTCACCGCCTCCTACAGGCGGCAATCACAGAGACACTTCACCGCCGTCGCCACCGCCGTCGGTCAGCTCTGCTCCTCCTTTACCGCTGACCCCCTCCTCCACTGCCCCGACCTCCTACAATCCCATTTGGTCACCGGCTGCCATTCCTCCGGCGGGATCTGCGTCCATCCCGCCCATGGGCGATCTCATGACTCCTTCCTGTTTGGACAGAGGTGGATACGGAGGTGTCAGCCAACAAGCTGCAGCTGCTGCTGCCTGTTATCAGAGCTACGCAGCGCCCTCCTATTATTCCAATATGGACTACCTCGCTCCGATGTCGCACTCCCAAATCAACGTCCCTGTAAGTATATGGGGTTTTATGATAATTGTATCCCATTAAGAAAGTCTCAACGTGATTATATTTTATAATCAAATCAAACTCATATCCAAAAAGTGCGTAGAAATATAGGAGATAAGAGAACGTCGTGGTTATCATAATCAAATAAGTATTGGTAATATCAACTATCGCATACGCCCGCCCTTAACGCCCTTTTACATTGAGAAATGAAGTACTGTACTTCTGTTAATTTAACTAAATAAACCCTAATACCTTTAAGTGAATAAACACTTATATACCAACTACGTTGTCCAGATTGATGGAATCGCCTGAAAAGCTCTTCCCTTATTTACACACATTAATTAATATTATTACCTTTCCCGACAGGTAAGCTCCATGGCGTCTTTGAATCCAATGGGCGGCGGGGGAGGTGGTCAGCAGATGGGGTCTCACTCCTCAGGCTCAGGCCTGGGTTCTTCCGCACTGGGCTCATCATCCCTGGTGTCCTCGACATTAGGTACATCTTCCCTGGGGTCAGCTGGATCGCTAGGATCCAGTCAGTCCTTAAGCCCCAGGACACCACCGACGGTCAACTCCTTAACACCGTTGCCCTCAGACTGCCTAGAGTACACGGACAAGAACACAGCCGCTTGGAAGTCCTACCAGAGTTTCCAGGTTTTGTGAGCTGCTTCGAAGAGGGGTTTGCCGTTTTCGAACCCTTACGGACTCTGGGAAAATGAAAGTGAAACCGGACAGTGTGAATGGAAGTGATTTTAGTTTTCTTCCTGAAATACTCGACTTGAACTACTCGAGAAAATACAGGAAAGGCCTCTCTTATGAAAGGCTTGAAGGAGAGTGCAGAAACGTCACACTTGCAGGACGTAATCCTCCTGCTTTACATTTTTTTTTTTTACTTTAGTCAACTCTCCCAAAATCTGCAATAGCCTATCAGTATCTCTGCATTAGATTATGGCAGTTAGTGTACCTGTACGAATATACTCCATTAATAAGCGATAGGAGATCATAATTACCTAAGACTTTCAGTTAATTTTGTTTAGGAAGCGATGATCGTGAAGCTTTCACCGGTGATGCTGAAGATATCCTTAACTCCCAGGTAACCTCTAGTCAGAGGGACGCGAGTTATTACACCCAGCCGGTGTCCTGCGACGGACCAATAGTGATGAATCCGCTGTCCTCTTCTCTCTTCCCTCCCTCTGCTTTCACACAGAATTGCTTCAACTTCGTACGATCTCGTACAACTTAAGCCAGTCCAGTAATGAAAAGTAAACCAAAGGATGTATATTGCGGTCTCCACTTTGCCTTACCGATATAAACGAATGGCCACTGCAATGGAGATTTCGACTGGGCCTTCTTCCTCCCGGCTTCTGCGACAGGGAACACGCGAGAAGGCCTCGCCTGCAAGGAGGAAGAACGTGAACTGCAATTAAAAGTCTGTCGGACGTACGTGTGTGTGCTTTTGAAACATCAAAACCCAGTAAAAATAATTTGTCTCAAAAATTGTATTATTTATATCGACGTTGCTAGTGTTTTGAACCAAAGCATAAATAATTTTTAAATCTAAGCTTAAATTATGATGTTTTACTAAGCTGCTTTAAGTGGTTCCCCCCGACGAAACTCTTGGTCAACGAGAGCGAGAGAGAGAGAAACTGAATCTTGAAAAAGTTAAATGAAAACACAACTGGGGCCTTACGTCATAGCATTGTTTTCTTCAGGGGCGTCCGAAGCATCTCAAGAATGTTCAGGCAGGGTTAGATAGAATCTTGTTTTCTCGTCAATATTATTGAACGTATCTCAAGTTGAAGACCTCCTTCATCTTGGTATGGATGACATTTTGTTTTCCTCTTAGGCTGAAATGATCGCCTGCCTTTACAAACTGTAGCTACGTGGAACTCTTAGAAATATATGCTGTAAGAAAATCATATCAATTAGTCGATAGAATAACCCTTTTGAACATAACTTATATTCCACGAAGTCTATTTGTACTTTGAAAACGGATTACAAAGCCATCGTCAGATCGTGTAAACGTTACACAAGTCAATTATTCTTTTTTATAGATACATATATATATTCATATTTAGTAGATAGTTGGTTCCTAATGTATAAAATAATCGAACACAGTTCTGGACAGGACTTGTTTGTATCGTCAAGAAGGCGGCCTACTTACCGCGCGCGATTTCTCAGCTCAAGGAAGTTATGACGCACTAACTGGTAATATTATTTAGCCACTGGAAAAATGTTTGTCGACTAATGTATACCGCTACGCCAGATACTTAATCATTCAGATTTAATTACTTTCTCGGAGGAGTGCGGCTCACAGAGTACCTTAGACACGTAAGTTGTTAGATTAAAAAAAACATTTTTTCATTATAAAAACATGCAAGGCTGCCCTTCACGTTCTAGATTCTAGTTTATCTGTAGGTAATGAACTTCCACTACGCCGCCTCCGTCAGGGTTGTTATTGTCGATGGGTTAGAGTGCAACTTGACAAGTAAAAGGTGGTATATAAAAAAAAAAAGCTTTATACGCCCTTTAAAGTCGGCAAGGGCGGAAGTAGCTACCGCAGCCGGCCTTCAAAACCCCCACAGTAAGGCTTCTTTAAAGGCCTTACGACGTGATCAATAATAACGTTGTCCATGATAAAAGTAAAAAACAAAAAACAAAAAAGTTGAAAAAAAAAATCCGTAGTGCTTGTGAATTTTGTAGTTGACTTCGGTGTCACCTTACATGTGTACCATTTTATTTTTTATTTGTATCACATGTAGATATATCATTTTCTGTGGAAGTGTGATTCTGTTGATGTGAGTTACATTCTAGATGAGACGTCAGTATAGACACGCTGAAGGGAGAGTGTCATGGACCCACCCCCCGACCCGCCCTACACACATTTTCAGCAAGAAATTAAAATAATTTTTTAAAATACACAGCGTCCTTCTCCCTTCTGGCGACTCAATTGTCTAAGTGAAGATAGGTGAATGTTTATTAATATACTACTTTCTAGCAATGTTTATGCCAAGATCTTAAAACGCCAGAGAAAGCAATTGTCGTGTTGTCCTGCAACGCAAGTGAACTGCTTAGATAGATCTGGAAACCACGGCGGCAATTTATTGTGGAACGAGAGAAAATGACTTCACTGCAAGCGTTTCTTTCGGAGAGGAAAGAAAAAAACTTTAGTTCGTTGTAAAGGTTTGAACATCTTGAACGAATAATGACGGGGGGTGCGGGGTGTTGGCAGATCTTAAGTTTGAATATATCTACACACATGTGTTCGTGTCCAGTTAGAATCATCGTTATCATGTTTTGTAAATACTTGCTCTGTACATTTTGTAAATTCACTTTTCTCTGTTATTATACACACCTTCCTGATATTAATAAATTGATGTTGACGGCCAGTGAAGTTTTTTTTTTATCGAGTCCTGAATACGAAAAAAGGTAAATATGTCTTAGATTTAATATAATCTAAGTGTCTTGATTAACTTTTGCTTTTAAAAAAAATGCATTTTCCTCAACGGTAACTTTACAGTTAAGATTGATTGATTTCCGTTCAGTATAAACTGTTGATTTACTTTAACTGAACGTATGTATCTGAGAAATTTACGATTAGCTTTGCTTACAAGAACATTTAGGCATTTACTAATACCAAACGGTTAAGAGTTTACACTTGAGTGTTTGAAAACGAAGCTCACTACATCATGGAAGCGATTAAAATATTAAAAAACCAAATTCAATTCAGCAAGCTTTTACCTTTGGTTAAAATAACAAGGAGTTGGCAATCCAGCAACCTACTACAAGGGTACCCATATCTACATAAATGTTTAATTCTTCACCAGAAAATATGAAGAGGTGGGAGGCAGTGTGTTTTAAGAGCTTAGTGGGTTTCTCAGTCCTTCGCTTTCTACTCGACTTTCAAGTAAAAACCTAAAGCTTGTCTGGTAGTAATTAATCGTGTAATAAACCATCATTTTTACTACACAACTATCTTAAACGAACAGAAATGCAATTTCGATAGACTATAAAGCTAACATACCACATAGATTAATCTAAACCTTTGTACTATAAAGCTACCAATTACACTTGTGGCCAATATATTTTAATTAATAATTAGAGTCGTACAAAAATGGAAGAACTATTTGACCATTTGCTTTTAGTAATCAAATGGAATTCTCAAAACCCTATACACCCTGGGTCAGATGAACTAGGACGACTACAACTGCTTTTCTGTCATTGAAACTAACTTTACAGTGACCATTTCAAACAATGCGCAATGAATTAGCTTTTATCTGTTTAATTCAGAGAACTCGGTGCAAAGTATAATCATAATAATGTCACCGAGTGCTCTGGCAGTCACTTGAGTCATATCACTAGAAGGCCTTGAGTCTTAAGCCAAAACCTCCAAAAAATGTACAACTTTCAGATTGGTGTATTCAGGGAATAATGGACTGAATTCTTCAATACTTTCTCAGATGTGGTTCACACATTTTACAAAGGCAGCAAATGGATAAGCCCCATTGATGAATATTGAATTATATTTGGTAACTAGGCTGTTTGAGAACAGTCGGAGATTGAACAGGCCAACAGTTATAAAGTGATTACTGTCAAATAAAATCAAATGAAGAATTATTTGTTGAAGTTGTCCGCAAAAGCCTAAAAGATGAGCCAAGTTTAAGGACATGTTCACAAATGCCGAATCGTCATTCTGTTAGAGAAAAGAACGCTAGCCCTTTGGAATGCCCTGCCTTACCCTATCACATTATTTCCCTCGTGGCTGGTTGAGTTAGAATTAAGAATGCGACGTTGATTAAGCAATTTGAATGTCTCCAAATGAGATCATTGTTGAAAGAGTAGCTTGTTCACAGACTGCTTATTCATGCTGGCGCACAACGCTGAGGGCAATATTTGCAATGGCAAGCTAGCTTAAAGAAAGACCTGATGATGTACCACTGTCTAAAAAAAATAAATAAAAAAATTAAAAAAAAAGGTTCGTAAGGAGCTAAATCAAGGAAAGGAAGGATAAAAAGACTTGAAGGGAGGTCAGGGAACTCTCAGAGCTAATAATGTCATTCTAAAAAAAAAAAAAAAAAAAAAAAAAAAAAAAAGGACACCTGACCTCCCAGGTAATGGGGGGGGGGGGGGGGACGCTGGAGAATTGCAATCCATAAGTTGCACAAGCTCCAGTCACTGTCACGCTGGTGAGACTGCTGAATGGATCTGGACAACAGCGAATAGATGAATGCCATAACAAAAGAATCACCATTGGTTATATAGGTTATGAGAAACGCAAGAGGAACATTAGAGCAGCAAGTACTGCTATCAACTTTAAAGTGTGACATCTTAAGCAGATATGCCAGAAACAATATGTCACCGAAAATATATTTGTGAAATGTTTCCTGCTAAAAGGTTAGCCTATTGCATTCACAGTATATAATCTATATCGAAGCCTTTATTAGAAGCGATAGAATACATGCTATTTATAAAATCAATACCCCGAGTGACTTGAGTGACTGAATACTTTTTGTGTGCTGCAAATATTCGGCAGTGCTTTAATACTGAAAGATTCAAACTAAGACTAAATAGCAATCAAAACTAAACACCACAAATCGAACACTACATCGTTTTTTTATTTAAATTATAATGATTCAGTTACATAAATTAATCTAATCCTAGTAGGTATAATTACATTAGGTAATTAGATTATCCTGGTTTATGAAAAAAAATTTACGGACTAATAATCCATGACGGTGCGAAAGCAGTTGATCATCGAGGCCCTTGACGTAACTTCTAGAAATGATAAAATTATGCAAAATTTTTTAGGAAGCTGAATAGGACGGGTGTTTGGGAGTTTCCAGCAGAGGTCCTCCACCATATTCAATTTCGGCAGTGATCATTTCTCGCAAAGGGAAGGATACATAACCAGCTAATGTAGCTGTATTTTCACGGCTTCTGGTGACGGTCCCAACCACAAAACTTGTCAACGCTAGTTTATCGTACAAGCCAACATACACAGTATCGTTTTAAAAATGCGTGTCTTGCAAACCGATTGTCGATCTGCATTGTTTGTTTGAACGCATATTCAGTGCATTACAATTTCCTCTTAATAAAAGTGTCTGGCGACTTTCTTTCTTCAGTTTCATATTTTTTTTTTCTTTAATTGTAATCCAATTGGTGGTCCTAACGGTGGCCCTACAAGGGTTAAAAGTTTCTACTCATACGTTATTTTGTAATGAGCAACTTTTTATCATTATCTAAATGCCAAAAGTCATTGACTGCAAAATACTTCAAATCTGGCGATCCTTTAAAACTAAGGTTGAAACGGTTGGTGACCCCTTCTTTTACACCTTACGTCTGGTAACCATCTCCCCTGGAACATAGGGAAAGCTGGCCTTTGGGTAAATTTGCACTTAAATCATAATCACATTCTAGAGTTAAAAATACTTTTTTCTTGTGTTTAAATGTGTTGAATATTCCTGAAATTCATTTTGATAACAAATAAGTAGTTTAAGAGATATGAAACCCCCGTTATATACTACAACTTTGAGGGACCATAATGGGAAAACTGGGCTTTTGGCAGAGATTAAATACAAAAGTGAAATAACAAGGATGTACTGAACCTAACCTAAGACGACAGACCTTACCTGGCCGGGCGACTTTGCCACCTCTGGAACAATCCTTCCCCTGCCACACCCTCCCAAACCAACACCTAAACTAACTCAGGTCACTGTTAATTCAAGAAAATAACCTACCAAAACGAAAACGAAGGGCGCCTGGTCCTTAACTGGACCCCCTATCAACCTAGCATTGGTTACCACGATACCCAGCGCATGATGTCACTTTAAAAACCTTCAATAAACCTCACCTTAATCACAATCAGAATACAAATATGGGTCAAGTACTAACTTTAAAACAGCCAAACGTTCAATAAATCTTGCCTTACTCATGAGCAGAACTTCCGGAAGTAGGCTACCATAGTTAGATTAAAATCATTTGTTTGGAATCCCATCCCTACAGGGGGAAAATCCCTGTGGTCCCTATTATGGGGATATTAGAATACAGAATGTATTATTTTTTCATTTCACTCGTTCTATACTTTCCCAACCCAAAAACCTAGGTTTGCGCCTTACGAGACTACAGTGACTAAGAGAAGTTTACAGGTAAGGAGGGGAGGGCAAGGGAAGGGGATTGGGGGTGCCGCTTCCTTACAAATTAAGTGAAACGCCAAGGATGTATTTTAACATCCCCACGATAGCCTACTTCTGCAAGTTCTGATTCGGATTAACGTTAAGGTTTATTGAACTTTTGGTCACTCATTATATTCTTATGTTAAACCATAACCATTCACGAATTGAAAACATGGCTTTCATAGGTTTTAAAAGCGTTTTTGTTTTTTTTATTGTTTCTGAAACTCATTTCGGTAGCAAGTTTGTAGCCTAGGCATAATTTTTAGAGATACTTAGCGCCTCTTATATCCTATGGCTATGGGGACTACAGTGGGAAACCAAGGTTTTTGAAAAAAAGTGGGGTTAAGATATAAAAGTGAGATGCATGGGTAGATTTTAACACCCCCACAATATTTTAGCACGTTCTCATTATGATTAATGTATGGTTTATTAAAGGTTATTAAAGTAGCATCGCGCACTTCACTGGTAAGTGAGGGCCTATTCATTTAGGTTATGTTAGTGGGTACCCAGTTAAGGACCTGGCGTCCAAGCTTGAGTTAACAACCATATAATAATTTTACTTTCAATTTACAGTTCCCCTGGTTAGGCTAGGCCTAAGAAGAAACTAAGCCTACCACCCCCAGCCCCTAACCCCTTGCCAGGTATGGATCCGGCGCCTTAGGTTAGGTTAGAGTTATATAAGATTTGGGTGTCCTGTATCTCTAACCTACTAATTTGCTTACGAAATATTCAGAAACGTTGAAAGCCAACACATTTTAGGGATCTGACAAACAAATTCCTCGGTAGATCTATAGTACTATTCCGCGGCAGCCTAGACTATGGAAGTTGCGGTTTTCTATGCAGTTTTACCTCTTGAACAAGAATTTTAAGTAATATTTATTCGGACGGCTGTAATTAAACCCCAGGGGCCAGTACTAAACACGGCGAAATACATTGGACGCCCCAATCCCTAGTGGATGTCGTATCCGCGGTTACGTTCCTTGAAGTCCATGCGGAACTATTCTATATTATTACCAATTCCTCGAGTCATTGTTACTTATAATTTCCAAATGACATCATTACTTTAGTGACCATTGGTCGTCCTACCCCTCAAATATTAACTTATATACGAGAGGGTAAGACTTTTTTTTTATACTAAAGTTATATGAGATTGCTGTACACATAGCTTCAGTCACATATCGAGCCATGATAATAAATGGTAAAAGTAACAATATGTCAACGCAGGTTAACAACATTCGTTCGTGCTTCTTTGTAGTTACTCAAGGGGGACATTTTGCCACAGGGCGCGAGGTTGGGTTATATAACATTACGGTATGCGTGACTAACAATTACTCTCACGCCGATTTCGAAATACTTCTAGGCTTGCAACTCCCCAGCACAAGATTTTGAACAAAGATTAACATCGTGCAGTAACTATAATGCCTCCCTGGCAAAAGAAACGCTCTAAATACCACGCATCAAGTACTGAAACTCCTACAGTAAGAACCAATGGCTTATTGGCCTGATCTTGGCGCCTCCCTAGAACGTCTCCAGACTACAGGACGCTCCATTCCCAGCGGCGTCATGAATCCACACGCAGCTTAGGTGTCAAATTTGACTTCGTACATGATCCAGGTGAAAACAGCTACTCATGCTAAGCTTCAAAGCTTTCCCTGCCTCTTGAGCCCTTTCGAAAAAGGTACGACCTAATCATCACGGATAACCTCGATAAATTAATTGGTAATTACAGTATAGCACGCCATCATTCAGCGTAACACTATCACTTTTGATATAAACAATTCTAAACATCTGATAAGACTTAATTTGCGTAAAACTTACAATGAAAGATTTCCGCGTAGACAGCAGCTCTGTCTCGGTACAAATGACATTATACAAGCGCCTCACTGGCGTGGTTGGTTTGGTGTTTGCTTCTCACCTCGGTGGTCGCGAGTTCGATTCTAGGCCATTCCATTGAGGAGTGAGAGATGTGTATTTCTGGTGATAGAAGTTCACTCTCGACGTGGTTCGGAAGTCACGTAAAGCCGTTGGCCCCGTTGCTGAATAGCCACTGGTTCCATGCAACGTAAAAACACCATACCAACAAAAAACAAATGACATTATTATTTTATTTTTTATTTTTAGTAAAACGCTTTCTGGCAACCAAGCCGGCGGCAACTCTAGTTGGCGACGCTTGGTTAGTTTTGGAACATTTATTAATATCTACTTAAATTATTCAATTGTCTAAGTTTCCATTGCTAACCTGGGCCGGAACTTGAACAGTTGAACCAGACGCGAATGTCTCCCGTCAATCATCGCATCAATCAATATACAAGTAAGGTTACAGTAAAACAAACGTTCTATTTGAGTTTTATTTAGAAGACTTTATTGTACAAGGGCTGACTCGAACAACGATTCCAGAACTACAGGAAAACAGCCGCTACTTGAAATTGATACTGACGGCAAAGAGAGCCCAAATGAGACACTTCCAGCTGGGGTACTTAAAAAAAAAATGTACGGGTATGGGTGGGGATGTGGGTTGGGATAGGAAGAGCGTCCCTGGGTCTCTATGCACGTAGCACGTTTGGTATCTTTTTTTAAACACTCAATCTTTGACTAACCTCCACCCACATATTGTTCAATCAACGTATACAGGGGGAGGCTCTAAACCATAGTTATTGGAGAACAAGGCAAGCACAATAATGAAAGCATCTGGCTTCTATACAAAATAGAAAATGATTAAATTTTCCAAATTTTCCAGTTTCATATATATAATATATATATATCTATATATATATAATATATATAATATATATATATATAATATTATATATACATATATATATTTATATATATATATATTACGATATATATATATATAAACACATTCCTTCAGTATTGAACTTGAAAATTCAAGAGAGTTTATTATAAATTACCCTTGTATTTGCATACAGCAAGAGATATATAACTCCTTAAAATAACATCTGGCAACTACTCTGCTTTAATAATAATAATAATAATAATTTATAAAAAAAAATCTGCATCACCACCATAAGAAAAACTAAAAAAAAAAAGAAAAAAAAAACTCGCAAAAAACAGATGCCTTCATTATATGACAGCTGTCCTCGAGCGACAATTTATAATCGTATATCTATAAAAAGCTAAAAGGGGTTTAAGGCAATATACAAAAAGAATCTTCTATGTACAGTGTTAATTCTAGTGCTATATCATCCACTCATTCAGCAGAGATGGACGAGGTAGGAGCAAGTAGTTTGTTCTAGAAAGATAAATGCTCACTAGAAATTAGCTCGATCAGTTCCATGCCTCGCGGCACAATCATGAGGAAAAAAAATATGATTATCTTATATCTTTGTTTACAATGTGCTTCCAAGTATCATTCTTCCTTCGAGTCAACTCATTTTATTATAAAGGTCCTACTAAGAGGTTGCAGAAGCTTCTTCTTTTAAAAGAAATACACAGAGTAAAATATACAGTCAGTCACCTGCAGTGCAAGCAGACTTTTATTGTTATTCCAGAAGGGGCTGAAAAGCCTACGGGGGAAAAAATGAGAGAGAAAAATATATAAAAACGCTATTTTCCGTGAAACCAGCCAAGTTCCCTAACTCTCAGATATCCAAACAATGTCATGGCACCGCATCATAGGGTCAGCTAAGCTAGCAGCAATTCCGCCTCAGACGAAGGTGATTTCTACTTTCTACGACGACTCTCTCTTCATGAGCGGACGAGAGAAAATGAACACATGTCAGCTGCCGACCCCGCCACGTATTATACACACACACGCGCGCGCGCGCACACACACACAGATACATTTTCCCCTAGGTAATGACTTAGAAATACACCGACAAGAATGCAGTCCATTCTTGGTATACATCGATTGTACAGACTTAAGAGCTACAGACATAACCACGTGGGTACAGAAACAATAGAAATATCACATAAAACTGACAATTCATTCATTTAAGTATAAATATATGGGGTCTCCTCGAAACGTTTATTATTATCACAAAAGTTTTCTCTATCAGTAACGAAGCTGTTTTTACAAGTGTTTCTGGTGGCTATACAAGTTAATTACACGTACATATCGATACACTTATCATCTAACTCATGCACGCCGAGTACAGATGCGTGCACGCGCTTCTTCAAGGGTAAAATGGATTTCTTCAGAACGAATAGTGTCTTCTCCACTTTTCACAGAAGCTGGATGAGGAAATACAAGGAATAAAATGTTAGATGACCTTTCACAGACGGTGAGGGCAAAACTTTTATAAGGGTTAAATTCATTCCATCAAGGCGTTGACAACCGCTGATGCTTTCAACTTCAGTTACGATACTAATATTGAACTGAATCGTATATTATGCCGTCACATTTATAAACTCAAACCCTATACGGCTTTCTTGACTTAAAACACGAAATTAGAATTGGAACGCTAAAAGTAGAATTTTGGGGAAAAAAAAGTCGAAAGTAATCCTCACATAACCGAGGTCTGTTTACTAACCAAAGTAATTCTCCCATACTCGAGGTCTGTTTGATACCACTTCTCAAGAGAGGCTACACAAGCCACAGAGCAGTTAATGATATGCCAGCCAGTACTTCTCAACGTGGGCAAATCCCTCACCAGTGTAAACGTCTTTTGTAATAGTTCAGAAATGAGGATTTACCCTCGATACATACCGTACAATGAGGAGTTCTTACAAAGTTGTTGCGCCATACAAAACCTTCCTTAAGCTAATTCAGTGTAGAATGAAGCTTTTGATGAAGAGGAATATACTTAAATAATATACTCAATGAAGCATACTAAGCGATTTATGATCACACGTAAATTACGCATCCTATGAAAGGTTATTCGACGTTAAGTATCATTAAGCCGTTTCTCGTCGAGTCCTTTTCAACCTAACGCTGGCTACAACATAAACATCACGTTTTTATTATTATTATCATTATTTTAAAAGGATCCAATGAATTCATCAAGAGCCCCTCAATGCCGTTTCTCAAAGCTTTCTTTCATTCGAAAATCACTTACATACTAACCTATATACAGTAGTAACACATCTTAGACAGGAAATAAAGATATATAAATAAGAAAAAAATTCTGAAAATGCTAAACACCAGAGCATTTTGTGGCTTTGTTCTATGGCAACTTTATGACTCGAAAAGAACGTACATTTCTTATAGATTGATTAAAACGAAAAAAAGATATCGAATATCGAACACATCTGCTATTATTAATATAATGGCTGTATATAATATATCAAATATATAATGATATAATATATATATAAATATATATATATATAGTATATATACTTTATAAATATAAATATATATATATATATATAGATATATATTATATAAATATATATATATATATATATAATCTATAGATATAAATATATATATAATTATATAGTATATATATATATATATATATACGTAATTTACTGTAATATATACATATATCTAAATATATATTATCTATATATATATGTATATATATATATATATATATATATATATATATATCATATATATACTTATATTATAATATATATATATATATATATATCGTATATATAGTATATATTAAAATATATATATATATAATATATATATATACACACACACACACATACACACACACACACATATATAATATATATATATATATATATATATATATATATATATATATATATATACATACACTCACATCACATGATAAAGGTACGGATTTATGACACCATAGTCAAAATAAAAGAAACACGCACAAGCATAAACAATAACATTCGGCAAATAAAAAATATATTACCTAAAATTTCCCAGTGAACACTTCCACCTGAATAACAGTTCTGCCTCTTAATCGAATTTCCCTCTTACAACATTACCATGTTAGAATGACGGCCTCACCTGAACCAAAACGTAAATTGGAACGTCATTTTAACCTAAGATTGAAGCCACGCCCCTGGAACGACATTTTAACCTAAGATTGAAGCCACGCCCCCCCCCCCCCCCCGACAATCTTCCGAACGGATCATATCATCTAAAGCTGATGCCTGTCAATCATCCAGTACGTATACTTTCTTGGTAGAAGTTGCAAGCCCGTTTTTATCCTATAAACAGGCGCTCTCATAGCGCGTCGATTGTGTGTTTCCTTTGAAAGCTAAGGGTTACTACAACATTGACGACACTGCACTTGCTGGTTAATTATGCATTCAATCACTTTTATCCCTAACGCTGCTTTCGGATGGGTGAAAACTTACTGAGAAATTTATCGTCCAACCCCAATTTCACATGCAATAATAATAATAATAATAATAATAATAATAATAATAATAATAATAATAATAATAATAATAATAATAATAATAATAATAATCTATGGTTTTGAAAACTACATCTGCTGTTAAGCCAAGCGTCTCCTATTGTATATAATAATAATAATAATAATAATAATAATAATAATAATAATAATAATAATAATAATAATAATCTATGGTTTAGCAAACTACACCTGCTGTTAAGCCAAGCGTCTGCTAATTACTGGAAATCGATTACATGACTAAGTGAATCCTAATTCTTAAAAAATTGAAATGCATTAATAATTTTTTGCACTTATATCTACATGAACGTCTAATTCTTTCCCTTATAGAAATTGGGAGGTTTGTGTGGGACGAGGTTTCTCAGTCATTGCTACTAAATAAAATGTATTCAGCAATTTTATTCAGCAAACGCATTCATCCCATAATCCATATACGCACTTCAGTAAATCGATATTTACATCGTTCTAGTCAAGGGTAAATCTTGAAAGGTTAAACATTCAAGAAATATGCTATACAAATAATGCTTAAAAAGGGCTGTACAAATCTATCACCTTAGGCGAGGCTGTTCTATGTTACGTTGAGAGTATCTTCTATATCAAAAACGGTTCAGTTCTATATTTACAGCTTTCAAGAATACGCTTTTATCATGTTCTTCCTCGCACACGTAATTAACTCCTAAAGCTCTTGAGTGCGACCTTTGCAAAGCTCTTTCCTTAAGGCTGTTCTTTAATCTCTACCCATCGTCAGGTCACTCGTAATAACTGTAAACTCTGTGATTTCGAAAGTATACGATTCCAGAAATAATACAAAGATTTTTTTAATACACCCACCCTTAGTTACGATGGGAAGATATTGGAGATTTAAGCCCACGTTAATTGTGCCTCTACGTCCTGACCAAACGTAGAGAGAGAGAGAGAGAGAGAGAGAGAGAGAGAGAGAGAGAGAGAGAGAGAGAGAGAGAGAGAGAGAGAGAGAGAGAGAGAGAGAGAGAGGAGCTTTAGAACTTTAGATCGAAAGTCCACTTTTTTTTTATTTTACTATACATAGACAAGGTCCAATGACAGTTTGAAAACAGTTTATCCTAAAGACTATGACATATGTAACTCAACTGCACTCATCCTACAATGTCTCGGTATCATACATTTGTATAAATTGACTTGACGAAGGGCGAGAGGGGTCATCTACTTAGGTCATCATCTTCAACAGCCACGAAGATCCAGACGGGGAGGTTCTCTTGGTGGGTAGAAGGAGCGGATTGAAGGGGAGGGGGTTTGAGATATCTTTTCGTACATCGTCGAAATCGTCGAAGTCGTCGACTACGTCTTCCAGCCACGAAGATCGCACAAACGACGTCCGAAGACGCCCAAGAGAGGTGAAGATCGATTTGTAGACTTCGTGAAAAACTTCGAAAGCAATAAAACTAACTTTTTTTCCAGGTTAAACAGAACGGTCACCCCTTCCATTCTTAACGGAACGAATATCATCTGACTAAAGGAAAATCAAGAAACTCATCTGTCGTCAATGCATAATAATAAAATCCTCTTCGTCCCCCAAAGAGATACTAGTAATCCTCAAAAGTCCGAAAAGATCTGGCACTTCCTGGCTGCGATGATGCTGTGGGCGGCAGTTCGAGTTGACGGAGGAGGTTCGGGCGGCCGTGGGTGGTGGAAGGGTGGAGGCGCAGGTGTAGCCTAAGGTACAAGGGTGGGTTCAAAGGATTGGGGGGGGGGGGGGGGGGGGGGGGGGGGGGGGGGGGGGGGGGGGTTGGGGGGGGGGGGGGTGGGGTGAGGTCACATGACTCCAAGGATGGGGGGTGGGGGGCTGGCGGCCAAGACAGGACGGCTGCGATGTGGAGGGTCAAGGTGGCACCGCCTGTGATGGCAAAGGAAAGAAAAATTGCATATTAATTTTTTTTAATATAAATTTTTTTTAATAAACTGCGTAAAACACAATTAATTTAAGAAATCTTAACATTAAGACACTTTCGTGCATCTTTACTTGTTAGATTCACAGTTATCAAAATCTGCATCAGGAATAAAATAGTCTTTGTACAAGAGATTTCTGTATCAAAAATAATTCTAGTAAAAGAATATATGTAGAAAATAAGAAAGAATTTATTAAGCTAAATTAACCCTCATTTACAAAATTTTATGAATAAAATAGTTACCCTTAGCTATATATTTTTTCTCTCTTATTCCCTAAAATGTTCGGTCTGAAAATACTTTTGTTTACAAAATCTCTCTCTCTCTCTCTCTCTTCCTCTCTCTCTCTCTCTCTCTCTCTCTCTCTCTCTCTCTCTCTCTCTCTCTCTCGGTGCGAAGCCACCCACCTGTTATGCATAATCATACACACACACACACAATATATATATATATATATATATATATATATATATATATATATATACATATATAATATACATATATATAAATATCAAAAAAAAGTGACATTATTACAGATGTTTAAGATGGTAAGTCCTAACATCAGGGATATAACATACCTCAATTCCCCGCGCAATTTACTTTAGCTCTCTCTCTCTCTCTCTCTCTCTCTCTCTCTCTCTCTCTCTCTCTCTCTCTCTCAGGAAATCCACCAAAATTCCAACCTACCTTGTACTTCAAGGGTGCAAATAGAGTAGGGGCGCCTATGCGTCTCTTACATGAGGAGACACTTCTCCTGGGGCTTGGTGCTCGCTCCAGACACAATCTGTTCGATGTGCTCATCGTCGTCGATGCTGCAGTGGAAGAAAAAGAGAAAAAAATAAATAACTTGAGCTTACTAACTCAAATCTCTCGCGTAAAGGAAATGTAAGGCGAGAGAAAAAAAGTAGCAGAATGACTGGAATATCCGTCAAGCTAACTTTAGGGGATAATTAAGCGTTACGAAACATGGCGAATATATATGAAGTCTCACACATTCGCGTTATCTGGCGTTACAAAAGTGACTTAAAATAGAAATATCTCAGGACCTTTGGTTGATATCAATCGATAACTTGTTTGTCATTGTTTATTTTACGGGTCTGAATAATTCTTATTCTTACTATCAAAGAGATATCAGCAATTACGTATAAGGAGATACACACAAAAAGAGTTATGAAAGCACTGCCTCTAACTGAACATCAGAGACTAAAACCTAAATCTCACACACACAAAGGAGGTCGTTTTCTCGGAGTGATTTAGGGTTAATAATGTCTGTCATTGTTCCCTTTTGTTCCCCATAGCATTTTTCGCATTCTTGTGTCAGGCTAGACTGATAGACTGAGCTGCTTTACGAAACGCTAACAAATAATAAAACTGCAGACAAACCAGATGTTCCCGGAATCTGTACTTTTTACCCATTAATCAGCGCCAGGGAAATAGAAAGCATACAAACATTAAAGAAATAACAATGAAATAAATATTAAGGATATCACAAAGAGGTAAATGCAATTTATAAAAAAATAAATACAAACAAAATAGAAAAAATAAAATAAAATTGGAAATTTCGATATAAACACACCCTCCTTGGTAATAAATTTCACGTTTTCGGCATCTGTAATAAGTAAACATATCAGAGAGAGAGAGAGAGAGAGAGAGAGAGAGAGAGAGAGAGAGAGAGAGAGAGAATATAATCCGGCCGAAACACACACACACACCTTCAGTTACGCTTGCCTAAGGTGGCGATTTGAAATCCAACCGCAGGTGGGGGTTTAACATAAAAGTATCTGCAAGACAAGGGGGCATGGAACTGGTCTCCGGGAGTTCTAGTTACACGACGATCGTGGGAAAATCACTCGACGAAAAAAAAAAAAAATTAACAAAAATGAAATTGCTTGGGGCTGCCCTGAAGTGGTTACGTCTGTGGGTGGGGATGGAACACAAACACACTTAAGCTGTATGTCAGGGATCAACGGTGAATCTCTCTCTCTCTCTCTCTCTCTCTTACCATAGACAGTGAAATCTCCCTTGGACGGACCTTTTCACCTAGGTCCCACACAACAGACACGCGCGCGCGCGCGCGCACACACACACACACACACACACACACACACACACACACAGACCTTGCCAAAATACGGAACGTCAAAACCGGAGAAAATAATTAAAGTCGTTTTAGCTAAAATAGGAATTTACCCTGCATGTAACAGAGAGAGAGGAGAGAGAGAGAGAGAGAGAGAGAGAGAGAGAGAGAGAGAATCAAGTTCCATTACCAAAATACGGAACGTCAAAACCGAAAAGAATAGTTAAACACGGGCGTGTTAGCCAAAATAGGAAAATCCTCCTCCACGTAACTGCGTTGGAATCGAAATTGTGACGCAGAAAGAGTTACGTAGTTTGCAAAAATCTGCCGAATCCAATGCGACGCAGCGTCGACCGTAAGCTTCTCTGGGAATCACTGCTTATCTTATATTAATGTTATTTTTAGCCGGTAACCGCTACTTAACGCGGCAAATGTAGAGGAAAATACTTTGATTAGGGTGTGGACATTCACGTACTGCACATGATCATTTCTTCCATTATTCTAAGAGACATTTCTAATGTCAACAGCAATACTAGACAATGACAGCCAAGTGCCAATAAAGTAGGTCATCGGAGATATCTCTACGTCAAAATTGACACGTAACACGCAATGTAATATGGCGTTCCTACAACATTAAAAAGAAAAAGAAAAAAAGGAAAAGCAGAATGTAAATAAACTATTTTATTGTGGCTGGTTCGTAAGAGGTGTCGGCGTTGGCACATGTTTAAACACGTCCAGCACGCGCATTACCGCCGCGGGCTAATCTCTTGATGGAGCCGCAGCAACAAGGCTCCAAACCTCTTTCGGTGCCCTCGGCCTCAAAATCAACCTTCCGACGGCTCTGTCGAAGAGCCAAGATGGCTTGGCGGAATCGTGAGGAGATTACGCCGATTGGGTAGCGGAGGGGCGGGGGTTGAAGACTCCAACGGGGGCGTTTGCCATTTTCCGCCCCATGAATATTTGAACGAGTTTTGATAGTGGCTCCAAGGGTGACCCTTCGCCGCCTCTCTCTCTCTCTCTCTCTCTCTCTCTCTCTCTCTCTCTCTCTCTCTCTCTCTCTCTCTCTCTCTCTGTTGTTTAGCTCTCTCCCTCCCTAAGGCCCAACCCCCTTTTTAAAAAATTGAACCACATTACGCTGTAGTTTAATACCTGGGAGTCTCTGTCCTCATGAAACATTAATTATAATTCCCCAAGCCACAGGCCTCCTGAACATGGAAACTGGACGAAGTGAAAAAATATGTCGAATATGTTAATTCATTTTTTCCCCCCGCCATCTTTTACCTAGGTAATATCTGGAAATATCGACTTTTACATAAAAAACGAAGACTTTTCGCTGTCAACGGAGTCAGTATTCGTCTCCAGAATCATATCGCGAAAAGAAACAATTTTGGACTCTGCTAAAATAACTTCCTGGTAATTTTATTATCTACTTCATATTTACTTCGTCAGTTTTTTTTGCCTATGTCCAAATATATAGCAGGTTTACTGTAATCTTTTAATGAGACCAATAATAAAATGAAGCGCCTCAGTGGCGTGATTGGTATGGTCTCGGCCTGTCACCTCGGTGGCCGCGAGTTCGATTCTCGGGCATTCCATTGAGGCGTAAGAGATGTGTATTTCTGGTGATATAAGTTCACTCTCGACGTGGTTCAGAAGCCACGTAAAGCAGTTGGTCCCGTTGCTGAATAACCACTGGTTCCATGCAACGTAAAAACACTATACAAACAAACAAACAAACAATAATAAAATGAACTGTGCCAACTCGAAGAAAAGCTTGACTACCAAAAAATGACATTAAATACAACAACACTTTTGTTATGGCTGTTCTCAGCTCCATAATGCAGTATACTTGAACACAGTAGTCTTTTAACATATCTAAGTATTAAAAACAATGAATTGGCGTTTTGTTAAGGATCTTATCATCTAAAGGTCATTCACATCTTAAAAATCTCTTTTCAAGGTACATTTTACGAGTAAAAAAAAAAACTTAAAATCTTGCCAAAACAACATTAACTATTCTCATGTGCATCTTTTTCTCAATACATAAGAAAGAATTTCCAGATCGTAAATTCAACGACTGTTGCATCCGACACTCAAGATTAAATTCAAAAGTAGTAAAGTTATTACTTTACAATTACTCTGGTTCATAAGGACAAGTGCGCACTCTTCATTCGTAATTTGAAAAATCAATCAAATGGAATGGGCTATAGAGTTTAGGCCAAAGACCAAGCACTGGGACCTATAAGGTCTTTCAGCGCTGGAAAGGAAAATGAGAGTAGGGAGGTCTGAAAGGTGTAACGTGAGGAAAACCTCCCAGGTACACAATGAAGTAAGCGTTAGACGAGGGAGGACAGCAAGAAGGAATGTAGATAATGTGAATGAAGGTACAGTAAAAAGGAATGAAAGAGGATGCAAAGAACCTTCAGTAATGCCTACAGTGAACCCCGTGAGGTGCACTGACGGCACTGGCCCCCCAATGGGGTCTAAGAAGCAAACGACATCGAGACAGTTTAACTTTTCGTTTCCGAAAGTTTTATACTTATCAGTATCAGAGAATGTGTAAGATTATGACTTTTGCATTGTAAATTACCTTCGGTTGATATCACCATCATTACCATCATTGGGTTTACAGATCTACCGAACTGACATAAACTTCACAAGTGTCCATAAATGTTCCAAACGACAAAAATTGAAATATCGCAGCAAAAACAAGAAAAAACGAAAACAGGTATAATTAGTATGAAATGAAAACCAAAAAAAGGAAACAAACGTTAACAAAATTTAAGAAAGTGTAGATAAAATGAACTGGAATGTACTTCCCTGCAACCGAAACTTAAACCAAAGACCATGAAAGGCAAAGCTTAGTACTGGCCAAGGTTTGGGGGCTTGATAAAGCGTGTGTATTTCCATTTGCGCCACGAGTTGAGACGATTAGTGGATTTCTAGTGCATCCTGGTCTACCATCATGCTCTAAAATGCAAGCAAATAACAACCAACATTTCAAAATGCTTGGCTTGAGAGAATATAATTTCAAACAGCAGTCATTCTGCCTTTCCAATCTGAAAGCATCGCGTCATTTCTCAATTTCATAAAAAAATACGATTTTGCAAGAGACTTCCGTTGCATATTTCAATCAAGCATAAGCTTCTTGAAGTAGATTTCAGTAGATTTCGAAATTGTAGCATCTGATTCCATTACTAGATACAGTAGTTTGAAAAGAAGGCCAAACTAGAAATCAGGTTTCATTCATTAGAATTCAGACTGAAAGTTTAAATACTAGTAATACTATTTTTTTCTATTTGATGAGAGAAACTCAATTCAATCACCCTCCAAGCCAAACATCAACTTCAGATATAGTTCTGAAAACCAAATGTTGTTTTAACAGATCGTCAACCAAAGCATATATCGTCCTTGAGATGTATTTAACATCAGGTAAACACTTTATTATAATAACACTTCTCGCCAATCTATACATTTCGATGAATTTTCATCAATAATAAGAAGAGAAACTTACAGGTTTTGGGATCAAGTTCTGCATATACCCAGACTGTCAACAGAGTTCAAGCAAATGTGGAAGTTGTTGAGAAATGAGGCTGACACGGTTTGAAAAACAGGCAGAGATTTAGTAGTATTTGTCTGTTTGTTTGTTTGTTTGTTTGTTTGTATGGTGTTTTTACGTTGCATGGAATTCAGCAACGGGACCAACGGCTTAACGTGACTTCCGAACCACGTCGAGAATGAACTTCTATCACCAGAAATACAAATCTCTCACCCCTCAGTGGAATGCCCGAAAATCGATCTCGAGGCCACCAAGGTGGCAGGCCAACACCATACCGACCACGCCACTGAGGCTCCTCGTTCGTAGCATTTGTAGTTTGGACATGTGACGCGAAGGAAAGAGAAATCACTCATCTCAAATATATTATCCAGATAAGGGAATAACACGAAAAAAAATATATATATATAAATAAATAACATAATGGATAAAGGACCTATAGATAAATGAAGACCTACACCAGAAGGGAATTAATTTAAGATAAAGGAACAAAAGACGGAAAGAGCAAATTGACATTTAAATTGTTAATAATAGCGATAAGATGAGCTGTACTTTAGAATGATGTAAATTTGGTCGCTGATAATAAAATTTTAAGCGTAAAAACCGAAGCATTCAATTTTTCTGTCCATGACACAAATGTTTAAAAAAATAGGATATACTTCATTTTTTCAAAATAATGAAAAAAAAAAATTACTTGCAAATGCAATGAATAAAAATGAAAAACAAATATCAATAAAATATTAAAAATACGCAGTGATAATAATAATAATAATAATAATAATAATAATAATAATAATAATAATAATAATAATAATAATAATAATAGAAACAGCCACCTTGTTTTCTATCCATGACAAAAATGTTTTAAAAAATTGGGTATATTTAATTTTTTTTAAATGATAAAATTACTTACAAATGCAATAAATAAAAATGAAAAAAAAAATTTCAATAAAATATTAAAAATAATGTAGTAATCATAATAATAATATAATAATAATAATAATAATAATAATAATAATAAAATAATAATAATAATAATAATAGAACCAGCCACCTTGTTCTCTGTCCATGACACAATTGTTTGAAAAAAAAAAAAATTGGGTATACCTAATTTTTTCAAAAGTAATAAAATTACTTACAAATGCAATGAATAAAAATGAAAAATAAAAAAAACGAATATCACTAAAATATTTAAAATATGCACAGTAGTAATAATAATATAATAAAAACAACCACCTTGTTCTTCAGGTGAAGACGACAAGAGTTCTGGACGTAACCAGAAGCATACTGCCAAAAGCGAGGACCTCCTCCTCCCTGCAGCTAAAACCTTCAAACCCCTATATAGTCTTCTCATCGGAGTCCACCGCCTTGCGTTCCTCTTGTTCTAATCGTTTATTTCTCTCGTTCACTTCTCGTTTACAATCAAATCTTCTTATTCCCTTTTTTCTTTACCCCTTTTTTCCATATTTTTTTTTAATTCCCCTCTTCACAATTTCTTTCAGGGTGTCCTCCTCCTCCTCCTCCTCTCCTCCTCCTCCTCCTCCTCCTCCTCCTCCTCCTCCTCCTCCTCCTCCTCCTCCTCCGCTCTAGTTACCCCCTCCACCTATCAATTTCAATTTCCCTTTCTTCAAAATTCTCTCTCTCCCTCTTACAGTGTTAGCGCCTTATCCGCTTATCTCGCAGACCCCTCCTCTCTCTCTCTCTCTCTCTCTCTCTCTCTCTCTCTCTCTCTCTCTCTCATACAATTTTAGATCTTTCTACAAATAAGGATGAGATAATATTTTTATGGAATACTTTTTCAGTACGGTTAAATACTGAAATACTATGCACTCATGGCATGAGAGAGAGAGAGAGAGAGAGAGAGAGAGAGAGAGAGAGAGAGAGAGAGAGAATCTTCGCCCCTGGCTCCAAGCAGTCTACAGATGAACATCTGGTTTTGTTTACATACAACAACCGCAATAAAAATTCAATTCTGCTTTCAAAAAATAACAATAGTAACAATAAAAAAAAATTCCACGAAAAAAATATCGAAAATGGGAATAAAAAATATGGAAAAAAAGATAAAGAAACGGGAATAAGATGATTTGATTGTGATGGGCAGATTCAGTGACAACTTCACTGATTGCCTCTGCTCTCTGGCGTCGCAAGAAAGATACGAGATCGTCCTATCGATTGTGAGGAGGAGCAGCGCATAAATAGAAATTTATAAATTCATCTTCCATTTTTGCTAAACATGACGTTCCTCCCTTTCCTTTCCTGTGACGTCATACCTTACCTTTCCAGTCGTCGTGTCACGAACATCATCTTTTCAGCATCGAATCGAAGAGGTCAATGAGAGAAAGGAACATTATATATATATATATATATATATATATATATATATATATATATATAATATATATATATATATATATTACAGACGAGAGAGAGAGAGAGAGAGAGAGAGAGAGAGAGAGAGAGAGAGAGAGAGAGAGAGAGAGAGAGAGAGAGAGAGACTTTTATACATTTAACCAGACAACACTGAAAGATTTCATCCAATTTCATCCAAGTCTAAAAGTAATAATTGTACCAGACGCAAATATTTGGGACTGAAAGGACATTACTTCACGAGACGCATGAAAACAATAAGAATCTCGCTTTAAAATCATAAAATTTTAAGACCCGGTCGTACAGTATGAAGCAGATGTAAGAGACAGAGGTCTTCGAAAGGGCTGAAACCCACGAATGTCACTCCGCTCGGCCTCCGAACCTGAATGAAACTGCTCGCTTCGGATAATGTTGGAATGCGATGAATCCGGTGTATTATTATTATTATTATTATTATTGACTTTAAGATATACTCATAAATGCTTAATAGGACTGATGACGATCATGGAGTAGTATCTGAAAGCATCTTATAGTTTTCGCTTACTCCTGGAGTAAGCCTGCAAACTACGTTGTTGCTATTCTTTGGTGTTGCTGTTCTTGTTGGGGTGGGGGGGTGGGGGGGGGAGTAGGAAACCCCAATGAAAAATCCTAAAAAGGTCTGAAAAAGGCGTTTCACGTGGAGTTAGGAATACAGGAATTTTAGGAGAGGATATTTATGATTTCTTTATTAGAGTGAAAATGCAAAAAAATAAATAATGTGCATGTTAAACAGCACAGAACAATGATTTCGAATAAAATAGACCGTATTTATTTTAATTCATGTTGGTGAAACGACGCTCTATTTGACCGTATATTTTGGCAAGTGCCCGTGTAAACTAGAGGTCAGATCACGCCTTGTTAATTCTGTACATAAATATGTTTAACACTATTCTGACTTTTAATTCTCATTATTATCATTATTATTATTCAGTAGATGAACCTTTTGCATATGGAACAAACCCACCAAAGGGGCCACTGACTTGGAAAATTCAAGCTTTCAAAGAATTTGGCGTTCATTCAAGAGTAACAGAAGGTAATTGAAAATAAAGAAAGAGATCAATAATTAGAAAAACAGATCAATTCAAAAATTAGTATCCAATTAAATAAGAATGTCAGTAAATCATTGAAAGACAAGAGAACTGAATTGGGGTGATAGGGCATCTCATCTTCGCTTGATGGTGATTCACTGTACAGAAATTCAAACAAATTTGTTTACTAAAACAGGAAGCCTCATTTCTGATCGGATGAGGTCCTAAATGATGAAACATGAAGTGAGAGAACTTTCAACAAATCAATATTCTAGTAATATTAATAAGCATTTTAAAAACAGAATCTGTCGGAGATATGCAAAAGATATTTTTGGCCAGGTACCTTGATAAAAAATAAATAAATAAATAAATAAATAAATAAATAAACAAATAAAAAAAAAAAACAGAAAACCTAAGAGGACGATTACTAAGAGACACAAGGCCAAGGCAAGATAAACATTTAATCTTACTGACGAACAAATACGTAATCGCTTCATGGGACAATAGTGGTAATTAGATTATATTAGAAGTCAGTTCAGTTTCACTTCCACTAACAGCTACTCAAGTCTCAAGTACACTTGAGAACTACCTAAGTCTCCTGTAAGCTTACGCATACCCACCGAAGCAGGAATTTTTTTAATGTCAAATGTACACTTAACACTTCCAACGAAGTCGCGGCCAGTCAAATCTCCTGAACACTTCAACAGTACATTCACAGTGAAGCAAAAACTTGTTTAATTCCCATAGACACTTAACTTCTCTCTGAAGAGAGGGAAAAAAATGACAAGTTAACACTTCTTGCCTTTTATCATTCCATAAAGCGCTACCTGTATATTTACCTAACTTGTTCAGAGAAAGTAGCTTGAAACTACCTAAGACAGATGAGACAAATCCTGAATCACTGTTCACTATCATCAGTAATATAAAAATACAATATTTTTAATACATGAGTATAGAGCTGACGGGCGTTACGCAAACCTGAAGTTAAGCAGTCGGAGACAAGGTGTATGAAAAACAGACTAAAAAACTCTTTGCAACCTTATTCAGCAATAATTACATAAACTAACGATAAATTCATATACCCCCATGTTCACAACTATATAAATAGCTAAAATATGAGTCGGCAATAGAAAATGAACCAAATGCATATTTTTTCGAAAGGTCTCATTTCCTAAGGACAGTGAGCATGTATGTACCTATGTATGTATGTATGTGTGAATGTACATATATATGTATGTATGCATGCGACGATCTCAGAAAGGCTGACGAGGCCGTAAACGCACACGAAAAGGAAGAAGGCGCACTGTGGGTGGGAGGGGAAACACGAATACGTGGGTAGGTATGAGAGAAAGTGATTAACGAAAAGGAAGAAGTGAGAGAGAGAATGGAATACAAAGAAGGAAGGAGCACCACAGAGACAAGGAAGGGAAGCCCTTGGAATATTCCCTTCGCCGTCAGCGTCGTCGACGGCACTACCAGCCAACCCCTACTTCTTCCCCTCACCATAACACTCCCCCCTACCCATCCACACCATCACCCCCCCAATATGCTTCTCCACTCTAGAGCTAGTTTGGTCGGGACTTCTGTAATTCTATATTTATAGGACGACGCATCACACCCATGGGGCTCGCTCGGATTCCCTCTCTCTCTCTCTCTCTCTCGTCTCTATCCTCTCTCTCTTCTCTCTCTCTCTTCTTACTACTACCTCCTCTCCCCTCCTTCTCTTCTTCCTCACCCTCTCTCCTCCTCCTCCTCCTCTCCAAGTTAAGCTGCTTAACTGACGGCACACACCCTCCTATCTCCCTTTCCAACACCCCCCTCCCTCCCCCCTTTCCCATACCACACACTACCAACACAAGAAACACCAACACCCATAACAGTGCCACCGACCATACGCAGTAGCAACAACAACAACAACAACAGACGGGACGTCCATATTATGAACAGCAGGATCCCGGAGTTTCTCTTGTACAGTCTATGGGAAAACATCTTGAAAAACAACAAAGTTTTCGAAACAAAGCTGATGATGTAAAAAAAAAAAAAAAAAAAAAAGTGGGGGGAGGGGACGGGTGGGGGAGTGGAATAAGAAGTTCCTCACGTGGCGAACGGCAAACAAACTCCCCGTTCTGGGGTGTACTCCCGAAGTCTCTGCGACGCCACATTTGATAAATACACCAATAAATTACCTTGCACTTGATACTGAACTTGAAGTAAAGAATGACGTGTTTGGTCGCTGGGTTTCTCTTTACACACACACACACCACACACACACACACACAGCACACACACACATATATATAATATAGATATATTATATTATATACTTAATATAATATAATATATACTATATAAATATATATATATATAAGATAGAGAGATAGATAGATAAACTGTTACACCACACACACACAAATACACACACACACACACATTATCATATATATATATATTATATATATCTATATTTATATATATATATAGAATAATATATATATATATATATATATCTATATAATATATCATATATAATCATTCAAGAATAATATTCTATAAAAAAAGTAAAAAACAAGCTGACGTTTAGTATTTAACTGGACGGCAAAGGTAATAATTTTAAATTTTTTTTAAAAACACAAGAAACAATCTGTTATAAATAAATATATACGAGAAAAATGATAGGATATTTGTGTTAAAATTCACACTGTGTTTGCGGTACATTCCCATTTGTTTAAGGAGCAACCTGCAACGAAAAAGAACGTTTATAAGGTTTTACAAAAAAAATTAGAAGGAAGAAAGTAAGAAAGGGTAAAGTTAGAGCTAAAGTATGTCACAGCAATACGAAAAAATAGGCAATTCAGCTTTTGCTGAAACTGAGTAGCAATGCTTACATGTAATTGCGTTAGTATGTAAAGTTGCAGAATATCAAAAGCCAAATCTGTTTAGGGGCGCACCCATCTTTTTCTACGTGAACTCAACTCAGAGAGAGAGAGAGAGAGAGAGAGAGAGAGAGAGAGAGATAAAAATCACAAAAGTTAAGTCAACTAAGTGAATCTACAGCTGGAAAAGGGCTGGCGTTTATGTTTATATATATATATATATATATATATATATATATATATATATATATATATATACATATATATATACATATACATATATATATATACATACACACACACAAACACACACACACCACATACACACACTTATATGGGTAGGGGTTAGGGGGTCAGCACGGAGTCCTCTTGCAAGGGCCTCGGAGGTATGGCCAGGCCAGGCCACAGCAGGAGAGACAGATTAAGGCTACTGACCATCAGATTATTGTAGGAAATATTGATGATGAAAACATAAAAGGGGATGTGTGTGTGTGTATGTACGCGTGTACGTGTGTTTATGTACGTAAGTGAGTGTGTACGTTTATATACGAACGGCCAAAGTTAGAGGGGTTGGATTGACAAGAGGAGAGTCACTCATAATAAAGTGCTTTACCGAAAACTGGTGATTCCATAGACGATATTTACCACAATACTGCTGAAAATACAGGGTTGTAATTACTTGACAGTTCGCTATAAATATTAAACTGATTGAACTCAGGCGAGTTCATGATCTCATGAGCAATTTAAACACCGAATAAAAATGGGAGAGTTCGCCAGACGTAAGGTTAAATACATACGAAAGTCGACACAAAACAAACCGACCATGTATCCAGGAATGAATATTGTAATAACGGGCTACGATGATCAAAATAGATGTAACCAGCTCTTTGAAGATGAAAGGAAAATCAATCTCTACCACGTAGATATCCATAAGCCTCTTATTTCGTGGCTCTGAGGTTAACTAATTCTCCAGACACATCTTGATTTAGATCAATTCAAGGTATCTTCAAAAATGTAAGAATGCTTTTTTTATGCATGAAAGTATACAGCA
Organism: Macrobrachium nipponense; assembly: GCF_015104395.2. NCBI lineage: Eukaryota > Metazoa > Arthropoda > Malacostraca > Decapoda > Palaemonidae > Macrobrachium > Macrobrachium nipponense. The sequence goes on from NC_061096.1 coordinate 31,689,683, forward strand.
TCTTATCCCGGATGAAGTATGTTTGATGAGGTTTATCAGTATACATACATTCAACTGATACAGAGCAAGCGGAAACCAACGTTTGTATTGGAGGAGGAAAGACTTTCAAAAAAGCCTAAAAAAAAGGTCTGAAAAAAGGTGTTTCGCGTCGAGTTAAAGATACAGGAATTTTAGGACAGGATATTTATGATTTATTTATTAATATGAAATGTAAAAAATAAATAATGTGCATGTTAAACTGTATATAAAAATTATTTCTAATAAAATATATAGTATTTATTTTAATTTTCGTTGGCGAAACAACGCTCTATTTGGTTGTGGATTTTAGCACGCAGCCTGAGTAAGCTGGAGGTCGGGTCACGCCTAGTTTTAACCTCACTTTTCCATCTCATTAACTATTTTGTGCATCATTTTCGCACACAACCTATTCGTGACTTCGTTACTTCTCCTGTTCTTATCTTATTGCATGGGTCTTTATCTTTTGAAAGCTTGCTTAGCTAGTTGATTGCCTTTTTGAAAGTCGAAGCTTTTTCAGTAATCACGATAGCAAACCAAGTAAAAATAGCAATTGCTATTCCACACAATGTTTATAAATGTCACAGTAACAATACATTGTTTTTCATAGCCTTGGTTTTTGGTGACATTTTCAATTATAATGTCAGCGAGTTTATATAAATTTTCACCTTGTTCGCATAAAAACAATATCGATCTCACATTCACTTCTCTGTGAATTTATATTAAATCAAATTCTACTTAGTCTCATTTTCCAGTTTTTCCATGATATC
>NC_061096.1:31695467-31712967 GCF_015104395.2 Macrobrachium nipponense
TCTCTCTCTCTCTCTCTCTCTCTCAGTTTGTCTGTACGTACGTCCATGCGTGTGAGGGAGTGAGGAGTGAGTGTACGGCTCGGAGGCCGCCGTACCCCCCCCCCCCCCCACCAACCTTGATTGTGGGAGTGTAGGCGCTACACACCATCTTTAAGGTGTCCTCTTGGGCCACCGTAAAAGGGAACAGGTTTTACCACCCAACCCAATACACACCTCCGTCGTATATTACCGAGATGAAAACACCTTCCTTCTCTATAAGAGAGAGAGAGAGAGAGAGAGAGAGAGATCAAGCCGAACAAGAGATAAAATATGATCAGAGAGAGAGAGAGAGAGAGAGAGAGAGAGAGAGAGAGAGAGAGATGAGATTTCAAAGACCTTCAGAGATATTTTTGACATAATTAGAGAATCGAGGAGAGAGAGAGATTTGAAAGCCCTCCGGAGATAATATTGTGACATCAAATAATATCAACATTTGCAAGCGCTTTAGTTAAAAAAAGAAAAAAAGAAAAAAAGAACAAGAATAAAAAAAAAAGCAATGACAACGAATGTAACTGAATCCAACAACATTGCACCGTTCCACGAAAAAGTTGGTTGTTACGTAAGTACATCAAGATGTGGTATTTATTCATTCATGAGATTTAACGATTACTTACACTGAACTATCACGAAAAGCACTAAAAATATTGTTGCAGAACTGTTGAAGAACTGGGTCAAGGATTTCATATTCGAGTTTAGGTAAAGTGTTTAAGCACAAACAAGGGCATATTTACCTCCCTTGAAATGGCATACTTATATGTAAATCACCATAGCTATTACTCCGATACGGAAGCGTATAAGCAAATGGCGCACCACTGAATAATAATGATATAAAGAAGGATATGAGACTTTGCACAGATAAAAAAAAATAAATAGGAATAAATTTAAGCAAGGTTTAGCATCTCTATGTACCTTTATAAGTGTATAAAGAATATAAAAAAAAAATTGATGCCATCCAAATTAATGTATCAAAATAAACGGGCGTATCAAAATCACACAATTTGCACCGATTAAAATATAAATAAAATATAAACAAATTTCAGATATAGTTGTAGCATCTATGTACGTTTATGTGTACAGAAGCATATAATTTCCGGGTACCATTCCAGATTGATGTATCGAAATAAACAGGCGTGTACTTACGAGCCAGGGCGCATGCGCCAGAGTCATTTAAGTACAAAAACAAGCTCAACGCACTACGCTTATCAGCTAACCGTTATTACGAAAGAACGACGTGGCCACAACAGGGGTGGAAAAGACCTTTTGTTACTTTATAAACAATGACTTTAGAACCTAAAAACAACATCCAACCCAAGCTCCTTATTTTCTAAAAACGGGGCGCGCGTCCCCCCCACCCCCCCCAACCTCCCTCGACTACAAACGCTGCTGCGATGTACGATCATGAATAAAACCGAAACAGGCATTTTTGGATGAAGATCAACAAGAATGCGTAAAAATAATCAAAGTCGGGTAAAAAAAAGAGAGAGAGAGAGAGAGAGAGAGAGAGAGAGAGAGAGAGAGAGAGAGAGAGAGAGAGAGAGAGAAATTTTCTCCAACCTGTGATTTGGGTTAATTTTCACCAGAAATCAACCTAAATCACAGAGACAGATTTTTATTTATTTATTTATTTTTTCATTTTATGTCAATAAACATTTTCGAGTGCTTGCATCAATTTCCCCAGCCCATTGTTTGGCCCACCTCAGGCTGCTGCTGGAAGTTCGGACTGGAAGATCAATGAACGTATATCGATTACTATTTACTCTGCCCAGTGGCGCATCTAAAAAAAAAAGAGAGAGAGAGAGAGAGAGAGAGAGAGAGAGAGAGAGAATTGACATCGTGGCATGCGCTTTTCTCGCCTCGATACACAGCCACTAAAAAACAACAAACACACGATTGAGATAACAAAAAAAAAAAAAAGATAATAAAAACATTCGCAGAATTTAATCGTAGCTACATAAAAGGCGCGAATATATATATGTAAACATATACAAAACACAAGCGCATGAGTTCACATACTTAAAACACCAAACAGCCGGGTGGTGGGGGGGGGGGGGGGGGGGGGGTAGGAAGTCGGACGAACGAAAGGCGAACAAAACATGGAGGCACACGCTAAAAGATCCGAAGAAATCCTCTCATAGAACACAAACAGAGAAACAATAACCGTCGAAAACAACGCGGAGGGGAAAAAATAACCACCGGGAAAAACAACAAAGGTAAGTTTGTCCATCCCCCACCGTCATCGTTGCATCTACTACTAACTGCGATTTGTTTCAGGTATTCTCTGCTAAGTCAGGTATCGGCTGTTTATCACTGTGGCGTGAGCCTACTCGTGTGTGTGTATATATATATATATATATATATATATATATATATATATATATATATATATATATATAATACAATTATATATAATATGTATAATTATTATTATTATTAATTATTATTATCATCATCATATTATTTAAAAATATTCATAGAAGCATGAAATCTATCTGTACAGATTTATCGTTAAATATATGTACATATACATAACTGGTTATTCGTTTCTCCATTATTATTATTATTATTATTATTATTATTATTATTATTATTATTATTATTATTATTATTATTATTATTATTATTTTATCATTATTCAGAAGATGAACCCTATTCATATGGAACAAACCCACAGGGACCACTGATCTGAGAACCATGCTTCCAAAGCATATGGGGCTCATCAGGAATGAAGAGAAGGTAAGAGGGAAATACAGAAAGAAGAGACTTCATTTATTAAAAAAGAAAAAAAAATACGTTGATAAATTAAAAAAACGGATCAAAATGAACTAAAATGCAAGGAAAATAGCATTAGTGTAGTATTGCATAGCATCTTCATTTGCACTTTTGAAGTTCCCATGGCACGACGTCCTCAGGACCCCTGGAACACACACACAAACACATACACACATACATGCATATTTAGATATACATGGGTTAACATATATGAAAATATATTAATTCCGAGGTAGAGCGAATTAGATATTAAAGGACATTTGCAGCTCGGTAATGTGATATGACTCATATATACACATATATATGTGTGCATTATATACGTCTACGTATTTTGTAATGCAAGGTGGAGGAAGTTTCGTGCGTGCCGCAGGGACCGTCGACGGTATAAGGACGGCAGTTTATCACCCTTCAAAATACCCATCCCCCACCCCCTTTGCCTTTTCTCCCTCAACAATCACCTAAACTTACCTTCCGTTACGTAGAATTGCTGCTCTAACACCCACTGTAAATATCATTAATTTCTAATATATATATATATATATATATATATATATATATATATATATATATATATATATATATATATATATATATATATATATATATAGTTGAGGCATACTCATTATCGACCTGTCTTGAGAATAAGTAACACATAAGTACACTAAAATCTGCATTTTTCATCTCCTTAGCTGCTTTGAGTATGGTCTATCGCATTCCATAGTCCCTAATGATGTCTAGAAGGATGGAGCAAAGCATTGGTGATAATCATTTCTATCAATCAAAGTGAGTCTACATAGAGAGATGTAACGAGGAATGAAAGACGGCAGGTCACTATTTACTTACATATGACCGCCCCATCCCCGTATGCAGGTAATTTCCAAAGTAATATTTACGGATGTAAGAGAACAAATTGGAATAGGGTAAATTTTTGGGACATCATAAGTTATATTCTTAACAAGACGAAAAGCTTCGATTCAGTTCCGCAAAGGAAACCAATGGAGTTACAGCCTCCTTCAGATAACAGCCAGCATTCCACACGAGATTGTAAGTGGTCCACCATAAAGCCTGAGGGTATTTCGCAAGGGATCTGCAATGCTTCTTCTCCCTGTCACACTTCGAATTCTTACACTGAAAATCTGCAGGAACATTAGGAGGAATTGCCCGAGAAAGAACGCACGAAACGATTCTACATTAACAGATTCAAATAATGTAAAGTTGGAGACAAATTTAAAAAATGTATGCATTATTAGGAATATACACAATGGCACGAGAGGAAAGGATAAAAAAAAAGCCAAAACTGGCATAAGACTGCTTAACAAAAATGAAACATAACGATTGACTGTACTCCTAAAAACAGCGAGAAGACAACTAGAAACGGGTTGGAGGGAAAGGTTGAGATACATTCTTACAGCTTTGGTAAAAGTACCTTTTGCTGGGTCGCGTAAAATTCCTTATCAATATCAGCACCACCCAAACTTCCTCAGGGCTGATAAGTGATATTCTGTCTGAGAGACTCAGAGTCAAAGAAATCAACAGCCGTTTTTGCTTCGAGGAAACATCAAAATAAAATTCTAAATGGTTGTGAAAAGTGGGATGCTACAAAAGAAAACTGGTCAGTAACACGACATATAATGGTAAACAATGGAGAACTCCCTACAAGTATACACATTAAAGGCATACGTCAATAATATATTATATATAATATATATATATATATATATATATATATATATATATATATATATATATATATATATATATATATATATATAATATATATTTGACGTATGCCTTTAATGTGCATACTTGTAGAGTTCTATTGTATACCATTATCATATGTCGTGTTACTGACCAGTTTTCTTTTGTAGCATCCCACTTTTCACAACCATTTAGAATTTTATTTTGATGTTTCCTCGAAGCAAAAACGGCTGTTGATTTCTTTGACTCTGAGTCACTATTATTTTATTAATATATTATTATATTATATATATTATATATATAAAATATATATATAATAAATATAGTATGATATATAATGATTATATTAAATATATATATATATATATAATATATAATATATATCTATATTTATATATAATATAATATATATATATATTGTTATATACTGTGACAAGTCACGACATTTAATGGAAAAAACTGGCTTCATTGTCATACCTAAACGAACCACTTTGATTTTTGCAAGTTTATCGCAATATTTTCTGAGAGAGAGAGAGAGAGAGAGAGAGAGAGAGAGAGAGAGAGAGAGATACTCCATCAGATCTCCCAATGTTCTTTGAGATAACAGTGTGTACAGACAGGGCAGTCGAGGTCATCATGTCGGTGTTTTATCTGGACTGATAAGGAAAATTAGATGTGCAAGTCTATATAAATCTACAGACAGCTCTTTTCTATAACGAAACACAATTGCCATGAGGCGGATGATGCCAAGATCTGGCTTGGCAATAATAATATCTTTTTAAAGTTTATAAGCAAGTGGTTTAGTTTGCAAATGAGCTACAACAACAAAAATAATAATAATGATCATGGAGTCCGGAAATTGTCAATAGATACGATTTGAGATTTGGAAGATATGCATAAAAAATACACAATTAGAAAATAAAAGTAAAAAAAATCATTTACGCCAAGATAATGGCAGCATTCGGAATTTATCAATACTGAATTACTAGAGATGTTACTATTGAGCAATGCTTCATTAAATATGTTATGATGTAGGTTTTCGGACAATGAACTCGGACTCAAAAAGCATAAAAATCGTTAATGTTTATGGAACTTCATCTTCTTTGTAAAACTTCTCTGGGAAAGTAATGAAAATGTTCATAAAAATAGTCAGTCTTGCACTCACAGATAATCTTGATTTTGTGCAACCACTGAGAAAATTTTTTTTAAGGCCACAGCAGGAGCGATAAAAACCATTTATTTACCTCTGAATGTTTGTGAACATAAAGACGAAAAAGATGGAGGAGGAGGGAGGAGGAGGAAGGAGGAGGAGGAGGAGGAGGAGGAGGAGTAGGAGGAGGAGGGGAGGAGGAGGAGGAGGAGGAGGAGGAGGAGGACGTGCTCAACTATGTAAAACTGGTTTTCCAAGTTACTATAAAAATATGCTTAGTCAGATGGATAAAAGCCCAATTTTTCCTAGCGTTGAACCCATCGCCGAACAACACACACACACACACGAAACGAACCGTCAATTTACATTAATAATTGTATTACCAGGATCTCTCTACGATCTCTCTCTGCCCAGATGACCCAACAAATCATGGGGCATCTTCCACGATGTCCTGAAGTTCTATATAGGAACCCAGGCCCGATAGTATCAAAAAGAACAACACTGTGTCTCCCAGATCCCAGGACACACAAAAGGACAGCCTGCGGTGGATAAGGGATCCGATAAAGCAGGTAAACAAGTCATTAAGATAAACCTGGTGGGGGTCGACAATACTCCCGAAGCAGAAAGAGAGAGAGGAGAGAGAGAGAAAGATGGAGAGAGAGAGAGAGCGAGAGAGAGAGGAGAGAGAGAGAGAGAGAGAGAGAGAGAGGGGAGGGGTTCATAGGCGCGACACCTCTCGTTTCCAAATTCCGTTCCCACATTAACAGCTTTCACACCTCTGAAGCGTCTGACACCTAATTATTACTAGGCTCATAAAAAAGCGTTGCCCCAACGATACTCTCTCTCTCTCTCTCTCTCTTCCTCTCTCTCTCTCTCTCTCTCTCATATAAACACACAGACACACACACACACACACATATATATATATATATATATATATATATATATATATATATATATATATATATATATATATATATATATATATATATATATATATTAGACCATTAACTATACCGACCACGTAACAGATTTTTATATTTATTCTCAGACCAATTCCTGCAAATCATCATGAAAGCTAACAGGAAAAAACCTAAAACTACTATATAGGCACGTATACATACTGTGTGCATACATGCTTATGTATATTCCGTGGGTCACTGTAAGCGCCTGAATGCGCGTAAGTATTGACATACATATACTTTGTACAAGTAATTCACTACAAAAAAATATATATGGAATTCACCAGAATTTTTATTTTATCTTTAAATAGTTTCTCCCCGTCTTTCACACCACTTTATCGGTCTTCATCGGCGAAGAAAGCGCGACGCGACCAACACCACTAATGGATTTCTGTGTTTGGGGTGACAGTCTTGGAGGGGCAGGTGGGGGGGGGGGGGGGGGGGGGGGGTGGGGGGGGGGGGGGGGGGGGGGGGGGGGGGGGGGGGGGGGGGGGGGGGGGGGGGGGGGGGGGCGTGGGTGTGATTACGGTTAAATGACGTTTAACCCCATCATGACCCGTCAGGTGGAATTTTGTTCCAACCCCGATTCGCCTTCTCGTTAACTGCCCCATTAGTCGGGTTATGGGGTTCCCAGGCCTTCGTTTACAAACACGCGAATCCAAACATACTGCAAGTTACACGCGCGTATTTACAAATACGTTTAGATCCCTCAAATGTAGTTTTGTGACCGCAAGTAAACACGACATAGTGCGTTAGTTTAGTTAGTTAGATGAATTAGTAAAGCGAATGCCTAAAATGGTTTGCTCATTTGCATGTGAGCATTATAATATATTATATATATATATATATATATATATATATATATATATAATACATTATATATATCATATATATATATATATATATATATACATATATATATATATATATATATAATTATATATATATATAGATATATATGTGTGTGGTGTGTGTGTGTGTGTGTGTGTGTAGAATCTACTGGTCACTTATTTTACCAGATACATATGCAACTGTAATAGCCACAATGTCCTCTTAACTTCTTGAATTCTTTGCTCTTTTTTGGATACGCTTGTCACTACAAAGCCTGAAGATCCTAGTTTAAAGAAGTTTTTGAATAAATAATATTTTGGCTCCACCCATAAGAGACAGCCCACCCTATACCACCGTCATTAACATTATGGAAAAATTGCGAACTACTCTCAAGAACAATTCCGAAAGACCATTAGCATAAAAAAAGGATAACAACAACTATGTGGGAAAAAGAATGAAAGACGAAATAGAAAGGAAAGCTTCATAATATTTCAAATGTCTTGGTAAAAGTTAATTATGTAATATTCATATATTTCAGTTCCTCCTAAGTCAGTTTCCAAGCACGCACCATATACTATAAAGCCCGAGGATTGCTGTCTTAGCAACATTGCTACGGATATTCAATAAAAATCATCTCAATAGCTTCAGTGTCGCCGTTTGTTTTCATCAACATGAAAAAATCAGCATATGGGCAATTAAATTACGAAAACACTCAACGAATATAAGTATATACTGTTTAGTAATAATTTGGGACTTTTTGTTTGTTTGTTTGTTTGTTACAAGGAAATTATAAGGCTAGAAAAAAAAAAAGAGGTCTACCTTTTAACAATATATTGTTTGTCTAAAATTGTGTACCTGGACAAACCAAGATCATTGAAATACGATTAAAAAGTTTTTTTTTTTTTTTTTTTTCTTGTACACAACGAAATTCTCAGGATAAAAAAAAAAAAAAAAAAAAAAAAAAAAAAAAAAAAAAAAAGATCTACCTTTAAAAAAAATATTGTCCAAAAATGTTTACCTTGACAAACCAAGATTATTAAAATACTATTGAAAGAAAATTTTTCTACATACAAAAAATCCTCAGGTTGAAAAAAAGAGAGCGGCCTACCTTAAAAAAAATATTGTCAAAAATGTTCACCTTGACAAACCAAGATTATTAAAATACTATTGAAAGAAAATTTTTCTACATACAAAAAAATCCTCAGGGTTGAAAAAAAAAGAGGCCTACCTTAAAAAAAAAATAGTCAAAAATGTTCACCTTGACAAACCAAGATTATTAAATACTATTGAAAAACTTTTTTTTTTCATAAAAGAGAATCCTCAGAGTAGAAAAAAGAGAGGCCTATCTTTCAAAAAAAAAAAAATATTTTTTTTTTCTAAAAATGTGTACCTTGACAAACCAAGATTACTAAAATACATAACAAAATACCACTATAAAATGGTCTTTAGAATTCATATGGAAAGCCCAGATGAGAACGAGATTGATATTATTACCATATGATTCATCTTTTTAAATTCCCCATCGTAGTAAAGACATCTTGGCCATCTCTAGCCGTTTAGAAATAAAAAATAAAAATTATGGGACAAGAAATCCTTAAAAATCTTTCATAATTGCATTTAAAAATTTCAGGGGGACCTGACAAAGCCGTAATACAATTTTCTGTAGAAAATGAACTTGCTGACTACCGAAGTATAATAATAATAAAGAATATTCTTTAGGCCTCGCTAACCACCAACTCGACATGCATTAAGGCCCATATTTTCCTAATGGCAGAAAGAAAGCGTCATCCGTGAAAAATCGGAAAGGAACCAAAGGGAGAACTGCAGAAGAGGAACCATGACGATTTATTTATTTTTTCGTTTTTTTTTTTTTTTTTTTTTTTTTTTTTTACCTTCCGCTTCCAATACGATCGGACTCAATAAAAGGTTTAACAACAACGTCTCTCCATTTCAGATTCAATCAACCCAACCTCTTTTTTTTTTACCCAGCCTTTTTTTTTTTCCTTTTTTTTTTTTTCCCTCCACCGCACGGAGAGACAATCTCTTCCTTTTTTTTTTTAGATATACCATAAATATATATTTCGGGGAAAATGCTGACGCTTAAACTCCTTAACGTCCATCGCGGCAAATGACAATCTGACGTCGCTATCGTATCTGGACCATTGATTTCTAATGAGTTAAGGGAAGAGTAAAGCCAGAAGGAGGAAATGTTACGGATACAATAATATTCCTACGCTTCCATTTCGAAAAAGAGGTTGTATCGAGTTACGACTGACAGACAGGTTATCAATCTCCCCATGACAGTCGTATGGTACTACTCCACACAAAAATATCAATTCAGAAAGTAGTATAGGCAGAGACACAAATATATATATATATATATATATATTATAATATATGATATATATATATCTTATATATTATATATATATATATATATATATTATATATATTCAACCGTTAAATCTACCGACCACGTAACAGATTTGTATATTTACTCCACCTTTGGACGTAGCGCGCAATATAGCCCGACACAACAATGTCAATTCAGAAAGCCGAGAGAGAGAGAGAGGGTTACCATAATAACTAGAGACTTCTAATTCTAATTCTTAAAAAACGTTCCAATAAACGGGTATGGACTGAGCAGAGCTATCAAGACTGCACTCATTGCCAAAATCATTCCCTTCAATCCGAACCGAGGAAGATGTCAGTCTGACGGAAACTTGAAATCATATACCTTTACAGTTATGGCATACAGAAATTGACATTTCTTTCATTCACATGATACAGGAGTCCATGGAAATTGCACGAAACGAATCCTAAAAATATAAATGCAGAAACAAATATCTGGGAGTCCCTTAGCCTTTCATCATTTCACGTACCATGAATAAAAGGTAAATGCTTAAATAAAAATAAACATATACAGGGTGTCCATAAAGTCCCAGTACCATTCTGAGCGATAAATACTTGTAATGGCACTGGGACTTTATGGACACCCTGTATATCCAACTTTTCATACCAAAGAAGCCAGCTCCTCCAAGGGCTCAGGAAGAAGCACCCCCCAGGCCGTGGAGATTTAGAGTCTCACTCCAGCCAGGAGGTACGAGGACGAACCTGCGGGCATTTCTCAGGTGAGCAGGATTCCTCGCCTGATAAATTATACGACGGAGGATTAGGCCCGAAACCAACCTCCTGTCTCTACTTATCTTTTGTCGCTCAACCCCTCCCCCCCCCTATCTCTCCTTCTCTTCTCTCTACTCGTCTCTCTCTCTCTCTCTCTCTCTCTCTCTCTCTCTCTCTCTCTCTCTCTCTCTTTTTGTGTGTCTGTGTACAGCCAGCGTAAATAGAACGCATTTATACACATCACATTCATTTATATCTAATATTTATTTTTTCACTTACGCGCGATACCTTTTATTAGGATTACGATCTTCTGAGGCTGTTATATCGCCTCTAGCATATTTTAGCCTCCCAAGTTTCTTTAACACATTTTATCCTCATAAAATTACTGTAACTATTTGGATATGCTACGCATGCGCTTTATAGATATATAACATATAGATATATATATATATATATATAATATATAATAGTATATTATATATATAGATATAATAATATATATATAGATAGATATATATAGATATATATATATATATATATATATATATATATATATTATATATATATATATATATATATAGGGTGTCCGTAAAGTCCCAGTACCATTCTGAACAATAAATACTTGTAGTGGCACTAGGGACTTTATGGACACCCTGTGTGTGTGTGTGTGTATGTATAAATATATATATAATATATATATATATATATATATATATATATATATATACATACATTACATATATATATATATATATATATAGATATATATATATATATATATATATATATATATATATATATATAAAGCGCATGCGTAGCACATCCAATAGTTACAGTATATATGAGTAAAATGTGTTAAAGTAACTTTGGGAGGCTAAAATATGCTGGAGGCGATATAACAGCCTCAGAAGATCGAAATCGTTAATCCTCCTCCTCGCCTACCCCTCTTTTCAGTTGAGGAAATGGAAATCTCAAACAGGACACAAAAAGTCACTGTTTACCCTTTGTAGGAAAACGATTTTATATATATAAAGCGCATGCGTAGCACATCCAAATAGTTACAGTAATTTTATGAGGATAAAATGTGTTAAAGTAACTTGGGAGGCTAAAATATGCTGGAGGCGATATAACAGCCTCAGAAGATCGTAATCGTAATCCTCCTCCTCCTCCCCCTCTTTCATTGAGGAAATGGAAAGCTCAACAGGACACAAAAGTCTTCGTTTCCCTTTGTAGGAAAACAGATTTTAAAATCTCCTTTATCCATGAGTTCCAAAGACCTTTAGATGGAATATATCATTACGGTTTAGCTTTTACTCCTTTAGAGGAAAGATGATTTACTCCATATCTCTTTCAGTCTTTGAAGGTGAGATCATGACCAGTTATCACTTCCGTCTTTGGAGGAGATATAGTAACACGTTCCCTCCTCTAACCTATGGAAGATATTTCAGCACTAGTTATCTCTTACTCCTGAGGAAGAGAGATCATTTATACTGGTCCTCTCTTCTTATCTTTGAAGGAATTGCACTTCTCCGAAGAGATGATCCCCAGTTATCTCTGGACGAAAATCTATCACTAATTACCTCCTCTTCTGATGAATGAGATAATATTTATCTCTTTTTTTGAAGAAAGTCTTCTTCTTCACTATCATCTTTTTTTGAGAGAAGTCTTCTTATTCGTTACATTTTGCTCCGGGAACGTGAGATAATTACCAAGTTTCTCCTCCACCAGTTATCTCTCGCTCATATGCAAGGAAGACCATTTATGGTCGGTTCCTTTCGCTTCGTTGGAGAAGATTATTATCATTCGCTTTCATATCTCTGATTTCTTTGGACTACATATTCTTATTAGTTATCTTTAAGTGAGAACTATTACGACATCTATACTTTCCCAGTGCTATAAACACTGCCTTATAGATATGCAAAAACGCAATACCCAAATTATGTGATTTTCTTTTCGGGTGATACTTTTTCTTGCCTCTTTTTATAATGATATTGGTGAAATAAATATTCTTGGCCCTCTACCGAATGGTATTGCTGAAAAAATATAATTACCTTTATCAATCATACCTCGTTACATGTGTTCATACTTTGAATTTGCACAAAACGTCGCTTACCTATTATCAGCTAGGAATCATGAACGGATGGTCATGTCTGATGACAATTCGGAATCATGCGAAGCGTTGACCTTCAAAATGAGACACCCCTCCGAGATTGCTTGTTTGTATGGTGTCTTTACGTTGCATGGAACCAATGGTTATTCAGCAACGGGACCAACGGCTTTACGTGACTTCCGAACCACGTCGAGAGTGAACTTCTATTGCCAGAAATACACATATCTCACCCCTCAGTGGAATGCCCTAGAATTGAACTCGCGGCCACCGAGTTGGCAGGCCAAGACCAAACCGACCACGCTACTGAAGCGCTACAGCCCTCCGAGAGCCTTGCTTAAAAGATAAAATGAATAACTGGCTTTAAGACGTCCGTAATCAGAAGATTTCATCCTAACTCAGACTCTCTCTTGAAGTCAGATTGAGATCCAGATTAGGGAGACTTGTTTTATATTATACTGAGAGACTTCTTCTAGGGAGTTGATTGATGTCTCACCGACATCGTGTTTTTGAAGCTCAAACCTCAAGTCACATTCACAGCCTCACTTATGTCGCATTCGGACCTCAAATAATTTTATTTGATTGTTATGATGACCGTTATTAAAAAAAAAACTGCCCAGAGAGAACCTGATGTGTAATTGAATATCACATTTTGAAAATTAAAACTTTATGGCACTCTGACATGAAAACAGACGGGTATCCTATTTTTAAAACTCCACTGGATGTCACTATTTAAACCGTACTTCAAATGTTTTATTTCACTTTAACGACAGTTTCTTTGATGGTCTCATTTAATGTCGGACTTCGCAGAGATAGTTCTTTGAAACCACAATAAAATCCTACATCCTATATCAGAGGTCTGCCCCAATGTTAGGATAATATCCAACTTCAAAAGACGAGGAAGACATAGGACTTGGATTTAATTTCAAGAAGTTCAGACCAATATACGAATGACACCTTACTTCCGCGGTCGCCTTAAGCAATCAGAACTTCTGAAGATAGTTACATCAGATATACACAACTTCATTGTCAATACGACTCAGCTGACTTTGAGTAATATCTGAAACAGAGGAATATACTATATACTTCCGATATCTGAATCTTAAATCCATATTCAATAAAACAATCAATATTCATTGTTTCGCAAACACCACAAGTTTATCGGTTTTATATTTTGTATTTCCGAGGAAGATTCCTCAGCCAAGTTTATAGTATTCCGGATTGTTCCTATAGAATCTAAGGAATTCCTACTAATGAATAGTATAACACGAGATACTACAAGTAAACGCCAGGGGGCTTTGCCCAAGCAAGTCTGTCAAATATATTGAAGCCATTTGATGACAGATAAGAAGATGCAAAAGCCGATATTTCTAGTTAACTGCCGCAAGGAAATCGTGTTTTACAAAATAAAATGCGGACAGACATTCTACAGGAGCTCCTTTATATATATATATAATTATTATATATAATAATATATAAATATATAATATAATTTTTATATTTATTTATATATATTATATATAATATAAGAAAAATATATATATATATAATATATTTATTTATTTATTAAATATATATATTATAATATGATTATATTTGTATAAGTATATATCATTTATATGTATATGAATAATACTTATATATTATATATACATATAAATATATACATTTATTTATACATACTTCCTGGGTCCTTTTTAATAGTGAATTGGACGCTCGGCAATCACGGCAATGTTTCCTTTTACCGCGTCAGATTTGCTGTAATCTGATGTTCTAAATGCTTCCACACTGCAGCCGTTTTGATTTGTAATCAATTACCACAAATCACTTTGAGTTGCTCTTTTAACTCAACTATTACTCGAGGGTTAAGGAAGTTCTACCTTTAGTCTACAAACCAAAAATAAATATATATATATATATATATATATAATATATATATATATATATATATTATATATATATATATATATATATTATTATATATATATATATATATATATATATATATATATATATATATATATATATATAACACCAATACAGAGAAAGTCAAATATTTGTTACATGTTACAAATAATAACGCATAAGAAGCTAGCTTCCTCTCTTGAAGACAACAAGAAATAAAGGTATTATGATGAGGCTAAGGCTCTGCCCTGATACGTAAGAGATTTAATCCGAAGTGAAGGAAACAAAACTCCTTCAATTCCTCACGTTGTCATAAGAACAAATTCCACGGAACTTAAAAAAAAACGGTGAAAAATAACCTAAAATAATATCAATGCTAACGGTGGAAAGGGGAAAAAAATTCTAAATAACAATTCAGAATGAACTACTAAGTCATCTACATTAGTTTTTTTTTAAACTAATTTCAACAGAAATGATAATAGCAACTTCACGACTTTTCCGACAGAGATTACAGTACTGCCTTTCTATTTCATCTGAGTACAACCATTTAATGAGAATGGAGATACTTGGTATGTCACTAAGATTATTCTTTTAATTATAATACGAGCCCCTTCATTCAGTCTGTGTTGTTCTTTGAAATGAATATATTTTTCTCTGTCAGCCTCGGCAGATGAGAGTCAGGCTGCGCTAATCTAACAGGTGTATATCTCATCATTTTATACCTGTTATTATTATCATTGTTTTCAAATACGTAGCTTTACGATATAAATATTTCAAGGTGCTACTTTCTTATGACTTCTTTTTTTTATTTCTTTTCAAACCAAAATGTTTACACACCTAAATGTTACATACAAAGAACACTAAAACATAAAGTTTTCAAATAAGCAAGTGAATGATATTTGCGATTTGGATTACAAATGGAAAACTCTTGCATGTAAAACTATACAATGCCACACATACACACACACACACACACACACACACACAAGACACTAGGCTAAACTAAGAAGGTTAAATCTCTTAGGCAACATTTAAGAAATCAGTGTGATACAGCACCAAGTACTTCCTAAGAATAACCGGAACACCATATGCGACATTGGAGAGATTCAGAGGAGGAGGAGGAGGAGGAAGAGGAGGTTAAGTTAGGTTGTTTGCGGTGAGTGGGGGTTAGATACGCGCACGCGCGTGGAACGTGACCCCGGTATTTACACGTGCTCCCTTAAGCCCCTGTGTCAACAAGACACACACAAGAGAAACCTACAGTCTCCAAGCTGCCCTTTTTCCTCATACGGGCTGCAGAGCCCTTCACTCCTAACCCAAGTCACTTTAAATGCTACTCGAACAGCATTCCAAACAAACAAATAAAAACAAATATAGATACAAAATATGAACCCGTAGAATGGAGAAGGATTTAAGAGTACAATACAATTAGCAGCTAAATGTTTGTTTGTTTGTTTGTATGGTGCTTTTACGTTGCATGGAGCCAGTGGTTATTCAGCAACGGGATCAACGGCTTTACGTGTCTTCAGAACCACGCCGAGAGTGAACTTATATCACCAGAAATACACATCTCTCACCCGTCAATGGAATGCCCGAGAATCGAACTCGCGGCGACATAGGTGGCATGCCAAGATCATACCGACCACGCCACTGAGGCGCTAACAGCTGATTTTGACTGGACAAACAACGTAGAAAGGGCCTATTTCGGTAGGTGACGAAAAACGTAAAGTAAACAATGAAAATTCTTTAAATATAATAAGTACAGTTTCCCTCACAGGTGAGATATGAACTCTTGATAGTTATATTTTTACGATTATTCACTTGTTATGCGGTGACTAATAATGGATCTACTAAAGGAAATACGCAACCAGGTTTTCTAGAAGACTTCCTTAGAAGCGAACGCAATAGTCTTACTGAGAGAGAGAGAGAGAGAGAGAGAGAGAGAGAGAGAGAGAGAGAGAGAGAGACTTATATCTCAATGTTTGATCTATAAATTCCTAATCTTTCCCTCGCAATATTTTCTTGCAATGAACTTTCTGATGGCAGCCTATAAAATTTCCCTTTACCCCGCTTCTGAGCAACTACTCGAATGGAAAAGAGAAAAAGCAGAAACAACAGCAAGAACAGGAAGGAAGGAAGGCACATCTGCAGAAGAAACTGCTTGCTGCCTAGTGCTTGCTTCCTAGGGAACAAGGAAAGCCTTGGGATTACACTTGTCTTAAACCGTTTAACACGACCAAGGTGACAAACCGCGAGCCTCATTCTAGACTAGAGCCTGCCACCTCTTTATTTACACAGTCATCCACTGTGAGGGGGGGGGAGTTTTGTTTAAGTCCGTCAGTGCACCTCCCATGGTGCACATGCATTACTTAATTGTCTTTGCAGCGTCCCTTCTGCCCCTACCTGCAACCTCTTTCATTCCTTTTACCGTACCCCCGTTCATATCCCCATTCTTCCATCTTACTTCCCCTCCACCCCCTCTCCTAACAATTGCTTCACGGTGCAACTGTGAGGTTTTCCTCCTGTTACACCTTTCACACCTTCATACTGTCAATTTCGCTTTCAGCGTAGAATGACCTCACAGGTTCCAGCGCTTGGCCTTTGGACTAATTTTAGAGTTTAATCTATTCTCACAATTCTTAAGAATTCAGTCTATCAAGATAAAATAGGCATTTTCTAAGTCAAAATAAAGGGTTTTAGGCAGTGAAAAATAAATAAAAAACGACCAGTAATATAGTAGACAGGCTGGGGAAAGAGTTAAGACCTTGCCTTATATATATATATATATATATATACACATAATTAGTTTTGTTTGTTTTGTTTGTATGGTGTTTTTACGTTGCATGGAACCAGTGGTTATGCAGCAACGGGACCAACGGCTTTACGTGACTTCCGAACCACGTCGAGAGTGAACTT
>NC_061096.1:31715467-31727967 GCF_015104395.2 Macrobrachium nipponense
CTCCTGCGAAACTTCGCACTTAAGAGACGGACTAATTTGAAGAACAAGAAAGTAAACCAAATGATACTTATGCAGACAGTCACGAACTGAATAAACCTATATCTTATAATAACGTATCAAGTTTTTTTAATAAATTTTCGACAATTCCGATCAAACTTCAACTTATGCAACCGGCAAAACGGATATGTAAAGGAAATAATTTTTTTTTACACGCTACAATTTCATAAACATTTCTCCTTTACGGAAGATAAACAGATTCTCTGGCTTCGAAAGTAAGACCACAAAACAAAGATAACTTTAATTACAAGACACACTCGCTATGGTAACCATCTGGATCACCATCTGGGAAGACCACCACCTGGTAAGACCGAACGACAGGTTCCGAGTACAAACAAAGCTGGTTGCGCGCAATTATCGAATGACGTCAACGAAAAGAATAACTATGGAAATATACGTAAAAACTTGCTCGAAAAAAAAATATATGACAATGCCAGAACGGAAATTAAGTTGGTGACATTTTGAAGATTACGGCAATGGAGGGAAATCTAAAAATGACGATTTCATTGTTATTATCAAATCAATAAAAGCTACTAACTACATACTAGATGCATCGAGAGAGAGAGAGAGAGAGAGAGAGAGAGAGAGAGAGAGAGAGAGAGAGAGAGAGAGAGAGAGAGGATTTCTCAGTTATGACAAAATCATTAAAAGCTACTAACTAAACACTAAAAGTATTGAGAGAGAGTGAGAGAGAGAGGATTACCCTGTTATCACAAAATTGATAAAAGCTATCAACTACACAATAAAAGCATTGAGAGAGAGAGAGAGAGAGAGAGAGAGAGAGAGAGAGAGAGAGAGAGAGAGAGAGAGAGAGGGGATTTCTCAGTTATCACAAAATCGCATCAAAAAAAAAAAAAAGGCTTATCAACTACAAACTAAACGAACCAGCCGAGAGAGAGAGGAGAAGAGAGAGAGACCTTACCTTACAGACCTTACATCTTGTTCGGGTTGCCCCAGGTCCCTCAGTGTGAGGCACCTCTAATGTCTACCAGAGAGTTGCTAGTACATCTTCCGGTATATTTTGCATCTTCCAATCTTGGATGGTCTGGGATGCAGTTTAGATATTTGTCGAGCTTATTCTTAAACACATCTAACGTCACATCCTGATATATTCCTCAGATGAGCTGGCAACGCATTGAATAGACGCTGCATTATCGATGCTGGTGCGTAGTGGATTAATGTCCTGTGTGCTTTACCTTATTTTTCCTGGTATATTTTTGGGCACTATTAATCTACCTCTGCTTGCTCTTTCTGATATTTTTAGTTCCATGATATTTTCTGCTATTCCTTCTATCTGTTTCCATGCCTGAATTATCATGTAGCGTTCTCTTCTCCTTTCCAGACTATATAATTTTAAGAATTGTAGTCTTTCCCAGTAGTCTAGGTCCTTAACTTCTTCTATTCTAGCTGTAAAGGACCTTTGTACACTCTCTATTTGTGCAATATCCTTTTTGATAGTGTGGTACCATATCATATTGCAATATTCAAGTGGACTACGAACATATGTTTTATAAAGCATAATCATGTGTTCAGCTTTTCTTGTTTTGAAGTGCCGTAACAACATTCCCATTTTTGCTTTACATTTTGCCAACAGAGTTGCTATTTGATCATGCATAACATTTTCCTATTCATCATCACACAAGGTCTTTAACCGCTTCCTTATTTGTGATGGTCTCATTATTAGGTCCCTTATATGCATATAGCTTTCTTTCTCTGTCTCCATAATTTATTGATTCAAATTTATCAGAGTTAAATACCATCTATTTACCTCTGCCCAATCATATACTTTGTTAAGGTCTCTTTGTAGAGCGTTCCTATCTTGCATCACAAAGTAATTTCTCTACTTATTCTTGTGTCATCTGCGAAACTACTCACTACCGAATCCTTAACATTATTGTCTATGTCTTCAATCATAATAACAAACAGTATTGCAGCTAACACCGTACCTTGCGGCACACCGGATATTACCTTGGCTTCATCCGATTTCTCGTCGTTTGCAATAACTATCGTTTTTTCTGTTGTGTAAAAATTCTTTTAACCATCTTCCTACTTTATCCACGATATTGTGTTTTTCTAATTTTCTTCGCTAATATATTATGGTCTACTTTATCAAAAGCTTTTGCAAAGTCTAAATAAACCACATCTGTTTCATTTCCGCTTTTCATATTTTTGAATATGTTTTCACGGTGGACTAACAGTTGGGTTTGTGTACTTTTTCCGGGTACGAAACCATGTTGTCCTTTATTAAACAAATTATTTTTTATTAAATGTTTCATAATATTTTTCTTCTTACTTACCTTTCATACACTTTCATTATATGTGATGTTAGACTCACAGGCCTATAATTACTTGCCTCTAGTCTTGATCCACTTTTGAAAGTAGGGGTAATATACGCTAATTTGTGCTCATCATATATCTTGCCTGTATCTTACACTTTGTCTTAATAATATTGCAAGTGGCTTTGCGATAGAATGAACTACTTTTTTCTTTAACAAATAGCAGGAATTCCATCAGGCCCTGCAGCAGCTCCATTTTTAATTTCATTAATAGCCTGCACAATATCAGCTTCATTAATATCTATGTCAGCTAAATATTCACTATTTTCATCCCTTACTTCTATATCATTATCTTCATTATCTACTTCTAGGGGTGAATTCTCTCTTATATCGTTCTGCCAGTATGTTGCAAATTTCCTTTTTTTCATTCGTTAATCTCCCTTCAATTCTCAGAGGGCCTATTTCTATTCTTCTTTTATTCATCTTCTTCGCATATGAGTATAATAGTTTGGGGTTTTGCTTGATATTTAATAAGGGTAGGGTTTTTTTTCTTCCAAGTCCCAGTTTTTCATTTTCTTTTGATTGTATAATCTTTTTTTTTTCTGCATTTTCTATCTTACTTTTTAGTTCTATAACTTTCCATGCATTTTTTTCTTTTGCAAGACCTTGCAAGAGAGAGAGAGAGAGAAGATTTTCCAGTTATCACAAAATTAATAAAAGCTATCAATGCACAATAAAAGCATTGAGAGAGAGAGAGAGAGAGAGAGAGAGAGAGAGAGAGCCAGGCAAACCTCATCCTTGTCAAATTGTTATGAAGGGCCTGTTATTTCGGGTGTCGGGTTGGCGCTACCTCCTGTCACAGTATTTTTCCCTGTCACTCTTTCAGGTCATGTCATCGGAGGAGGAGTAGGAGGAGGAGGAGGAGGAGGAGGAGGAGGAGTAGGAGGAGGAGTTACGGTGTATTCGCAAAGTATTCCGAAGTAATTCTGTTAAATGTTCCTATAAGAAAATGAATCTTTCAATTATTAATGAGCTGATTTTACCGAACGGGGTTTTTATGGAAGCTGTAGTTTAAAATTCTTTTTTTTAACTCACTAACTCTTTAATTCGTTAACCCAGAAGCTGATGGCTTATAAACACAAAGATAAATACGTATATACGCCCCACAATATATATATATATAGTATATATATATATATATATATATATATATATATATATATATATATATACATACACACACACACACACACCACACACACCACACACACACACACAATATATACATATATATTATATACATAAATAATATCTTTCCTTTCACCTTTTCCTTCGGGAGCTTAGCTTCTAATATTTATATGCCACGGGACCATTGTGTGTGTGTGTGTGTGTGTGTGTGTGTGTGTGTGTGTGTGTGTGTGTGTGTATATATATATATATATATATATATATATATACTATATATATATATATATATATATATATATAATATATAGGATATGCCACGAGGAAAAAATAAACAACGGAGTATCCACGAGATCTTTCGACGTTCAAACTTCCTTTACTAAACGACGTTTGAACATCGAAAGATCTCGCGGACACTCCGTTGTTTATTTTCCCTCGTGGCATATACCTTTATTTATTGATTTATTACGTTCCTTACTTTCGTGATTCAGTTACAATGAAGGCAGGGGAAGCACACCAACTGGTCAAGGAACTCATTAAGTTGCAACGTTTCAAAGCCAACCAGCAGGCCTTATTTTCAAGCTAAAAAGTAACAATATCTAATTAGTACAATAAAATTAAGCTATAATATTAAAATACACAATGTAAGGTACAATAAAACCACCACAGTTAAAAATACAAATAAGGACCAACCGATGAGTGCGAAGACAGAGGAAGGACTAACAAAAAACGTAAACAGTTCACGAGAGGTAAAGAGGTGTAGACGTGACATGGGTTGTTCAGTAAGGGGACCAGTTTTTTAATAAACAATGACTCATTAATTGCTAAAACCTTATGATTGGAAGCTCTGCCCAAAACCTCAAAGTCCTTGTACTGAATAGTATACCCACATAAGGGATCATACCGATAAATGTAGGTATACTATTCAGTACAAGGACTTTGAAGTTTTGGGCAGAGCTTCCAATCATAAGGTTTTAGCAATTAATGAATCATTGTTTATTAAAAAAAAACTGGTCCCCTCACTGAACACCCATGTCACGTCTACACCTCTTTACCTCTCGTGAACTGTTTACGATTTTTGTTAGTCTTTCTTCTGTCTTCACACTCAACGGTTGGTCCTTATTTTTAGTTTTAACTGTGATTGTTTTATTGTACCTTACATTGCGTATTTCAATATTGTAGCTTAATTTTATTGTACTAATTAGATATTGTTACTTTTTAACTTGAAAATGAGGCCTGCTGGTTGGCTTCGAAACGTTGCAAATTAATAAATATGAGTTCCTTGACCTGTTGGTGTGCTTCCCTTGCCTTCATTGTATAGTTGGGTTTAGAGAAACCTCCGCCAGTTGAATATAATATATATATATATCATATATATATATATATATATATATATATATAATATATATATATATACATATATATATATATATATATATATATATATATATATATACACACATATATATATATATTATATATATATATATATATATATATATATATATATATATATAATATATATATATATAATATTTTTTTTCAAGACCTGCTCACACAAACATACATACACACACACATACATACATAACTGAATACATCCCTACGCTCTTAAAATGTATTCAGCAACGCATCGACGAATCTCGAAAAGAACCCGAGGAACGAGAAACCTTTCCTGACCGAAGCCCTATATACCGGAGGGCGCCATCAACACCGCCACACGTGAGGAGCCCACTAGTGACATCTACGACATCATCATCATCATCATCATCATCATACAGCTGACGACGCGACGCGACGCCCCCAACGGTACAAACACGAGAGACAGCTCTGGGCTCCTGACAGGTCATTAACCGCCCCATGTCGTCGGAAGTGTTGGTACAATGATGCTTATCTCATCTGTTTGTTGTTAGTGCCAAGTCGAGAGAGAGAGAGAGAGAGAGAGAGAGAGAGAGAGAGCCCCTCTTACGCTTGGCAAACAAGCAACAAACGCCCTCTTCGTTTGTCTTGTAACCCGACCTCCTCATTCGAGGGTGACCTCCTCCTCCTTTTAACAAACCAATTCGCCAAGGAGAAACATATTTTCTCTCTCTCTCTCTCTCTCTTCTTCATCTTCTTTTCCGACGAACATCATTCTGACATCCGTGTCACTCGGATGTTTAAGGGCAGTGTTACTTTCTGTTTACTTTAGCTACAGCTCTTGAGAAACTCTGCTCCCTTTAGTTACAGCTCTTTAAACTGTGCTCACTTTAGTTACAGTTATATCTAAACTATGCTCACTTTCGTTAAAGCTCTTTAAACTGGTTATTTTAGTTACAGTCCTCAAAACTCTGCTCAATTTAGCTACAGTTTATAAGACTCCTTACTTTAGCTACAGCTCTTAAAATTCAGCTACTTTAATTACAGCCCTTTAATAATAATAATAAAATAATAATAATAATAATAATAATAATAATAATAATAATAATAATAATAATAATAATAATAATAATAATAAAACACCTGAAAATAGAAATAAGAATGATATGGGATACGCCAGTGGAAACTGTACCCATAATCATAGGGCCACTAGGCACAATCCTAAGATCCCTGTAAAGGAACCTGGAAAAATTAAGATGCTGAAGTAGCTCCAGGACTCATACAAAAGAGGTTCTCCTGGAAACATCGCACATAGTAAGAAAAGAAAAGTGATGGACTCCTAAGGAGACAGGATGCAACACGGAACCTCACACTATAAAAACCACCCAATCGAAAAGGATGCCTGTGATAGACAAAAAAAAAATTAATAATGATAATACTAATTTATAATAGTAATAATAATCTCTAGACTACGCGCAAACGGAGTGCAGATACGGTGATTACAAAGAGATAAGAAATAAATAGCTCCATAGAATCTTAAATCTATGAGAGCATCACTTCACAACTAAACCTGCTACGTCTTTACCATTTCCCAAAATTGAATCCGACATCCCAGGATTAACTGTATCATCGTGAGTATCAAAAGCTTCAACATACAAAAAAAAAAAAAAAAAAAAAAAAAAAAAAAAAAAAAAAAAAAAAAAAAAAAAACAAAAAAAAAAAAATGCAAAAGAAGAAGAAGAAGAAGAAGAAGGAGAAAGATTAACATCATCGTGAGTATTAAAAGCGTCAACATACAAGAAAATCTTGAAAACCGGAAAACAAAATGAAGAAGAAGAAGAATAAGTAGAAGGAAGGGGAAAAGGGAGAAAATACGAGGCGGCGTGACAGAAGGTGGGGAGGGAAAAGTGCCACCTTAGATCATTCACGGGCATATGCCCCTGAGACGCCCCGGGCGGCTGTGGGCGCACACACGGGCCCCAGCCACTGGATATTTAGAAGTAAATCTCCTTTTAAGACTTCATAATCTTCTTTACGGATTATGAGATGCGGTTCAATCTAACGCAAGATATTTATATGGGGGGGGACGATTTTTTTTTTCTTTTTTTAATGTACCGGTCGTCATTACACAGATGGATCTCTTAGGATGAGATAAGCCGGGGGAAGAGTAACATCTTATCTCCAGAATGTCAGTGAATGCAATATGGAGAGAGGGATCAGGATTTCTCCGGATTTACGTTACTTGTTGTAAATCTCCACCACGTAAACGAATTAAACTACCCATTTGGGTAGTTTATCACCACTGCTTATTGGATATACTAAAGGGGAAAAATAAATAATAAACCAACATTTTTATATAAATGAATTGAATACAGAATTTAGGCCAAGGCCAACCATTGGGACCTATGAGATCATTCAGCGCTGAAAGAGAAATTGACAGGAAAAGGTTTGAAAGGAGTAACATTATGAAAACCTCACAGTTGCACTACGAATCAATAGTTAGGAGGGGGGGGGGGGGGGTAAGATATAAGAAAGATTATACGAAAGGAGGTACAGTAAAAGGAACGAAAGGGGTTGCTCCAGAGAACCTTAAGTAATGCCTACAGTGCGCCATCTGAGATGCACTGACGGCACTATCCCCAACGGGGAAGATTTTTACAATTTTCAACATAACTATTATCATCATGGTATTCCAAATACTGAACACTAATATTAAACGATGATGATGCTGACACGAAGTTTTGCTATCTGTTTCGAAAGATAGGCACCTACTGTTGCCAAAACTTTTCAAATAGCCCAGTTTTGAAAAAAAAAAAAAAAAAAAAAAAAAAAAAAAAAAAAATAGTGCATTTAATCAGTAACTCACGAAAACGATACTATACACCACCAGCGCGCCCGGAAGGAATAAAGGAAGACGAACCATTGCTACCACGTTGCAATCTAAATGCAGTGTTTCATTGTGCATGAAAGTGTGTAATCAGGCACGTATGCCTCACCTGACGAGGGCGTAGGGGTGGGGGCTTGAGGGAAGTGAGAGAGAGAGAGAGTTGAGGGCAAAGCAATAAACTTCAAAACAGCTGCCAAAGAAAATCAATGCTCCGAAATGTATAGTCTATAAACGTCTTTTATGGTCACCTACACGTGTCTGGTAATTCATGTGGAGGGGGACTTGGGGGGTTGGGACATCATGTCTTCCTTGGTAGGTGAGGTGTGAGGGTGATTTCATGTTCTGAAACATTAGTCATTAATAACATGTCCTCTCTCGTGGGGAAGGGGCTTCTGCGAAAACAAAAATGCATATATACTCCTCTAAAAAAAAGAAAAAATTAAAATAAAAAATTATAGCATACGGTCTCAGACGCGAAAACCAAATCACACATTTTTATTCAGTACCACGAGAATAAACCGACGCTTTGGAAACCTCCGTCGAATTTATTCTAAATCCAAAAAAATAAAACTTCCCTTCAGTAAACACTTGCGTCATTCTAAACTTCCCTCAATACAAACTTCTCTCAGTATAAACGTCTCTCTCTCAGTATTGGCGTGGCTAAGCGCGTGACGCAATCACGTATGAAAAAAACGACTTTTGTAAACAGTAGCGAAATCTTCGATACTCCTCTCACGGCCAAGAGCGCGCGACGCGAACACGTCCTCCGTTATTAAGAGATTAGGGAAAACTGAACATTTGCCGACAGAGTAATCACCTTGCGCTCCAGTGAGCGTCTAATTACACGTATTAACGCTATTTCAGAAGCAGAGCTTCAATAAGATATTATTATTTTTTTCGCAAAATAAAATCGGGCGTTTAATTTTTCAAGTAATAATTTTCATGAAATCAAAGTTTCATTCGCCCGAAAGGGTTTAGTCGGGTTTTGTATCTTCCACCATACAAATCGTATTTATGTGATAAAATACGAATGGCTGCGTCCCAATTTGATAGTTGGCAGACTTAACACCACCGAAGCACCCCGAACGCACCCTCCCGCGAAAACACACATCAGTATAAATATGAACATACATACATACCTCTCTCTCTCTCTCTCTCTCTCTCTCTCTCTCTCTCTTCTCCTCTCTCTCTCATATATATTTTGCTTGAAAAAATTAATGTATAAAAGTCCTTTACAGATGAAGCTTACATGCTAACATATAAAAATTAACCGAATGTTTCCTATAACCCCCCACCCCCAAAAAAATACATTCCGCTCTGAAAAAGAAAGAAAAGAAAAACAAAAAAAAAAACGATACCATCAATTCACAAAACTTACAATAATATGAAAATATACAAATTCAACTTCTCGCTACCTATGTCTCCTGTACATTTCATTCCCTTCCCTGATGGGATACATCCTCCTTTGGAGAGAGAGAGAGAGAGAGAGAGAGAGAGAGGAGAGAGAGGAGAGAATAAATAACTCCACATACGGGGGTCCCAAAAGGCTGCCACTTCTTATACTGAAGTTCATCATCACACATCCTTTTGAGAGATCAAAATCGGTCTCCCGAGTTCTATGGCTCCTCTCAAAATAGCAAAAGGTAACGGGGCGGGGGTGGGGAGCGGGAAGGGTGGGAAAGGGGCTGGGACGGAGGGGACAGGGTGAGGAGGAAAAGGAAAGAACGACCTGGAAGTCATTCAGTCTTGAATCTCAAAAGGGGACAGAGCTCCCTTGGACCTCCTCTCCTTCCACTTCCCATGGAAAAAGAGGGTTTGCGTGAGAGAGGGAACATATATACTATATATTATATATATAAAATGCGTCTCTCTCTCTCTCTCTCTCTCTCTCTCTCTCTCTCTCTGTTAATGTAAGCTGCTCTCGCTCGTTCCTTTCTGTTTATTTAGTTATCCACTTATCTATTATCTTCCTCTATCTACGACTCCCTATGCATTTTAAAGTTCTAAAGCGAGCTTTACTATATATTTCCAAGATCAATGGTCCTATAGCTATATACCTTATAAGCCTTAAGCAATTGCTCGACAATGCTAAAATGTGATTAAAAGGGGCTTAGTAAAAACATATACATGGAAATATGCTGAATAAAGCATCTGCAATACTGTTGATCAGAATTACTTTCACGTCTCAAAAATTATTGCCAAACACACACACAAACATTATATATATATAAACATATATATAGTATATATATATATATATATATATATATAGATATATATATATATATATATAGTTGATGTTTCATAATCTTGTCCCTTATATAATGCTAAATGTAATGGATTAATGGTCAACCGTTGCCACAGCAACAGAAAAAAAGGACTAATTACTTCGTTACAAGAGACAGCAGATCTACGAAAAATAATGACAATGACTGAGCAAAGGAAATTACCCGACTTATTTGTAGCTGCTTATATCTGTCTATCTATCTTTCTATCTTTCTATACATATATATACATACACTCATATATCTTTGTGATAACACACGTAAGGGTGAGTACGCTTATTATAAAAAATACACTTCACACTCAGTACCTTTAAGTACACCTACTCCCTTTGAAGTACATTCTATATATATATATATATATAATAATAATAATATTAATATATATATATCATATATATATATACTATTATATAGTATATATTATTATATATGTATGTAATATATCAATTCTCCTCCTTAATATGTTTATTTCTGCGCCACTTCATCAAAAGAGGGGTGCAGAGGTACTGTCCCCACGCCCCCACGAAAAAAAAGCTATCCCTATCCAAAGGTGATCATAGCGTGTGGCGCCCTTCGTGGGAGGTCATCCCAATCAATTACCAATCAAACTTTCCTTTTTTATAATCAATTGCCAATGAAATCCTCCTCCTCCTCCTCCATCCTCCTCCTCCTCCTCCTCCTCCTCCTCCTCTTTGGTATAGGAATGTTGTCTAGAAAGGCAGGCAAACATGAGAGAGAGAGAGAGAGAGAGAGAGAGGAGAGAGAGAGAGAGATAGAGATGAGAGAGAGAGAGAGAGAAGAGAGAGAGAGAGATGATTTTAAAACAGAGACCGTGTACAAATACAGATGGATACTAAAATCTGAATTGTGACACTCAAAAATATTGTTACAGTATACGCGTAAAAATATACAAAAGTACTACACAAATACAACTGGACAATAATAATAATAATAATAATAATAAATAATAATAATAATAATAATAATAATAATAATAAAATATCTTGTTTCCCTGAATTAATATTATGTTAATTACGAATATTCCTTTAAAACAAGTCTAGGTATAAAAAAATGGTTTTAATATTCATAAAGCTAGATTGGTTGTCAGTAACATCAGTTACAAGGAAATAAGTATATATATATATATATATATATATATATATATATATTATATATATGTGTGTGTGTGTGTGTGTGTGTGTGTGTGTGTGTTTTTGTGTGTGTGTACATATATATATATATATATATATATATATATATATATATATATATTATATATATATATATACACACACACACACACTCAAATGCACACCATAACTAGAATAAGAAAACAACGTCAGTGACGCTCAATACAGTTTTCATTTACAAAATACAGAACACGTAAATCAGCATACAATCTTCACTTACAAAATAACATACAAATGACCTGTAAATCACTCATTTCCGATGATTTCCTCTCATTGCAAAAACACAAACGTTACAAATTGCAAACATTCCCCGTCAGTGTTGACAAAGGGAGAAAAGCAGACAAATGCGAAAAAAGAAATGAGCTGTATCGAGTGATGCTCTAGTTACGACAGAAGCCAAACAACTGCTGGCGAGGGGAGTAGAAGGAGGAGGAGGAGTAGAAGGGGAAAGGTAGAAGAAAAAGAGGAACAAGAAGAGGACGGAGGAAAGGAGAGAAGAGGGAAGCCCCAGGAAACACAAATGAAGCTCGAGAGGAAACGGCAATGGACAAAAGCTTTCGACATTCCCTACACAAATGAGAGAGAGAGAGAGAGAGAGAGAGAGAGAGAGAGAGAGAGAGAGAGAGTCAAATACATATACTATATATATAGATATATATATATTAAATATATATATACATATACAGATATATATAACGTATATATATATATATATATATTATATATAATATTATATATATATATATATATATATATATATATATATATGTTATATGTTAGAGAGAGAGAGAGAGAGAGAGAGAGAGAGAGAGAGAGAGAGAAATAAACACCAAAAAAATCAATAAAAAAAACAACCTTGCATGACGACACACACACACACACACACACAAAGGGTACACAGCGACTCTTCAACATCATCCTGACAGCCAAACTCCGCCTTTAGTAATTCGCTCTGATTTACATATGAATAGACAAGGAATTGGCAAAGTCAAGGACGACTTCGGTAAACGGACAAAATATCTACGGAATACTTTTCTCTCTCTCTCTCTTGCAGTTATGAATAACTTTCTTTTTCCTCTCTCTAATTCATATCTAGATTCTTATTCCTTTATTGGGTTGCTTTCCTTATTGATATCATTTGGGGCTGTAGTATTATAGTTCTATAAATCTGCTTTTACAAATGGGGTTACAGTTTGGGTAATCAATAATAATAATAATAATAATAATAATAATAATAATAATAATAATAATAATAATAATA
>NC_061096.1:31732967-31740467 GCF_015104395.2 Macrobrachium nipponense
GGAACGAAAACTGGTTATTTGTGGGGCTTAACCAGCAGGGGGGAGGGCGGAGGGGGAGGAAGAAGCAAAGGGGTGGAAGGGGGGTTGCCCAGATCCGAAGGTACAAGAACACAAGTCGAGGAAAAGAAGATTGGGGCAGAGACGAGAGAGAGAGAGAGAGAGAGAGAGAGAGAGAGAGAGAGAGAGAGAGAGAGAGAGAGAGACAAGATCGAAGGAAATATTTACATTTGGGAGGAAACGCATACGCAATAACAAGCAAAAAGAAAAAGAAAATAATTAAATAAAAAGAAAAAGAATAAATGAACATACGTGAATTGTTTGGTTCTACAAACCAGAGTACAGGAAATCGAAGCAACATATTTTCATGTCTCTTACTTAAATGCACATGGGCCAAACGAGGTCAATCCTCATCCAGTATACTCAAAATAAAAACTGCAAAAGGCGAATTAAGAAAATGAAATGCAACTTCGGAATTATGAACACAGAAACTTCACCTTTTACCTTCTTTTTCACAGGTTGGGCATCCACCGTTACATGAGTGTGTAGGTGGGCATTTACATAAACCAAGACACTTCAAAAGGACCTTTATTAACCAAATAACTACACGTCTAATCTGGGAATAAAAATGCTGATTATGTATAATATATAACATATGGCCTATGTTAGACCTGATCTAACAGGAAGACATACCATTTTTCAGGTAGATAAAAGTTTAAACAAAACATCAGGGTTATTTAATTTATATTTAAATAGATAGATAGACAGATAGATAGATAGATATAAAATTTGTTGCGCATGAAGATATGGCAGATGGTAGGATGAAAACGTTTTAATACCCGAGAAGAAATATACATACACGGAGTGGATAAAGTCAAGGGGTCTGATGTGCTGTTGGTGAGCCTTCTGTGTGAGTTATAAAGAGCCACATGTTGTAAAAGTTGCGTAGTTAATTCATCAACGAGGGATATACACAAACACATACGCGCGCACACATACATACACACACCTTATATATATTATATATATATATATATATATATATATATATATATATATATATATATATATATACATACATATATAT
This sequence comes from Macrobrachium nipponense, assembly GCF_015104395.2. Lineage (NCBI taxonomy): Eukaryota > Metazoa > Arthropoda > Malacostraca > Decapoda > Palaemonidae > Macrobrachium > Macrobrachium nipponense. The sequence goes on from NC_061096.1 coordinate 31,734,052, forward strand.
AACATATATATATATATAATATATATATATATATATTGTATATGTATATATCCCTCAATGGGACTTTTGGTCACACGCAAAGGATGCGGTTGCAAGCCTCACGCCTAAGCTTTCCACTAGTCGCGTTGGGACTCGAACTGGTGAACTCTTATTCAGACCGATATCAACGTCATGCGTTCAATACAGAACGGATAATATACACGTCATACCCATTAAACGGCAAAGACGTGACAAAATGACCCAGTCATAAAAAATGACGAAAAATTACATGAACTGAAAAATTAAAATGACAAGTGGTCCCAGACATAATGAGGATGGAGGAATAACTATGCAATTGAGCAGCCTATTATCTTACTATGTCTATCCGTCCGTCTGTCATTCAATCACGGCCAAACGGCTGATCCGATGGGCATGAAACTTGGCAGGGTTATAGTGGGGACTCCTTTCCCGCGCCCCACCCCCCCTATCCGATGCGGGTGGGGGTGAGAAGGGATTCCCTGAAACGGAGCTGGTTATGCTCCGTATATTGCTAGTTTATATATTACTGCAAACAAACGGTTAATTATGTTTGACGGATACGGAGGATTTTAACAACCAGATTGCGGTTAACATGGAACTAACATATAAACTGCATTAAAGTGGAAACAAATTGTAACTTCTCTCTTAAACAGAATATAACCTCGAAATCAAGCCCTCAGGGAGGTTTACTATGGATGGCAACGTCAAAATCATTCTCATACAAAACGGTAACATTCGCTACGACATCGGAAGAGAAGAGAAAAATAAATAAAAATAAATAAAAAAGAAAAGAAAAACGGGGGATTAAAAACTATACAAGCAAGTACACGCCTAAATTCATCCGAGACCAGAAAGCCACAGAAAGGCTTTTATGTGCCCTGGCAGTGATGCCGACATCGCATAAAGAAAAAAAAAAATTCAGGAAAAAAAAGCGGCGCATTTTTCTGTCCCCGGCGGCGAAAATAAATGGAAAATATATCCCGTTGAAAGATATACATATAAAACATCCTTTTTGACATGGCTCCTATATGAATATATATATATACTCCGGCGGACACGCGTCTGGTCCCCGGGTTTCACAATGCCGCTCAGATAATCCATTACCGGACTCCGACCGGTGGAGCCAAAGCCCCGAGAGGCTTGATTGCACAATTGAGGTTGCCGCTGCACGGATGATAGATTGCTACCTGAAAGCCAGGTAGGTGGCTTTCATCACAGACGATATCAAACCATCTAGCGACAAATACGCGGCCGGGGTAAAGTCGCCCTGTCGAAATATATATACAAAGATCCGGTCCTTTTCATGAGGAGAGCATATTACAATGATTTCGGCAATGTCATGGGGAAACTGCAGTGCCACAGTCTGTGCTCTACAAAGTGATACGTTTTCACATACATAACTGGAGATCATTTTCATATACTTCCAGCATCGTAATGTATCGCTCAGTTTGAGCAAAACGGGTCAAGTATGTTTGTAAAATGTTTATATTTTTATAGCTCTAGTTTTTACTGGAGATCATTTTCATACACTTACAGCATTGTAATGTATCCCTCAATTTAAGCAAAATGGGTGACGTATGTTTGCGAAATGTCTAGCTCTTTATAGCTCTTAAGTGACAATTCTATAATGAGTTTCCTCATAGAAAGTTTGTCAGATAGCTAAGTGGTATATGATACTTATGATTTATTTACTGCAACAGACAACAGTTAACAGCCCTACTCAGAAATACACAGTCGAAATAGTTAAGTAAACAATAAATACCATCCAAGTGTTGTAAACAAAGATGTTCTGGCAACAACCTCTACTGCAAGTCCAAATGTTACCATATTGGTTTAAATTAATAATGAATATGGAACATAAATAAAAAGACTGAGAGAGAGAGAGAGAGAGAGAGAGAGAGAGAGAGAGAGAGAGAGAGAGAGATATTTCTAGCAACAACCACTACTAAAGTCAAAGGATTATCAAATTGGTTAAATTATAAAGCATGGAAAATGGCTAAAGTCAGAGAGAAAAGTGGCGGTGTAGACAGAGAGATGAGGAGGAGAGAGAGAGAGAGAGAGAGAGAGAGAGAGAGAGAGAGAGAGATATTTCTAGCAACAACCACTACTAAAGTCAAAGGATTATCAAATTGGTTAAATTATAAAGCATGGAAAATGGCTAAAGTCAGAGAGAGAGAGAGAGGAGAGAGAGAGAGAGAGAGAGAGAGAGAGAGAGAGAGAGGAGAGAGAGAGAGAGAGTTATTTCTAGCAACAACCACTACTAAAGTCTCAAGATATCAAATTGGTTTAATGATAAAGCATGAAAATGGCTAAAGACAGACAGAGAGAGAGAGAGAGAGAGAGAGAGAGAGAGAGAGAGAGAGAGAGAGAGAGAGAGAGAGAAACTTATATAAAAGAAAAATGGCCAGTTCATGTGTGAACAACTACCAAGAGGCTTCGTTTAAAAGTATTCCTTTCTTGAAGACAGAACTCTGAAGATCGAAATAAAACAATAACCTTAGGTATTAGAAAAATGACGAAGAATGTTTTAAACCTTAGAGGCAAAATGGCATCAAACCCCGACACCAGGAAAATATTTGTCGCGACACAGCTCGGAGAAAATGATGAAGACGTATTCGACGAAGTAAAGTTGAAATAAGCTCGCTTACAAGTGACGGATTAACAACCCTCAATGCTGTTATTATCGTCGTGTTGTGGTTATCCTAAAAATGGCGACTAGCTGTCATTTTTACGGGCAGGATGAGAGAGAGAGAGAGGAGAGAGATGAATATCAAACAAGGCACGGTGAGGTAAATGAATTAAATGGGCTTTGAGAGAGAGAGAGAGAGAGAGAGAGAGAGAGAGAGAGAGAGAGAGTCAAGCAAAAGGAAGCAGTGGGAGAGAGAAAACGTGATAAAGAATATCAAACAAGGCATGGGGAGGTAAATGAATTAAATGGATTTTGAGAGAGAGAGAGAGAGAGAGAGAGAGAGAGAGAGAGAGAGAGAGAACTATGGATGAAAAGAAAAACCGAACTCAATAGCTGTTGCAACTGATTCATCAAAGGGATAGAAGTTGAGCATTATGATTTCGGGTCGAAGCGTCAACAGTAATGGAAAAACCGAAGTTAACTAAATTCTTACGACTGATTAAAATTGCAAAAATTACCAACCAATACGTCAAGTGGACTGAAATTAGAGAAGAAAGTAACGTCTTGCATTAGACTAGCACGATCAGTATTGCTATTGGAACATGGTCCATGAAATGGCAAGGAGTCTATGCGAGATTTCGTCGAGTTGAGAATACTCGTAAAGCCTTAAGAATAAATATGAAGAATCAGGTGGCAGTAATAACTAAACAATCACAAATTAGGGGAACTTAAGTAGACGAGTTAACAAAGAAGAAGCAGAGAGAGAGAGAGAGAGAGAGAGAGAGAGAGAGAGAGAGAGAGAGAGAGAGAGAGAGAGAGAGAGAGAGGAATGATGATGGTGATGAATTACAATGTATCCCATTGGAATTATCCAAAGCACCTCAATGAAGGATACGTCACCAAACAGCAGCAATAACATTATGAATGAAGATATATGTTTACACAACTGTACTATGCACACACACACATACACACACACACACACACACGTGTGTATATATATATATATATATATATATATTATATATATATATATATATATATATATATATATAGACACTAACACGACGGGACGACACATCCGACCGAACAGAACAGAACAAAACGAAAGACATAAGCATTGAATAAATAAAAGACAATCCATTAATCACCCTACTTCACTACACCCGAAGGGATTACACAACTGTACGATTACTACGAAGCTTTGAGCAACTTAAAAATCTGAAAGCCGGATTCCGTTTTTTCTCGTTAAGCGGGATGTTTCTCTAAAGCCGGATGCTTTACTTATTAACATATTAATTCATAATTCAATCGTCATGAAAATGAGGCTGTTCTCAATGTATTAAGACCATTTTGTCTTTTTTTTCGATTCTTAATTACTCGAAGCTTAAAATGGATTTTTATTTTTCAAAAAATGGCAGATTTTTGAAAAATGTTACCGCATTTTTTTCCCTCATTTATTTTATTTTATTTTTTTTTTTTAAGATGAATGGTTTCCACCGAGCGACATATTTCAGCCTGACAGAAATAACATATATAGGGGATCCCGACTGACAGCAATAACATATAAAGGATTCCACGGCTACTTTGCTTCATAAAATCATTCCTTACTTTGAGCAGTCTTTAAAAAAAAAAAAAAAAATCTTCAGTTTTGCCGAGACGTATTGCTGTTCTATTTAAGGGTTTCGTCTCATTGTTCCCTTGCATTTATTTATTTCTATTCCCTTTCCTGTTGGTGTTTTATTACACAAGAGCCAATATTTTTTTCTGCAAAAAATTTGCACTGCAACCTAATGATAACTGTTCAGGCTTACTTTATACGAATGCTTGCTCATATCGACAACAATAACAATTATCATCAACATCACACTATCTATACTACTACTACTACTACAGTTAATAATAATAATAATAATAATAATAAATTCTGAAATATTAAATCAAATCTCACGATTTGTATAGTATAGCCACTCCCCCCCCCCCCCCCCCCCCGTTTATTTCTACAGGTACCTACCCATGAATTATAAAATTGACAGCACCCGCACTGATAAAAAAATTAAAATAATTAAAATGGCATTACCTGACTTCATCAGAACGAAAGCGGGCATAGCTATAGTAGATTCACATCAACCGTACATTTGATGTCTAGGCCAGTCCCTTACGACGCTCCTGATTGGCTGTTGATAAGCCAATCACAGGGCTGGAAAGTCTCAGTCTCTCTCGAGAGTTCACATGGGTAGGATCTATGTTCCCCCTCTCCTGAGGGATACGGCTTTCAAAAGTACCCCTCAGGAGAGGTGGAACATACATCCTGCCCATGTGAACTCTCTCGAGAGACTGAGAGTTTCCAGCCCTGTGACTGGCTTATCAACAGCCAATCAGGAGTGTCGTAAGGGACTGGCCTCGACATCAAATGGACGGTTGATGTGAATCTACTATAGTATATGCAGCCTGCATAAGAGATGCAATTACCGCAATAGGATGTTCATTTGCTTGCAGGACTCCGGTTCCTGAGCGAAATCCGTTTCTAATAGCAATGGAGACGAATGCCTTAGAACCACAGTGGCTCTGCCCCCAAAAGAAGAAAAGAAACAGAAAATGGAAAATAGCAAATTGCAGATCAAGAGAAAATGAGGGGGAACATGATAAGTCACTTAAGCGTAACATCATACAATGAAGAGACTGAGAAACCTGCTTCGTTTCACAAAAGCTTCATGAATTAGTTTACCGCGTTACTATACGCCTGGTTTATTCCGTATCTCGGAATTACCACATTCCAGGGTTGATGATTTTGTTTTTATTTTTTTCAATAAAAAAAAAATCAGTGATTTTATTTTTTTATTTGATTTTTTTTATTTGTTAGATGTTTTTTCAATACTTCTTTTCCTCAAAATGCATTTTATGACAGAATTACTACTGATTGATCTTTAAGGTATCCAGTTCTGGTCTAAGTTATTACTTGCAATTTTTTATATCAAAATAAATAGACGCAGCACAGTTATGCTCAAGTTTTAATTAACCTCCAGACCATATTTTTCAATTTGTTTCCTTTCAAATTAAAAAAATATATATATTTTTAAATCAAAGATTTTTTTAAATTAAAAAATCAATGATTTAATCACTTGATTAAATCAGTTTGATTTAATCATTGCCAACACTACCACAATCCGTTGTGTAAGGCCACACACTCCTTAACTAACGTAACTAGAAGAAAGTTATCTGAAAAGACGGATAAGTAATGGATAAGGTTTAAAACCTATGTCATTCGCTCATAGATCGGTCTTGCCCTCAGTGGTCGTAAGAGTATATTCAGACAGAGTCGTCGTTCATCTCATGATCCACATGAGATCTCCTGTGATGAAAACACTCATTATACATCAGGGTGTTCCCATAATGAAAAACAGGGCAATCAGATCATCACATGCATTGTCAGCCTATTACAGATCTCAAGATATTAAAAATTTTAATAATTAAGTTTTTTTTTCTAAGCCGGTTGGTTCATCACAGACCCATTTTATTACCACTGGTCAGGGTTAAAAAGAAAAAAAAGTTGAAATCACTTCAACCCAATCCGTCATTTTAAATATAAAGTATAATTTAAAATTGGCGATACATATGTATTAGCCACAAGTTCGTTTTGGACGAGTGGCTATGTTTGTTATCTTTAGCTATTCGACAATCAATCAGCCAAATTTTTTTACATTTTCTGTGTTTCTGTTTTGAGAATCATTATCGACATAAATTGAGACTACATCAAGTTTTACCCAAA
>NC_061096.1:31742967-31745467 GCF_015104395.2 Macrobrachium nipponense
AAGGAACTGGAGAACTGCTTCTCTTGGAAAGTCTGTTAATAAAAAGAATTGTACCTAAGTTAAATTGCCAATCATCGGCTGTTCCCCTGTTCATAGCATAACTGGCTTGTTTGTTTATATTAGTCCGCCTTCTTTTTCTGTTCTTGTGTATTCTTTTAGTGTGTTTGTCTGTCATTTTGAGAGGTGCGCCTTGCTCTTCAGTTTAAGTTCGTTTTTACCTTTATTTTTTCTTTTATTGAGTTTTTAAGGATCAATTTAAGCATTCTTGGTTTTTAATATGTAAATGTATTTAAGTGTGATTCAGTAACTTAGTTTCCATTTTAAGTTTTCTTATGCTTTGTATATGTTTCTTTTAATTATGTGCTCGGATGCTCCTTTTTATATAGATGTCCTGATGATGTGACCATGGGTCAAGAAACGCGTTGGCAATAAATGTATCTAATGGATGTGTATATGTTCCTGCGCCCTTCTCCTGCCTACTATAGTACCCTTTGATGTGTGGATTATACATGTTTATATATATATATATATATATATATATATATATATATATATATCTATATATACATATAATCATTAACCTGAAAATGTTTAATATAAGCCGCTCTACCTCAGCATTAATAAGATATATAATATATATATATATATATATATATATTTATTATAATATATATATTATATATATGGATATAATATATATATATATTATATATATATATAATACCATATATATATGAAGACGCACTTTAACTTCATAAACACTAACCTCTCACAACAAGAGCTTGAGGACATATCAGCGATACATAGAATCAAATGTCAAACGAATGTCTACGAGATCTACAAGAGTCAGCTAAATACAGAGAACCTACTTATCAATTACAATTTCACTTCACCGGAAATTCTGCATATTAACTAGATAACTCACCTAATCGGGTCAAAGGTCACATACAATCACTCTGATGACGATCTCTCAATGGCTCTGACCTCTCTTACGGAGAAATACGACCACTTCAATAAAGTAAAGTAATAAGTGGAGGTTTCTCTCAGATCAATCACGTAACAGAACTGATTAGGAGCAACCTGGTTCCGTAAGCCGATGTTTCATCTTTTACAATCTTTACAGCGGCTTGATCAAAATCACAGTTGTAAAAAGTAAAAATTTCAGAAATATTTTAATATACCGATATAATTACTATTTTGTGCAGCCGTTGCTGTCATAAGTATCATAAAGTTATCGTCGTTATTGTTGTTGTTATAAAATAATTATATCATCATTATAGTCATCAGCTGGTATTATTATCATTACCATAAGTTCTCGTTTTGTTATAAAATAATGATATTATCCTCATCATAGTCATAGTCATCAGCTGGTATTATTATTATTATTATTATTATTATTATTATTATTATTATTATTTATCACAGTTCTCGTTTTGTTATAAGTTAATTATATTATCATCATTATAGTTATCAGCTGGCATTATAATCATTATTATTATCATAAATTCTCGTTTTGTTATCACATAATTATATCATCATCATTATAGTCATCAGCTGGCATTATTATCATGATTATTATCATAAGTTCTCGTTTTGTTATACAATAATTATATCATCATCATCATAGTCATCAACTGGCATTATTATCATTATCATAAGTTCTCGTTTTGTTATAAAATAATTATATCATCATCATCATAATCATCAGCTGGCATTATTACCATTATCATAGGTTCTCGTTTTGTTATAAAATTATGATATCATCATCATCATCATAGCCATCAGCTGGCATTATTATCATTATCATAAGTTCTCGTTTTGTTATAAAATATCATTATTATCATCATCATAGTCATAAGCTGGCATTATTATCATTATTATCATAAGTTCTCGTTTTGTTATAATTATATCATAATCATCATCATAGTCATCAGCTGGCATTATTACCATTATCATAAGTTCTTGTTCTGTTATAAAATAATAATATCATCATCTTCATCATAGTCATCAGCTGGCATTATCATCATTGTCAGTATCATAAGTTCTCGTTGTCATGATGGTTATTATCATTACTATCATTGCTGTTGCTACTGTTGTTAATGTTGCTACAACCAGCACCGAAGTAATCAACACCTTCCCAATCCTCGTCATCCCAAGACTCCAAAGTTATCCCAAACCCAGCCAGTCGCTCGGGCGCCCCTCCCGTAACAACCCCCTCCCCCCAAATCCCATCCCATCCCATCCATCAATCCATCATCCCAAACAATGCAGCGTCCGGAAGCTGCTGCACCAACAGCAGCAGCAGGAGCAGCAGCAGCGTCGTCGTCAGGAGAAGGCGAGAGCCGCCCTAATCCGGGCGTGCTCATTACCGTGTGTGCTGAACCGCTGCCCTGGCCAGAATACAACTTCATTATTCCAGACGGGGTGGTGGGGGCTGGGGAGTAGGGGGCTGGGGGGTAAGACTCCTAAGGATCTCCTTTAATGACGTTAATTGCTTCAG
>NC_061096.1:31750467-31752967 GCF_015104395.2 Macrobrachium nipponense
CTTATTCTCCCATTTGCTAATTTTTTTTTTTTCAACGCGACCCTAATTAATCCTTTTTCATTCCATTCCCGCAAAAAAAAGAAAAAAGAAAGAAAGGGAAAAGAAAACAGATAATGAGGTACGTAGGACAATCGGATAAACCTGCGAGATACAATAGTACAAAACACCTGGTATGCAGGCAGGAGAGGGGCTTTCGAATCCTTGCCCACAAAAATAGCGTTTTTTTTTCTCTCTCCGTGTTTCTCTTTTCATTTTTTCCCCTTTCGCCTCTAAACAAAGACCCTTCGAAATCTCCTTCGCCTACTTTCCAGCGAATTATATGCACGTGCTATTTTCCAGCTTTTTAAATTTTTCATTTTTATTTTTTATTTTTCGACTAATACTTGAAACATCATGACGCCTTATGTGACGGTGTGACTTTAATATAGCGACGTTTAAAAATATCTCGAGTATAACGATTATTATTGTGAAGATTTACATAAAATCAGACATTAATTTAGAACTTCACATAAATAATAATGAGAAAAATTGACACAACTAAGTTCAATCCTTTACTAATAAACAGTAGGATAATATTCAAACCCTGGAAATCATAAACAACGTTTACGAGCGCACTCAAATATGAGAGAGAGAGAGAGAGAGAGATGTATTAAAGCCAAACACTGCTAGGGCTTCCCCGTCAAGCACAGGAAAGGTTCAATCCGCCGTCAGAAACGGACGGTAGACAGCTGGAGAAAAGAAACGAGCCCAACATCGCACTTGATCCTGTCCGCTGTGAAGAAAAGAAAAAAAAAAGGGGGGGGTGGGGGTGGGGGGTGGGGAGAGAGGACAATTCGAATGTAATATGTTGGTGAAGAAATAAACAATAATTGGGAATGGGAGAACACTTAAAATAAAAAAAAAAAGCACACAAACTGAGATAAATTTAACATGCTGCAAAAAATTTACGATGATAATAATAGGATTAATATTGTTCAAGTAGTGATAATAATAATGTTAATGATTTATGAATTACTGCTGCTTATGTTGCTGTTATTATTATTATTATTATTATTATTATTATTATTATTATTATTTCTAGTCTGCACACCTAAATGCCACTACAGCACTTACACACACACAATATAAATATTATATAAAATATATATATATATATATATATATATATATATATATATATATATATATATATATATATGTAAGTATGTATATGTATGCATGCATGCATATATGTATGTATATGTGTGCGTGCGTGTGTGTGTGTGTGTGTGTTTGTGTAAGTGTTGCAGTGGCATTTAGGTGCGCAGACTAGGAATTGTAATAATAATAGTAATAACAACAATAATAATAATAATACTAACAATAATAATAATAACAACAGAAGCAGCAGTAATTTATAAATCATTAACATTGTCATTATCATTACTTGAACACTATCAATCCTATTATCATCATCATCATCTCCATTATCATTACCATCACTCCTAAGAGGCCTCCTGGAAGGACACATCCACGCGAACTGAAGAGCGCGATTTAGGTCAAACCATTTTCCTTTTTCAATCCATCATCCCCAGAACTTGAATAATGAGAGAGAGAGAGAGAGAGAGAGAGAGAGAGAGAGAGAGAGAGAGAGAGAGAATCTCGGCGGCGTGCATATGCGTGTTTCTCTCCCGCCTTCGCAACAGCGATACAATACAAATAATGTTATAAAAGGAAGCCTTAATCCCTCAGGATGCTGAGCTGCCTACGGGTAAATGAGCCTGAATGCGCCATAAACGCTCGTAGCTGAATACACTCCCCAAATTGCGGGGATCGGACCCCCCCCCCCCCCCCCCCCCCCCGCTCATCCCAACCAAACCCCTCTTCGAAAACACAAATAGCTCTAGCTCTCTCCCTCTCTCTCTCTATCTCTCTTCGTCTCACAGTCTGTCTCTACAGCACCGTAATACCTTTCGCCTATTCATTCCTTCTCATTACTGTCTAATTCTCTTTTTGTCGACGTGCATTTTGTTTACGTGCGGTTTCCGCTCACGTTTTGTTTTTGGGGCGTATTTATTGGACAAGAAGCGTAGCTAAACATTCATGATAGTCCCAAACAAAAACTTCTTTCAGTTTTCTTCTGAAGATTGAAGAAGAAACCCACAAAATTACTGTGTATACTTATAAATAAGCACGTTATACACAGAAATTTGGTGGGTTTCTTTTTCAATCTTCATGATAGTCTAATGAGACACGTACCTATATAAATTCTGTACCACTAATATGGATTTGTGGTAATCATAATAAAAACAATAATTAATGACAGCAACATATATATGAGTGTGTTGTACGAATCAAGGATCATGAGTGCATCAAGAGTCTATCAAGAGTCCATCCTTTGCATATGATGGTTCACTACACAAGAGGTGGTATCTGTCAATTATTGAGAACATAATGCTAAGAGTCCCAGAGTACAGAAGATCCAAGAAATGCATTGTGGATCCTACGCCCCTGAGTCCAG
>NC_061096.1:31760467-31780467 GCF_015104395.2 Macrobrachium nipponense
GGGCACGTTCCACCACTACCATTCCTATCTTGATGCTTGCTTACGTGCCATGCCCCGAAATCCTTTATTAACATAGGCCGGCATTCGCCCGCCGAAACAGAGCCGGATGGGGCAGTAACCCCGATGCATACTGTATTATTAACCTCGATCAAAGTGGTTTGTTGTAAAATGCAAGCGGGTAGAGTAGCTACTTTATTATTCACCGGGAGTTAGTGAATTCATCATTCACGGTGAAAAAAGAAAAAAAAACATCACTCCAAGGCTATACACTATAATCGTTCATTATTCACGAGGGAATTTGTTGGAAATAATACAGTGCTTAATAATAGCTGCGGATGGTCGTGCATTATACACACGGCGTTTTCAGCCTACACATTACCACTGGCGAAAGTTGTAAATAGCAGTTGTAAATAGCAGCACCGCCCGGATTAAGCGCGGCACATGGCGAAGGATACCGGACAGCAGCGCGGTCGTTGCCGCGCTCCGTCGTCGGGGACGCTGAACGATCGACGCTAGCTATGGTCGCAGCTTGGATGGATGACCTCAAACAAATGCCAGACCTTCTGTGGAGGCATGAGCGTAGACCGAATGCAGACTCAGAAGCTTGTAAAAGACCTGAGGAGTTTGATGTCAGCAGTAAAGGGGACCCAGATGAATCCGACTATTATTAATTGAAATACCCCGAAGGGAGCATGAACATAGAAGAAAATGATGATACACTATCTTCTTTACAAAATAGACACAAATGAGTTTAATGATTCACTCAACATAAAGAAAGGCAGTAAGTCCACACTTTGATCGTGATTGATTTGATTGTTTTTGTTTGTTTGTTATGTGTTTTTACGTTGCTTGGAACCAGCGGTTATTCACCAACGGGACCAACGGCTTTACGTGACTTCCGAACTACGTTGAGAGTGAACACCAGAAATACACCTCTCACACTCCTCAATGAATGCTTGAGAATCGAACTCGCGGACACCAAGGTGGCATGCTAACACCATACCAACCACGCCACTGAGGCGCTGGAGTGATTGATTCGAAGGACACATCAAACTGGCTGACCCTCAAGTTTGCTGTTATAGAACAGTATAAGCTCAATAGTGCAACAGGGTCGATTACGTGAGATGGTGGTGAACAATGAAGACGTTCTCGAGAAGTGTGTGCAAACTATGATTCTTAGAGGAACTCATCGAGGTTTAAAATGACTAACTAAAGGCAAGTGACTCTGGTTATGCTTGCTCGATCTGGAAAAAACATCGACTAGACAAGCACGTGAACGTTATGAACGAAAACTCGTTTCAAACTTGACTCGAGACTGCTCATCTCTGAAGAGCAATTTGGAAATAATAATATTTTCAAATGATAATGTGTATTTAGAGAGAGAGAGAGAGAGAGAGAGAGAGAGAGAGAGAGAGAGAGAGAGAGAGAGAGAGAGAGAGAGAGAATAAGCTACTTTTTTTTAAACAATAAAATTTCAAAATAATAATAATTGCCAACTATGGGTAGATTCTCAACGTATACATACATACACAAAACAAAAGCATTATTATAGATATATAATATATATATATATATTATATATATATATAGATATAGATATATATATATCATATATTTCTATCTATCTATATACTAGATATATATATATATAGATATATATTGAGGAGAGAGGGAGAGAAGGAGGAGGAGAGAGAAGAGAGAGAGAGAGAGAGAGAGAGAGAGAGAGAGAGAATGTGCAATATGAAGACTATGTTGAATCACATCACTATCTGCAAGTGACTGCGAATGTTCTAAATTTAATGGAAACTCAACGAAAAAAATTCTTTTAATCAGGAAAATTGGTTGTTTATTCACGTGGTCCCAATTCCCCGAGACCTCGCAGCTTTGCCTGAGCACGAGATCGTTTTCCGGAATGGTCTGCATGCGTCAGAAAAAAAAAGAAAAAAAAGGAAAACATGACAGAACAGCACCTAATCCCTGGCTCTTACTCTTGGTCATGCATCGAATGTGACGCTCTCTCTCTCTCTCTCTCTCTCTCTCTCTCTCTCCTCTCTCTCTCTCTCTTCTAGCACTGCTTCTCGACAAGAATTCTAACTCTCCCTTTAGTATCATTATTACCAAAATAGTTTAACCACACCAATGAGCTGACTATCAGCTCTTATAGGCATGTCTTTTCCCTGTCCTAACCCAGAGTGACATTCATTGACTAAAATCATCCGACATTCATTGACTAAAATCATCCAACCCCTCAACTCCCGTCGTGTCCTTGAGACTGTCTGAGAGCCAATCACGTTCACTGTTCAAAGCCTCGTATACCCTATAGGCCCCGCAAGACAACTGTTCTGTACATTTCCATACACAGTCTCTAGGGACCCAATAACTTCTAAAATACACCAAAAGCATTCCCATATTCATTACTCTTCGCAAAGACGTTTAAATTAATTTAGACACTAAAATTAAAAGTTGCATAATTTTATTCATGCATTCAAATTCAAGTTGAGTAATTCAGAAAAGAAACCACAGAGTCGAAGATAGCTCCATGAAATGTTCAATATTTAGAGCTATCGAGGGTACTGTTAACCAATACAGTGAATTCTGTAGCGGATGTATGGTAACAGATCAGTTAATATACAATGTTTTTCTTGTCAGTTGGGTCATTTAGCTCTAGTTACCAATCTGTTCTCTAACTCTATATAAATTGCCAGCTACTTCATTTTACATCAAGGCAGATCAAACATCTGCAATAGTAGCTACTGTCCCTGGATATTCTACTATCTCATTTTCGTGACCAACATGAGGCAAAAAATGGACAAAATTTAACATCATGGTTCTGAAGAAAACCAAGCATGGCAGGTCTAGGGTCTCTAAAAATACCATCAAACACTATCTTCTGCCTTTCATTTAAAAACTATGGAGATCAAGTACATATACCAAGACCAAAGTTACACAATCTACAAAGAGATCCTTTTTGATCAAAGTAAAATTTGTACCAAAACCCTTTGAACGACTTTGAACTCACATACTTTTATAAATGCAATGGCTGCTTAAGTACCAGTACCTCAGGCTCTGACTAGAACTCTTTCATGACCTAATACATCATGAACTTATCACAGCAAATTTTCTCAAAATCCCTTCAGCATCCAAAGGATCCGCAGTTCCACAAGACTTCTCGAAGTCTTATAAACATTTTCATACTCAAAGCTATCTGCAGTGAGTCAGCCAACTCTAATACTTCTTACAAAAAAAAGAAAGAAAAAATGTTTCCTTTCAGACAAGCCAAAATTTTATAGGCACCACAATCAAAAACTTGCTCATTACAAGCTTCTACAACAAAATGAAAAATTACATTTTGATATTAAATATATTAAACTTGAAATTCGTAACAGAAGGCCAGCTTGTGTGACAAATGTAAAAATACCACTGAAGTTATAATTTACATTCTCTACCAGAGCCTTGGAAAGGAAACGGTCTATGAGATTCCCAAGACTGGCCATTCGCCCAACAAGTGCCTCACAGTCAAGGTTACCAGAGCATCATCACAGTTCACCAGCCATCAAAAAGTTGTGTGCATTATAAATGCATTACCAATATACAGGCGGCAAAGGGCTGTCTCCCATCTTTACTGTTTTCTTACCTTGGGGCCACAATTTTGTTTTCTTATGTCCGTTACATTTACCTTCGCAATTAAACTGAGTAACACTGAGATCAAATTAAATCTTAAATTCACAATTTGCTCAGTCAAATGCAACTTCGTATATCTTTATGACAGCCCTAACGAACCGTTGAACTGATAGTGGTATTATCTCATCACCAGGCCCCTCCCTGAGTTGGTGATCACCGACTGTCATGTCAAATGCATTACAATTTTCAAAGACCATCTCCTGTAACCAGGAAATGTTTATGCCTGGAAACTAACACCCGTCTTTCCCATCATCCTGTTCACCCACATTCAAAACTCTTAATCGCCTAAGAGAGGTTTATGATCAAAAGCTCTGCTCTAGTATTAACGGTGCCAGAATAGAACTTGCGGAGCTCGGTGACGTCACATCCTGGGCCAGCTCAGACCTTGGAAGAAAAAGATCTCTGAACATGACGAAGGTGATGACATGGGTGAAATGACTTCGTCCCTGGGAAGTGAACTTTTTATACACGATTTCTTAAAATTAACAACTCATTTTCTTTATATTCTAACGACACTTTCTGCCCTAGAAGCAATCACTTCCTTTGTACTAGTATTTCACGTAAAGCTTTTTCGTTCTCTCATTTTAAAGGAAACACTTTATTCAGCAAAGCCTCGACTGAGGCACACTTGATAAATTCATATCTACTCTCACCAGGAGGTCATTGTCCTCTTCTTTAACTGGGATCTACCAGGCTCTACCATTACAGAACCCGAAAGAGCAACTACTGTTATGTCCCCCACGCTGTATAATTTTGTTACACGTAACAGATACCTCGACAATATAGCATTATTACCTTTATACTCTTTACATCATTTATACATTAAACTGGCAAATATCCTTAATTTGATTATAGTAATGAGGTGAATGATAGTAATTTAAATGTATGTCCATCTAAATCTAAATCAATAAAAAAATATCAAAAAAGAAAAGTGAGGGGCTACTGAAACCAAAAACAGTATACTATTTTTGACCTAATAAAAATTCACGACCAAATTAATACATGATATTCGGCCGTAACAATCTGAACAATGATCTTAAATCCAGATAAAACTATAATTATCCACTACAAATTTTTAATTATTTCCCAGTGTTCTTAATTTAAAAAGCTTCACGATAACCTTATAAAATTCTTTATTTTATTGATATTCCTTAGTGCATGGAACCATCTATATACACATCTCAAGAAACAACGATTTTAGTTGAGAAATTTTAAATTCTAAATCAAACAATAAAACATCGTGGGAAGAACTGTCGGGTACGAAAGGATAATGTTAAGTACAGGAACTCCCTCTCTTTAACCCTCCGCCTCCCAGCCCCCCCCCCCCCCCCCCCCCCCCCCCCCCCCCCCCCCCCCCCCCCACCCCCCCCCCCCCCCCCCCCCCCCCCCCCCCCCCCCCAACAATCTCACCCACGCGTGTGTGCATAAACACTCAACTCCCAAACAAATCAAAGCAACCTTCAAGTCTAATACATTTGACAGAGGCATTCTAAATTTAGAGCATAAATTTCTTTACTGCTAAATGAAGTGACGAAGAAACTTCAAGAGACGGACTTAAGAATATGCGACGATGGCACCTGCTCCATGCTCGAACAATTCTCAGCATAGACTGCAGAAGTCAATTCCAAAGCGTCGTTAAAATTTAACGGAATTAACATCGTCGGCGAAGTGACCTTCAAGCAGAAAATGATATCCCAGAGACGATTAGAGTGACGCAAATCCAATGGCAAAAGATTCTAATCCAAGATATCAGCTTCGAAATGTTCAAAGACCTTGTTCATCCAGCGTGGCGCGGGGGACCCGCCCAGTGACGTCACTAAGCCTGGCAAGGTGGAACTGTGGCACCGTGTATACGAAACCACAACATTTGACCATAATCCTCTCAGCCTGATGGACTTAGCAAGATCTTCATGTCATCTTAGCAATCGTCTCCTTAAGACTCACTTGTATGTCATCCCTTTGGGAAAAAATAATCAACAATTGAGAGAGAGAGAGAGAGAGAGAGAGAGAGAGAGAGAGAGAGAGAGAGAGAGAGAGTAAACAACGTTTTTCCTGATTAATCTAAACAAACCGGATGTTCATCAGCTGAACGCACCCAGGACATTAAGCAAAACTTACCATGGATACTAATTGAGTGAGTAAATAAAACTTGCAGCGAACATCGTAACCGGGTATAATGATGCAATTATACTGGTGATTTCCTCCACTGAACCTTTGCTAATCACGTGATGATGACCCGAGTTCATTCCTAATGGATGGCTGAACTATTTCAACATTCATAAAATGAAAAGCACACAGTACGAGTGAGTTATGAACAAGTGTAAATATACGTACAAAATAACAAATTTCCCACTCTGTCGTTTTAAATATATAGTGCAAAGAGTAAATTAGAATAGATCTAGGTCTCAGTACTCCACTTCAATACAAAGAACCTAAACGTACTTTTTCGACTGCAGTTCAATATAAATAAAACGCTACCTTCGAAAACGGGGCCTAACGAAATGAAAAGGAAAATCATTGGTCGTTTATGAGAGAAACTTCTCTGTCCATCGTATAAACAAGAAATTAGTGATACCACCTCCCATGGTAGACGACTGACGTCATTCTGAGTTTTAACTTCAAGCTAACACATATAAAAGGGGGCTCCTATTTGTTGATACCCTAGGTGAGAGATATGATTAAACCTACAGCAAGATCTGATGCATAATTACATAAGAGTGCCTCATTCATCTGGGGAGTACAACCTAAACTGAAAAAAAGGCTTTAACTCAAAACTATGAACGTCAATATTCATAATAATGAATACCAATAGTCATAATCAACATTATGATACTAACAATGCATCTGCAAGTAAATACATGCATTCATTTTCCAGATTACAAACCACACAATGAGCTTAAAATGAGCTTACTCGTCATCTCACGACTCTTCAACTCACTAACCTTATGTATCCTATGACGTTTCCAACATCGTAAAAGTTTTAATTAAGAGAACTGGACGACATCCTTTCCTTACATCGTACTGGGGATGCCCTCATGGCTCAGAGAAAAAGATTTAAGAATGAGAGACCGCAACGTTTGCTTCCATTTTTCCTCACTTCTTCCACTTCTTCTTCGCCTTCTTCAACCTTTTTCACAGCCACTTCAATGTAAAGGTCACAATTTCATCCCTTTTCTTCATCACAGGAACACTTAAAAGACACATTTTCGTTTCTTCGAAGGCCACAACAATTGGACCTTCGCCTCCCACCCACGCCCCCACACCCACACCCAAACCCAACTAGGCCACAGCTCTCAGAGGTCCCCTCCTGCTCCACCTCTCCCGCTAGGACCCCCCCTCCTCACCCAACATCCTGGCCTCCCATAAGCTGGCTTAGGGAGAGGGAAAGAGGCTCTCTCAGTCTTGCCCTTCACCCCCCCCCCTTCCCCTACCCATAGCCCACCTCGCCTCTCACTCCCGAGGCCAGCCACCCACCCGGCATCCCCGGCTGCATCCCAGCCACCAGCAGCGCCACGGACACAATGGTCGTAATCCTCCAGAAAATTGAGGCGCGGGGCCGCGCTGGGCATGACGAAGGTAGTCCTCAAGATGGCGGACGGACAATGGCACTAGGGAGATCGGGAGGGGTCACAAAGGGATGGGAAGTTTGAGGAGAGGAAGTTTGCCGCCATGTCAAGTCGTGACATAGGCGAACAGCGCACTCAACATATGAGAGTTATGCACGCCACCTTGACCTTGAACTTCAAGGGGCACTCGAAATCTCACGTCGTCGCACTTGAAAAAAATAACTGAATACAAACATCACCACAGTCGTTATAATCAGCACTGCCACTCTGCTTAAAAAAAAATATTTTTTCTTGGTCACGACAAATAAAACCACTTTCACTCAAGGACGTCCTTCGGTAGTAGATGCAGACGTCACAAAACCCCCTTCGAAGTCAAGGCGTAACGTCGTCCTCGTAAGAGCAACAAGAGCGCGGGAAGCAACGAGCGTCCGTGAGCCTCGACTCGTCTTCCGTCTCGAGCTCCTCCTCGAACGGGCGCTTGAGGCGGCAAGAGCTCCCCATCAGCGCCCTCCGCAGGAGGAGTCCCTTGTGTAGTCGTCCACTCTCCCCGCTGCCGACACACCGACTTCTGCTGGCTCTCTCTCTCTCTCCTCGGAGCTCTTCGCCACCCAGCTCCACCCCCAAAAAATCCTTGAGCAGATAAATTTTAATAAGACTACCATGATCCCAGATTTGGAGCGACTGAAACAGCATTAAATTTGAGTAAAGAAGTTTAGAGTTGCAAAGCGGGTTTGGTCCGTGCGGCAAGCCTCTCCCCGCGGCCTCAACCCCGCCCCCGATCCAACCCGTGATCCGCTTCCAACGGATTGACGACCCGGCCAAATCCTCACCAGAGAAGGATTACCCAATCTTCTTACCACTGGTAATGCTGGGTCAGGCTCCTCTCTCACTCTCTCTCTTCACTCCTTCTCCCCTTCGTCCTTTCTACATTCTCCTCCTCCTCCTCCTCCTCCTCCTCCTCCTCCAACCTCCTCTGCTTCTTATTCCAAAAAAGGACTGACTTTTCCCTCAGTCTCCACGCTGCTCCACACACCCCTCCACCACTCCCCCCCCCTCCTCCTCCTCCTCCTCCTCCTCCAAGGAAAATAAGTTTCGTATACCAACATGCAACTAAATAATAAAACTAACACAAGAAATACTAAGTCCACTCATTCCACTTACACTCATTCGTCTCGCTGTACATTCAAGAAAAAAAAAACTTCGCCTCACTGTACATTCAAGGAAAAAAACTCCGTCTCACTGTACATTCAAGGAAAAAAACTCCCGTCTAACTGTACATTCAAGGAAAAAAAAACTCCGTCTCACTGTACATTCAAGGAAAAAAACTCCGTCTCACTGTACATTCAAGGAAAAAACTCCGTCTCACTGTACATTAAAAAATCTGCCACACTGTACATTCAAGGTACAAACACCGTCTCACTGTACATTAAAGAAAAAACTCCATCTCACTGTACATTACATTCAAGGAAAAATACTACGTCTCACTGTACATTAGGAGAAAAAAAATAATCAGTCTCACTGTACATTCAAGAAAAAAACGCCGTCTCACAGTACATTCGAGGAAAAAACTCGAAAAAAAAAACTGAGAAAACATGAAGGCTCAGGGAAAGGCTTAATTATCAATGTTTTCCTTCCGAATAAATCTACAGCTGAGTCTTAAAAGTTGTGGAAGGGGGTGGGGGATGATGGTACCACCTCCTCTCTCTCTCTCTCTCTCTCTCTCTCTCTCTCTCTCTCTCTCTCTCTCTCTCTCCGCAAAAGAAAGCAGGGTAAGTGAACAAGAAAAGGAAAAAAAAAACTAAGATGTGAAATACCACAGTACTGAATGAAGAAATGGAGACCATATAAAAGTATAACAAAGTACATCAAATAAGTCACAAACCTTTACAATTATTACTTTAATTCCTTCATATGGAAATCATTCATGTCGCTAAACCCTTCAGAAGTGAAGTCAAGAGAAATAAAAGGTGAATACAGCCAGAGTGAAACAAAGCAATACAAATTTAACAGAAGTGACGAAAAAAGTTTCGGTCTTCGAAATGTTTTGGGGAAAACTGGAAAAAGTTCCATACAAAGGATTTGACAACAAGGGAGATGTGGGAAATTGAGATATTCTCTGCAAACGTCTGTTCTTCTCTACAAACGGTGTAATTTGGATAAAACAGAGGTAATAAAAAAAATTATCCTGCTATAAAGATGGCGAAAACTTTATCCAACGCTCCTTTTGGAATTCTATTATTAAACTACAACTACAACAACTAATAATAATAATAATAATAATAATAATAATAATAATAATAATAATAATAATAATAATACCACCTAGTCGAATAGGATGAATGTGATAGACAAAAAAAATAATGATAATAATAACAAAGAGGCTCATGACGAAAAAAATTGCTTTCATAACTCATAATACTATAATGGAATTATCAACACCAACCCCCGTTCGACGATATTTTTACTAACCCTTTTTAGTAAAGGTCTGACATGTGTATCAAGTCAAAATATCAATAAAAAAAACAATAACAAGAGGGAAACGGTAAATAAAAAGGCACCTCTCCATGCAAAAGAAATATTTAAAAAAACATGGAAAATAGAAAAGTCATATTGGAAGATAACAGCGAAAGAAAAAAAAAAAAAAAGTCATCAAAATTTCTCCAGTAACTGAAAAGTATCACGAATCCTGGTACTCTGTCTAATATTTATATGGGTGCCGTGAGTTTTATCAACGAGAGAGAGAGAGAGAGAGAGAGAGAGAGAGAGAGAGAGAGAGAGAGAGAGAGAGAATTCCTTACTTCTCTACATAATAGGACGTAAGATTAAAAAGTTTCAGAAAAAAACATACCAAGAAGACTGGTTTTCCTAAGAAGGTTAGCTGCGAACGGCTTAACAAAGAAACAATCTTTCTCAGTCTGTTTTTCTGAATAATAATAATATAATAATAATAATATAATAATAATTAATAATAATAATAATAATAATAATAATAATAATAATAATAATAATAATTATAATTATTATTCAGAAAAACAGACTGAGAAAGATTCTTGCTTTGTTAAGCCGTTCACAGCTTTCTTTTATATATATATATATATATATATATATATATATATATATAATATATATATATATATATATATATATATAAGAAACATAGAATTCTCCTCCCCATAAACAAAAGGAAAATAGATGTTCAAACATTTCTTGTCTTTATCACTATAACTTTGGAAAACATCTACCAAAATCAGCAATAAAGAATTATGAAAACAATCTCTAATATGCCCTATTAGCTGAATTTATATATATAAAAAAAAAAAGGCTGGAACATAGATACAAATTAATGCATCCTTTCCTGGGAGTTAGATCATAATATGAATGCACTTTGCAACGAGTTATACTCTCTCTCTCTCTCTCTCTCTCTCTCTCTCTCTCTCTCTCTCTCTCTCTCTCTCTCTCTCTCTCTGAATTTGGAAATGGATTTCAGAATATGTTGATTTCCCTTCATAGTTGGACATTCTTCATTGCCCCATGATAAATTCTTCAAGACCTTACTCCTATGCTATTTTAGTTGATTCTTCCATATCTGCCACACAATTCTTTCCTTAATAAGATTCCCAAACTTCTAAAACTCAATGAATTAACCAAGCAACAGATTTGGATTTAACTTGTTACATGGAAGAATGTTGGCAAAATCCACCGTCCCGCAGGATGTAAAAGACACGTCGCTTTATTTAGTCACATAACAGTTGATCTTCAAAAAGGAACTTGTTGAACGAAATCACCCCTGCTACCAGGTTAAATAGGCTCCACATCCCTGAATAAATTTTGGTTCCAGGAATTATTCATGACGCAGTCAAACCTCTAATTCTGTGTAATAAACCTCACTTAATCCACTCCACTTCGTCCCTCATTTTCCTCACAAACACCTGAATTAAATATTAGTGGATTATTTCACGCCTACAATATTAATGATAGCATAATATTTGGGATTTTCTTCTCGCTTATGTTTTCCCTTAACTCTCATTATCTTTCATCCGCAGAGAGGCAGAAAGGTCTATAAATTTTGTCTCGATTCCGCCCTACTTATTGTCCTTTCTTCTCGTTTCTCGCCTTCATCAGGCCTAGGCTAGATTTAGACATTGTAACTAGATTCCTCGGTCACTGTGTTAGAATTCCATTATTTGTATTACTCCAAGACAACGTTTACCTACAAGATCTTTCACTAAATGCCATCAAGGTGCGATAATTCATCTCAAAATACGATCTTAGTATACTTATTTACATACAAACACACGTGGCATTTGTCTTTATTTTTATTTTTACATTCACCATGTTCCATATCTTCGTGATTCAGTTATACATATATAATATATATATATATATATATAATATATATATATCTATATATAATATATATAGTTATATATATATTATTATATATATATTGATATTAATAATATATATATATATATATATATAATATATATAGTATATATTATAAGTAAGTCATATCACATTTCCGTGATTCATATACATTATATTCGTAGCTACAATGTCCTTTAATATCTAATTCGCTCTACCTCGGAATTAATTAATATTTTCATATATGCTTAACCGAAGGGTGGTGGTGTAGTAGGTAAAGCTTCACTGCGTTCCTGGGTTTGAAAGGATCCATAGGTTCGCGCCCTGGTCCAGGCAAGCCTATTATCGAGAAAAAATTCCCCTTCGGTTAAGCATATATGAAAATATATTAATTCCGAGGTAGCGCGAATTAGATATTAAAGGACATTGTAGCTCGATATATATATATATTATATATATATATATGTATATATATATATATATATATCTAATAAAAGGAGCCCATAAAAACACCAAAATAGAGAAAAAGTACTATATTTCAGAGACTGCTGTCTCCCTCTTCAGGTAGATGAATGAGAAAAGTTCACAGAAAAGGTGGTATTTATACCAAGAGGTCCATCCACAAACAAGCCATTTTAAGTCACCCCCGCTGATAATCTTCCTCTAATCTTCTTAAGGGTTGGTTGAATGAAGACGTTGTCGATCGTGTCCGAAATCCATCCTCCTTTTGAGATGTTCATTACCTGCCTCTCTTTTATTAAGGCCGATTCCATCATTTGACTCTTGTACCGACAGTTGCTGCTATAAATTACACGTGACAAATTCCAGTTTATTCTATGGTTATGTTCATTTATATGGTTGAAAATAGCCGAGTTCTGTTGTCCATACCTAACTGACCGTTTGTGTTGTATTAATCTCTGGGGAAGGGATTTACCTGTAAATCCGATGTAAGATTTGGTCACAGTCCTGGCATGGGATTTCGTATACCCCAGAGTCCTTTGGAGATGTCTTTTGTTGGACGTTAATCAGGGATTGGCTAAGGTGTTTGGGTAAATAAATACAAAAGGGTTCGATTTTCCGAGGGGGTTGGTTATTCTCTTAATCGTGTCCAAGTGGGGAATTATTATTTTATTGTTGGGTGTATCTCTGGTCTTGTCTTTAGGGGTCGGTAGAAAATTACTGTTACACCCAACAATAAAATAATAATTCCCCACCTGGACACGATTAAGAGAATAACTAACCCCTCGGAAAATCGAACCCTTTTGTATTACTTACCCAAACACCTTAGCCAAATCCTGATTAACGTCCAACAAAAGACATCTCCAAAGGACTCTGGGGTATACGAAATCCCATGCCAGGACTGTGACCAATCTTACATCGGATTTACAGGTAAATCCCTTCCCCAGAGATTAATACAACACAAACGGTCAGTTAGGTATGGACAACAGAACTCGGCTATTTTCAACCATATAAATGAACATAACCATAGAATAAACTGGAATTTGTCACGTGTAATTTATATAGCAGCAACTGCCGGTACAAGAGTCAAATGATGGAATCGGCCTTAATAAAAGAGAGGCAGGTAATGAACATCTCAAAAGGAGGATGGATTTCGGACACGATCGACAACGTCTTCATTCAACCAACCCTTAAGAAGATTAGAGGAAGATTATCAGTGCGGGGTGACTTAAAATGGCTTGTTTGTGGATGGGACCTCTTTGGTATAAATACCACCTTTTTTCTGTGAATTTTTCTCATTCATCTACCTGAAGAGGGAGACAGCAAAAGTAACTTCAAATGGAAAATAGTACTTTTTCTCTATTTTTTGGTTTTGGGGTTTTTTATGGGCTCCTTTTATTAGATGGAACTCTGTTGTTACAGAACATTTATACCAGTCATATATATATATATATACACACACACACTTGTATAATGTGTTGGTGTGCGTGTGAATAACTAGAATGATTAGTGTGCGTGTGAATAGCTATAACGATTAATCAAAATACTAAGACAGGATGGACGGCCAACGGGACGCAATGTGGAAATCCACCTTTATAAAACTGAAACAGAACAACGTCCACTAATGAAATACTTTATATGAAAAAAAAAAAACTCTCCACACACAAAGGGCCAGGCGAACGCGCTTACTACAAACAAGAAAGCAGCGATGCCATTACCCTATCGAGAGGGGAGAGGAACAATCATGGCTATGATTCGCAGCACCTGACTAACGCGATGTTAGTTCTGGACATCAGATGGTTAAACGGAAAACTTCTCGACATGGCAAATGACGATACAAAACATCTTGAACAGATGTTTTTTAAGAATCCTCCTGGTATTTTCTTTTGCTCATTATTACTGTGAATAGTTCCAGTATAAAGTTCAGCTACTTTCAATTTGCGTATTTAGCCTTCTGGATCTGACTACTGCAAACACCTAAGGTCCCTAGCTGGAATTTAATTAAATGTAATCTGTTCACGAATTGTCATCATCATTTGCAATGTTTTATATTAACTACTATTCTCAATATAATTGCTGTTATTACCACAATTATGAATACCATCTTCTATACTTCTTCGACGACTGTGTGGATATACTACATTATTATTGTTATTATATTATTATCATTCTCATTATAAACGAATATTTTCATGGAACAGGGATAAATGCCATAAACACTAAAGAGCAAGCTTCTACAATGTTTCCCAGTGTAATGAATGAAAATAATTGACAAGAAAATAACAGACGGGGGACATGAAAAGATAATCAATAAAAATTAGGATATTTTACCAACAAATTCTGAATTTCAATACCAGACCCGTTCACATAAGGATTTCAACCAGTCAAACAATCAGGGTAAGGCAATCTACCAGTAAATTAATCATGGTAAGGCAATCTACCAGTCAAACAAACCTGGTACGGCATCCTACCATCAAATATTCATAGTAAGGCAATCTACCAGACAAACTATCATGGTAATACTCATATCCCACGAGATTCTTAACCTGCTGCCTTTCAGTAGCTTCAAAGAAGCTCCTTACATCTCCAAGTGAGAGATTTCCTTCCTGGTTCTTCTTCATCAACCTCTATAACTTTTCCAGCTTCATGAGGCGTGTTCGAAGTTTCTTTAAAGGCTAGATTATTGTTTTTCGTTTTCTGTAACGGTAAACTATTGAGATGGCTACTTGGCTGTCCGTCCAGCTTTTTCTGTCTGCCCTCAATCTTAAAAACTACTGAAGTCAGATGGCTACAAATTGGTACGTCGATCATCCACCCTCAAATCATCAAACATACCACATTTCTAGTTTTCCTTTTATTTATGGTTAAAGTTAGCCATTGTCGTCGTGCATCTGGCACTGCTATAGGTGCTAACAACACAGGCAACCACTGGGTCGTGGTAGAAAGTTCAATGGGCCGGCTGCTGCTGAGAATTTCATGGGCCGTGGCTGAGAGTTTCATACTGCACTATACGCAGTACAGAAAACTCGATGACGCAGAAGTAACTTTAGAAAATTTTTACTTGTTTTCTCATTGCCTTTCTATCATACTAACTTCACCTCAGTTTTGTGTTCAGGCATAGACTTCGGAAGTCACCTACACGGTCAAGATGCAAGCTGCAGATGATAATTTTCCTACCAATCTCAAGAGCAGCTTCCCAGTTATGCTAATGAGCGATGGCACAGCGTAAAATGAAGCTTTAATAAGGAGCACGGGGTTTCCGTGTTTGTTTAAAGAAGGCATGGCTAAGGAAGTTATAAAAAATCAGAGGGCAAAAGTGATGCAATTAAAGAAATGGGCTTCGAAGACGATGAGAGACCTCGCACCAGAGCTGCCAAGTCTGTCGAAAGGTTTCGGTAATGGACAGGGGAACTTGCACAATAAGTCAACAGATTCTGACAGAAACTGGTGGTACCATCCACGATAAGTCAACGGATTCTGACAGAAACTGGAGGTGCCATCCACGATAAGTCAACGGATTCTGACAGAAACTGGAGGTGCCATCCACGATAAGTCAACGGATTCTGAAAGAAACTGGAGGTGCCATCCACGATAAGACAACGGATTCTGACAGAAACTGGTGGTGTGATAAGTCAACGGATTCTGACAGAAACTGGAGGTGCCATCCACGATAAGACAACGGATTCTGACAGAAATTGGTGGTGTGATAAATCAACGGATTCTGACAGAAACTGGTGGTGCCACCCACGATAAATCAACGAATTCTGACAGAAATTGGAGGTGCCATCCACGATAAGACAACGAATTCTGACAGAAACTGGTGGTGCGATAAGTCAACGGATTCTGACAGAAAATGGTGGTGCCATCCACGATAAGACAACGGATTCTAACAGAAACTGGTGGTATGATAAGTCAACGGATTCTGACAAACTGGAGGTGCCAACACGATTACGACACAGATTCTGACAGACAGAAAACCTGGATGCCATCCACGATAAGACAACAGATTCTGACAGAAACTGGAGGTGCCATCCACGATAAGACAACGGCTTCTGACAGAAACTGGAGGTGCCAACCACGATAAGACCACAGATTCTGACAGAAACTGGAGGTGCCATCCACGATAAGACAACAGATTCTGACAGAAACTGGAGGTGCCATCCACGATAAGACAACGGCTTCTGACAGAAACTGGAGGTGCCAACCACGATAAGACAACAGATTCTGACAGAAACTGGAGGTGCCATCCACGATAAGAGAACAGATTCTGACAGAAACTGGTGGTGCCATCCACGTTAAGTCAACCGATTCTGCCAGAAACTGGTGGTGCCATACACGATAAGTCAACGGATGCATACAGAAACTGGTGGTGCGATAAGTCAATGGATTCTGACAGAAACTGGAGGTGCCATCCACGATAAGTCAACGGATTCTGACAGAAACTGGAGGTGCCATCCACGATAAGTCAACGGATTCTGACAGAAACTGGTGGTGCGATAAGTCAATGGATTCTGACAGAAACTGGAGGTGCCATCCACGATAAGTCAACGGATTCTGACAGAAACTGGTGGTGCGATAAGTCAACGGATTCTGACAGAAACTGGTGGTGCCATCCACAATAAGTCAACGGATTCTGACAGAAACTGGTGGTGCCATCCACGATAAGTAAACGGATTCTGACAGAAACTGGAGGTGCCACCCACGATAAGTAAACGGATTCTGACAGAAACTGGAGGTGCCACCCACGATAAGTAAACGGATTCTGACAGAAACTGGTGGTACGATAAGTCAACGGATTCTGGCAGAAACTGGTGGTGCCATCCACGATAAGTCAACGGATTCTGACAGAAACTGGTGGTGCGATAAGTTCAAATGGATTTGGACAGAAATGGTGTTCCATCCACGTAATCAACGGGATTATGACAGAAACTGGTGGTGTGATAAGCAATGGATTCTGACAGAAAACTTGGAGGGCCATCCACGATAAGTCAATGGATGACAAGAAACTTGGGAGGTGCCATTCACGATAATCAATGGATTCTGACCGCACTGGAGTACATCCACGAATAAGTCCAAATGGATCCTTGACAGAACTGGAAGGTGCCAATTCAGGATAAGTTCTGGTTCCCTTACAGAAACCTTGGTGGTGCCCAAATCCACCAAATAATCAACGGATTTTTCTGACAGAATTTGGTGGTAAACGATAAGTCAAATCGGATTTTTCTGACAAACTGGTGGTGCCATCCACGATAAGTCAACGGATTCTGACAAACTGGTGGTGCCACCCACGATAAGTAAACGGATTATGACAGAAACTGGTGGTGCCATCCATGATAAGTAAACGGATTCCGACAGAACTGGTGGTGCCTTCCACGATAAGTCAACGGAATATGACAGAAACTTGTGGTGCCATCCGCGATAAGACAACAGATTCTGATAGAAATTGCTGGTGCTGTAAGTCAACGGATCCTGACCGAAACTGGAGGTGTCATCCACAATAAGTCAACGGATTCTCACAGAAACTGGTGGTGCCATCCACGATAAGACAACGGATTCGAGATAAAAATTGGTGGTGCAATAAGTCAACGGATCCTGACAGACACTGGAGGTGCCATCTACAATAAGTCAACGGATTCTGAGAGAAACTGGTGGTGCCATCCACGATAAGACAATGGTTTCTGACTGAAACTGGTGGTGCCATCCACGATAAGACAACGGATTCTGACTGAAACTGGTGGTGCCATCCACGATAAGACAACAGATTCGAGATAGAAATTGGTGGTGCGATAAGTCAACGGATCCTGACAGACACTGGAGGTGCCATCTACAATAAGTCAACGGATTCTGACAGAAACTGGTGTTGCCATACACGATAAGTCAACGGATTCTGACAGACACTGGAGGTGCCATCCACGATAAGTCAACGGATTCTGACAAACTGGAGGTGCCATCCACGATAAGTCCACGAATTCAGACAGAAACTGGTGGTGCCATCCACGATAAGTCAACGGAATCTGAGACACATTGGTGGTGCCATCCACGATAAGTCAACGGATTCTGACAGAAACTGGTGGTGCCATCCACGATAAGTCAACGGAATCTGACACACACTGGTGGTGCCATCCACGATAAGTCAACGGATTCTGACAGAAACTGGTGGTGCGATAAGTCAACAGATTCTGACAGAAACTGGTGGTGCGATAAGTCAACGGATTCTGACAGAAACTGGTGGTGCGATAAGTCAATGGATTCTGACAGAAACTGGTGGTGCGATAAGCCAACGGATTTACGATAAGTCAACGGAATCTGACACACACTGGTGGTGCCATGCATGATAAGTCAACGGATTCTGACAGAAACTGGTGGTGCGATAAGTCAATGGATTTTGACCGAAATTGGATGTGCCATCCACAATAAGTCAACGAATTCTGACAGAAACTGGTGGTGTCATCCACGATAAGTCAACGGATTCAGACAGAAACTGGTGGTGCGATAAGTCAACGGATTCTGACAGAAATTGTAGGTGCCATCCACAATAAGTCAACGGATTCTGACAGACACTGGTGGTGCCATCCACGATAAGTCAACGGATTCTGACAGAAACTGGTGGTATGATAAGTCAACAGATTCTGACAGAAATTGGAGGTGCCATTCACGATATGTCAACCGATTCTGACAGAAACTGGTGGTGCCATCCATGATAAGTTAACGGATTCTGACAGAAACTGGTGGTGCGTTAAGTCAACGGATTCTGACAGAAACTGACGGTGCCATCCACAATGAGTAAACGGATTCTGACAGAAACTGGTGGTGCCATCCACGATAAGTCAACGGAATCTGACAGAAACTGGTGGTGCCATCCAAGATGAGTGAACGGATTCTGTCAAAAACTGGTGTGCCATCCACGATAAGTCAACGGATTCTGACAAACTGGAGGTGCCATCCATGATAAGTTAACGGATTCTGACAGAAACTGGTGGTGCGATAAGTCAACGGATTCTGACAGAAACTGGCGGTGCGATAAGTCAACGGATTCTGACAGAAACTGGTGGTGCGATAAGTCAACGGATTCTGACAGAAACTGGTGCAGCGATAAGTCAACGGATTCTGACAGAAACTGGTGGTGCGATAAGTCAACGGATTCTGACAGAAACTGGTGGTGCCATCCACGATAAGTCAACGGAATCTGACAGAAACTGGTGGTGCCATCCAAGATGAGTGAACGGATTCTGACAAAAACTGGTGGTGCCATCTACGATAAGTCAACGGATTCTGACATAAACTGGTGGTGCCATCCACGATAAGTCAACGGAATCTAACAGAAACTGGTAGTGCCATCCACGATAAGACAACGGCTTCTGACAGAAACTGGTGGTGCCATCTACAATAAGTCAACGGATGCTGACAGAAACTGGTGGTGCCATCCACGATAAGTCAACGGATTCTGACAGAAACTGGTGGTGCCATTCACGATATGTCAACCGATTCTGACAGAAACTGGTGGTGCCATCCATGATAAGTCAACGGATTCTGACATAAACTGGTGGTGCCATCCACGATAAGTCAACGGAATCTAACAGAAACTGGTAGTGCCATCCACGATAAGACAACGGCTTCTGACAGAAACTGGTGGTGCCATCTACAATAAGTCAACGGATGCTGACAGAAACTGGTGGTGCCATCCACGATAAGTCAACGGATTCTGACAGAAATTGGAGGTGCCATTCACGATATGTCAACCGATTCTGACAGAAACTGGTGGTGCCATCCATGATAAGTTAACGGATTCTGACAGAAACTGGTGGTGCGATAAGTCAATGGATTCTGACAGAAACTAGTGGTGCGATAAGTCAATGGATTCTGAAAGAAACTGACGGTGCCATCCACGATGAGTAAACGGATTCTGACAGAAACTGGTGGTGCCATCCA
>NC_061096.1:31782967-31802967 GCF_015104395.2 Macrobrachium nipponense
TCTCTCTCTCTCTCTCTCTCTCTCTCTCTCTCTCTCTCTCTCTCTCTCTCTCTCTCCTGCTGTTTGTCTGCTGACCTGCTCCGACTAACTGCTGACGCAGGGATACACTGTGCAGTCGTCTCCTACTTCCTCTCTTCCTCTCTCCGTTTTTCATATCCTGGTGCCTGATGATTCCTCCTCTTCCTTCACAGTCGTACATCTTAGGGAACGCCTAATGAGAATCAGCCTCTCTCTCTCTCTCTCTCTCTCTCTCTCTCTCTCTCTCTCTCTCTCAGGGTACAGCAAACCAAACCAAGATGAGGAATGCGACAGACGCAGAAGAAGAATACTGGCTCTCCATTTGCAATCAGCTGATAGAGACGAAGATTGTTTTACAGCAATCGATAGCAGCGTACTAAGAGATACACATATCATATTGAAGCCCACACCGTCATATTTCATATGCCCAAAGTGTGGAAGTAAGTAGCATCTATCTACGACTGACTTATTATACTGCAATTTATGACGCAGTCTGCGAGGTAATTTCATTCATTTCGATGAAGCTTCTTGTAACTCCAACTGATGATACTTACGTAAGCAATATATCATCTCATACAAAACATCAATGATATATTACTGACAATCAATACTATACGAGTATTCGTTGCCACCAGGCATTATCGAAGTCAAAATAATCAATGATATATGACCCGTAATACCATCTTTCAACATTTAGTTACCGAGTGGAAACAGTAAATTAAGGATGACTCTGTTTCCTGCCGTAATTATGTATACCAATTACTGTTAGGACCAACAGTTAAGCTTTCTTTTGAATATAGGAAGACGATGACTCACGAACGAGGTAACCATGTGATGACATAGGCAGCGAGTGAACTACAATGATAAGGAGTCTCTAGAATATCAGAGCTTTCAACAACACTCGAGAAGACTGGCTAATTGAACGCTCCCAAATATTCGCTCCTAGAATCAGTCCGGAGAAAGACGAGGAATTTGCTTTGTCTAATGTTCTATACTACGTCAATCTTTGCTAAAAACCTACAAACATCCCAATGGGTTACAAACGCATAAATTCATCAATACAGACAACCCATGATAAATAACTAAAAGTGCAACTCTAACGTTAAAGTTGTGATCCGATCTCTTGGTCACTCTGGGCGTGCGCTAAAATCGACGGTCTGATAGTGCGTCGTTTCATCGATGAAAATTAAAATAAATATGCTATATTTAATAAGGAATAATTGTTCTGTGCTGTGTAACATGTACATTATTTATTTTTTACATTTTCTTTCTTATGAATAAATCATAAATATCCTACCCTAAAATTCGTGTATCTTTAACTCAAACAAGAAACACCTTTTTCAGACCTTATAAATAAGGAATTTCCATGAGGCTTTCCTGCCCCACCCAAAGCAAACAGAACAACAGCAAGAGCAACAACAACAACAAAGTAGTCTGTAGTCTTCTTACTCGCAGAGCAAGCGAAAATATAGCATGTGTAATCAGACGTTCTACCACCGCCGTTTACGTAAGAAGAAGATGAATTATTTTCAGACTCATTCTGACGAACTAGAAATAGGAGATTGGGCAATATCAAATAGGAGATTGGGCAATACCAAATAGGAGATTGAGCAATATCAAATAAACAGTAATTCTATGTAAAATGCGATAAAATGTTCATCCAATAAGCCATAAAAGCCTAAGTGCTTTGACGATTTTAACATCACGAAATCGGCCGAGTCTTCGGTAACACTTCATTCAAACTGATGTAAATAAAAATATTGTAATATCTTCTCCATAGTACGATGAAATGTTCGCGATTACACGAAAGAAAACGAAAATAAAAATACTGCAATTAGCCTAATGCACAATGGAATTCCTTCAAACATGAATAATTAACATACATTCTGTCAATTGTACGATGAAAAACTTTACGTTCAAACTTCGCCAATTATAACGAAATATCATGACAGACTTCGTTACTTATAACAAGATGGCATGTGAAAAGTATCCACGGTCTCTAAGTAACTGAATAAGCCTGAATTCGATAATGAAGGGCTCTCGATAAGAATAGAGGGCACCTACATAAATCTAGTATACACTACTACAGGCTTCACGAAAACTGGAAAGACAAACCCAACCTTAGAAGGAAGATATCTGAGGGTTGGTGGAGAGAGAGAGAGAGAGAGAGAGAGAGAGGGGGGGGGGGGAGGGCTTTACATAACTTGTTCCATACTAAAAGAGAGGCGATCAACAACAACAACAATCATAATAATAATAATAATAATAATAATAATAAGAAGAAGAAGAAGAGGAAGAAGAAGAAGAAGAAGAAGAAGAACAGAGAGAGAAGATATCCTATCAAGAACAAAAAGCGGAACACCCAGAACTGCGAGGAACAGGGGATGCCATCGCTTCATGCATTCTCTAAAAAGTCGTCACCACCACGAAGGAAGGCAGAAAGGCAGAGAGAGAGAGAGAGAGAGAGAGAGAGAGAGAGAGAGAGAGAGAGCAATCAATAAAATCTTAAAGGAGGTTGACAAGCATTCTCAAGAGTTTGGCCTCTCCTCCTCCCCCCCTCCTTTTCCTTCTCCTATTCCTCCTCCTCCTCCAGGATCCTCCTCCATCTTCTAAAACGCCTCCCCACAAAACGTTTATCATACACCACAACGCAAACGTTTGCTGACGTATCAACGTTTCTGATGGTTTACGTAAAAATAAGAATTCGTTTTATGTTTTATATATATAGATATATATATATAATATATATATATCTATATATAATAATATATATATATATATATATATATATACACATACACTACACTTACATAAACACACATATATAAGCATATATTTTATGTACTCATATACATAAATATACCTATATACAAATATATAATTGTATGTATATATGCATGCATATATAACATGTGGATCATATAAATACATAATTATTTCATTTATCCATATAACCACATACATATGTATATGAGAGAGAGAGAGAGAGAGAGAGAGAGAGAGAGAGAGAGAGAAGAGAGAGAGAGAGAGAGGTTAACATATGGTATTTTCCCACACACGTTTGTCAGGCCGGGATGAATGGGCAAGGGAACTCTCATAATAACATGATCCTGGCTTGAAGTCTGATGTGCTGTGTGATGTGGCATAGAGAGAGAGAGAGAGAGAGAGAGAGAGAGAGAGAGAGAGAGAGAGAGAGAAATATCTGATGACATTTGCAGACATCATAAAATCGGAGACATCAGTATCAATCAATATAATATATATATATATATATTATATATATATATATATATATATATATATCTATATATATATATATATATATATATAGATATATATATATATAATACATTAATCTCTGAGGAGTTAGTGTTTAAACCGGAAAGATCTTCCGAACTTGGGTATAACTTGCTAAATCTAATGTTCATAAACCCACAGCAAGATCATTATTCCCATGAAATGGAGTTTTGCTGAAGGCAAACTCAATGCAGTAGTGTCTGAAAGGCTTCGGAAATGCTGTACAATATCTAACAGCAACTTCACTCTTTACAAAGGTAATCGATCACCTCTGGCTGAAACTACATTACTCTTCCGCTCAACAGCCAATGAAAGTGATCCAAAATGTACAATTTACAGCTTTCAGAAGGCAAATTGGCACTAACTAAGAAAAGAATTAGACGAAAAGGGTATCAGAATGAGAAAGTTAAGTGTATCTTAGTTTTACCAGATCACTGAGCTGATTATCAGCTCTCCTAGGGCTGGCCCGAAGGATTAGATATTTCTACGTGGCTAGAAACCAATTGGTTACTTCTCAACGGGACCTACAGCTTGATGTGGGATCCGAACCACATCTAGAAATGAATTTCTATCACCAGAAATAAATTCTTTTGATTTAGCGTTGGCAGAGCGGTAGTCGAGCACGTAACCGACTCACCCAACGAGAAAATGGTATCAGAAGAAAAACGCATATATGACAAAGCTTATCAACTTCATAACAAATACATGAGGGTTACAGTAAGTCCCTCCCGACTTCTTCCGATGGGATATTCACACTTTAGATTACTTCAAGAATGTCTGATCATGGTGAAGAAAGAAAAACAAGACAGTTATAAGAAATGATGCCCGAGAGACAGCAAGAAATATCTGGCTTACTAATTGGTTGGATTTGAAAAATCATATTCATTCTAACTCTGTAATGATTGTTTATAAACTCGCGTAAACCATCAGTCTGGACAAAAGAGGAGGATTAAGGTTAGGGTAAAGCCTTTGTCTTGTAAGACTTAGGGCATTCCTGAAACTTCCAATAGGGCAATAATCTCATGGAGACGAGACAGCCAATTAATCTAGGTGACAACAAAGGCGCAAGAGGAATCACCTCCCAGAATTTAACTCTACCTTTGGTTGATAACGACGTGGTGAAAAACTAACATCAAAATACTGTAACACACCGACAAGTGAGGGCAGTAATACCTTTTAATGGGTTATTTGCGAAAAGATTAATAAGCTTTTTAAGTCGACAAAAATTAAGCACCTTTCGCTGGAAACCAGCAAAACACTTTTGATAAATCACTGCTCTTCTCTGAATGACTGACGGCATGATGCAATGCACTTAGATATGAGGTATTTTCTTCGACTGAAGTACAGGGATTCATCCTTTGAGGCGCGTTTTCAGACAGCTCTTAAGAAATATATATCTCCATTTCATACAAAGCCAAATCAATGGGGTATTCCAACAATTTTCTCTTGACAGCAACACTAGAACGCTAAATGTGTAATACCCGACTTACAATTCCGGGAAAAGTCTTCCGTTCAATATAAAATCAAAGTCGGAATTGTTTGCAAGTGATCCAACTGATTTTCAGAAAATTTCTGTTAATGGGCGAGGCATTAGTTTAAAAAATATACAGGTTTGTGACGTAGGTAATCATAACTTTGGTGAGACATTAATTTTCAAAATGAATGGGACTATGACAGAGGAAACCATAACTTCATAGGTATGTGAAACAAAAACATAGAGAAGTATGACCTTTTCGTAAGCATCAAAGTGGTAAATCTCTGATAATATATGAAGACCATGCTGTACCTTTCCTCAACGATATAACATGAATAACAAAAAACGTTAATGAAGAAGTTAAGGGTAATAACAGCAAACGAATAAAAACGGCAAACAAAATAATCCATATATAGTTCTCAGAACTCAGTTAGTAGGAGGGAGTTCGAATTGCCATATTCTTTCAGTTCCAGCTTAGAGTTCTTTTGTATAAGTTGTAAAAATAAATAAATAAATAAATAAAAAAAATAAAAACTACCTGAAAGAAAAAACAGTAAAACCTCAATAGGCCGGTTAACCAATCATACAGTGTATATATATATATATATATATATATATATATATATATATATATATATATAAAGGTTTTTGCCACGAAGGAAAAAAAAAAAAATATATATTATATATATATATATAATCATATATAATATATATATATATCTATATAAAGGTTTTTACCACGAAGGAAAAAAATGAAAAGCGAGATAGCCAAGCACTTTCGGTCTAGTTCGACCCGTTAGACCGAGAGTGCTTGGCTATCTCGCTTTTCATTTTTTTTTCCTTCGTGGCAAAAACCTTTATTTATACATAGCATCACGTTTTATATACTTCGTGATCAAATTATTCTATATATATATTATCTATATATATATATATATATATATATATAGAGAGAGAGAGAGAGAGAGAGAGAGAGAGAGAGAGAGAGAGAGAGAGACCTTTAAATGGAAAAGACAGAAACTTGAATAAATGTAAATTCTTTTCTTCCTTAATACTGACGACACCTATGCCATACATCATTAGCCACTGACTGGTTCTACCTGGTCCTAGCCTCGTTGAAGAAAGCTTCGGAGTTACCTATGCGTGTATGATTAGTCTCTGAAGACGCAACATCTCGCTCCTTTTCTTTGCGTATTTCCTTGACGTTCCTGTCCTGACTGAAATCATAAACCTTACTGAAATTTTCAACAAACCATAACGATCAGATGTAAGCGGCGGAGGGGAACGAAGGCTAACCGATTATGACAGAGCACAGTATACAAAGCAGAATTGGCGACCAGTTTAAAAAAAAAAAAATTGATTTTTCTTCTGAATATCATCAATGATGACCAACAGCAAAAATACAAGGTAACACTCATATAGTGTCACTATGTCATAAACTTTTGGCCGTTACGTAACGCTACGTAACCTGGTAGACAAAATTGGAGAGACGGTGATGACTTTGCTATCTCAATGGTCAAGAACGCCCGATAATGTCCGGGAAAAAAAAAATCGACGATTTGTCTCAATAACATCGATGGTGACCTACAACAGTAAAAATATATATAAAAAAAAATAAAAAAATTCGACAATTTATTTGAATGGCATCAATGGGACCTACAACAATAAAAAAAAATAAACAAATAAAAATTCGACAATTTATCTGAATAGCGCTAATCAAAGGGACCCTACAGCAATAATAATAAAAATAAAAAAAAAAAAATTCGACAATTTATCTGAATAGCATCATTGGGATCTACAGCAATAAAAAAATAAAATAAAAAAGTAAAAATTCGACAATTTATCAGAATAGCAACAATAAAATAAAACAATAAAAATTCGACAATTTATCTGAATATCATCAATAAGACCTACAACAATAAAAAAAATAAACAAATAAAAATTCGACAATTTATCTGAAAAGCGCTAATCAATGGGACCTCCAGACATAAAAAAAATAAAATAAAAAACAATAAAAATTCGACAATTTATCTGAATAGCATTATTGGGACCTACAACAATTAAAAAATAAAATAAAAAAAGTAAAAATTCGACAGTTTATCTGAATAGCATCAATGGTGACCTACAACAATAAAAAAAAATTCGACAATTTATCTGAATAGCTTCAATGGTGACCTACAACAATAAAAAAAAATAATAAAAATTCGACAATTTATCTGAATAGCTTCAATGGTGACCTAAAACAATAAAAAAAAAAATTCGACAATTTATCTGAATAGACCAATATCTGAAAAAGACATTTATCTGAATAGCATCAATGGTGACCTACAGCAAAAAAATAAATAAATAAATAAAAAGAAAAAAAAGTAACAATCGTATAGTGCCACTACGTCTTGAGCTTCAGGACTATGACGTAACATTACGTAACCTGGGAATCAGAATTAAAACAGACGATAGCGGCGATATTAATTCAGACATCTTGGAAAACATAAGACTCGGTAGAACGGCATCAACACAGAGCCCTCCAGACACCGGGAGACAGAAACGAGCTGACAGACAGACGAGCTGCTAGACAGACAGACAGACAGACGGTAGAGTTACGACGACGGACGATGATCCAGCCGGGTTGTCTCATTGACACTAAACCCCCATCCTTATAATTCCCACGGCTACACCTGCCGACTTTCTCATGCATTCGGACTCACCGACGCGGCGCGAAATTTAACACATTAAACCTGACGCAAAATACGTCTCTTGTTGTGTCCATACACACACACACACACAGGCACACACACACACACACAGCTTAAAAGCGACGCGGCCTGCTTTCAACGCTTAATTTCTTTATAGTAAGTGTCATTAACATAATGGGTCATCCGATTTCTTTTATTGCGGAACACAATGGCAAAGGATTTTGATCCCACTCGACCGGAATAAACAATTCTTTTCATGTTTAATTAACGCAATCCTTTAAATCATACAAAAAAAATAAATGCGTCGCTGCTTCAAAGGTCTATCTCGCGCACGAATTCGTCCGTGTTTCGTCCGTTCGCTTTTCAAATTGGACAAACGTGCAAAAACGAATCTGTGGGTATTTGAATGTTGCGTTTCTGGAGACCGAATGTCCATTCGCTCGCAGAGCAATGACGAGCATATAATACGTACATACATACGTAAGGACACAAACTACAGCTAGGAAGGTCTAGCCAAAGGGAAAGATTCATTCTGTCAGCCATTCATATGCTCGGCCAATGAGTTTATCGTAACTTGCAATAATAAAAATGATCTATTCCTTATTCAGATGTTGAGGTCAATTCCAACTACACTAATAAAGTACATGGAGGCAATTTCCCCAAAACTTTCTTCCCCCGTCAAGCAAAAAAACAGTCACGAAAATATTTTCCAGGAAAGTTATAATTTTAGTTTCCAAAACGAATATTAAGGCATTCTGATAACAACTTAGTAGACGCTCCGGGGTTCTGGCCTTATTTAAGTAGCCAAATCTGTACCATAGATCCAAAAGAAGAAAACCCCCTTTTAAAATGATAATGATTAAAATGGATCACAAAACTTGCCTAAAGTCAGAGTACCAATGAGGATGGTGGCGTAGCTACTCTGGCAAGGTTAATTGAACAACGTCGCTTGCTTGTCAAAATATAACAGATGTTCGCCCTGAAGGTGGTTGCTGTAACAGCTGCGTCCCATGAAACTTCAACCACGGCCCGTTGGTGACCTGACCTATATCGTTGCCGGCCTGACCTATATCATTGCCAGATGCACGATGATGGCTATCTTTAACATTAAATAAAATAAAAAAAAAATACTGAGGCTAGAGAGTTGCAATTTGGTATAATTGACGATTGGAGGGAGGATGATCAACATGTGAATGTGCAACCTTCTAGCCTTAGTAGGTTTTAAGATTGAGGGAGGACAGGAAAAATGCAGACGGGCAGACAGAGCCATCTCAATATTTTTCTTTTACGGAAAACTAAAAGTGAAATCGGTGGATAGAATTATTATTATTATTATTATTATTATTTTATTATTATTATTATTATTATTATTATTCCAAACTTGTTCCCTACAAATGCGCGCAAACTAATGTCACAATATAAGACGTAATACTGATTCTTCACACTTTTTACTTTTATTTATTTCTTTATTTATTTATTTTGGTAGTCTACAGGCTATGAACTTCACGCGTAACTATCGTAAAATCTTGAAGAAGAAAATATTCCAGAAACAAAGAGGAAATAAGTAAATGGCAAAGCAAAAGCACGGAAGGAAAAAAAAATGGCAGCTAATACCACACACGCAATACAAGAAAAGAAATGAATACAGAAAAAGAAAAAGGGAAAACAAATAAAAGGGAGTCAAAAAATAATAAAAAAAAAATGCAGGAAATTCGAACGTAACAGAAACAAAGAAGAATTACAAGACGACGGTGAGAGAGAGAGAGAGAGAGAGAGAGAGAGAGAGAGAGAGAGAGAGAGAGAGCAGTAAGAAAGGGAAGGAAAGACGAAGGCAACTGAAGATGAAAATGGAGGCAAGGGAGGCCTAGAGAGAGAGAGAGAGAGAGAGAGAGAGAGAGAGGGAGAGAGCCGAGGGCTGGACAGCAAAGATAAGGCTTTGGTCACTCCATGTCAGGGTCTACACGCCAATGCTGATAACATTTTGCCTCCCTTTCTGGGGCCATTTAATCTACTACGCCCACGCTGTTGAGTCAACAGCTCCCTCTCGAAGTCCCCTGGACCCCGCCCACGCTCATTCTTCTCTAAAGGAATCTCTCTCTCTCTCTCTCTCTCTCTCTCTCTCTCTCTCTCTCTCTCTCTCTCTCTCTCTCTCTCGACTTTCTTAGATAAAATGTTCACTAAACTATTTTCGCGATCTATCCTTTCTGACAGAAGAAGGAGGAGGAGGAGGAGGAGGGGAGGGTAAGAGAGAAGGAGAGAAGGAGAGAGAGGAGGAGAGAGACCACAGAGAGCGAGAGGAGGAGATGAGGAGAGGAGAGAGAAGAGAGAAGACGAGAGAGAGAGAGAGAGAGAGAGATTCTTTCATCGCTTTATCTGGATAAAATGAATAAAATACTCCATCCCGTTTCTTCCATTAAGATCTAGCCATTTTCATACTTACCCATTTTCTATTATTATCAAATAAACCTTTATGCATTTCTAACTATCACATAAAAATGCCATTATTATTTTCTCACTTTCAATAATATCTATGACAAATTTTGTTATACTACCTTATCAAATATTAGTTAAAAAAAAGCAGTTTTCCCTCGAGCGACAAGATGTTCACGAGAAGTTTAAATAAAGTCTTCATCCCTATCGAATATATTCGTTTATAAAACATTTCCTAAATATCTGGCTTTACGACTAGATATAGCAAAAAGAGGAGAGATCTACAAATGCTACTTCCTATATCTTTAGTTACTTTCCTACTAAA
Source organism: Macrobrachium nipponense (assembly GCF_015104395.2). Classification (NCBI taxonomy): domain Eukaryota; kingdom Metazoa; phylum Arthropoda; class Malacostraca; order Decapoda; family Palaemonidae; genus Macrobrachium; species Macrobrachium nipponense. Next base: position 31,793,205 of record NC_061096.1, read on the forward strand.
GATTCACTGTAAGCTAAGCAAAAATTCTTACGATATTTTTTGCCACTCCAAGTCTACTTTCAAAATACCAATTCAAATAAACAAAACCAAAACATTATTAGCTAGTCTAAATCAACTTGCAAAGTAAAATAAAAAATAAGAAACCGTAAAGTTGTGAATAAATTATGTACGTACGCCGTTTAATTAAGAAATAATGGTTGATGAACAATTCCGAAAAGGCATTATCGGTAGAATAATCCAAAGATAGCCAATACAAATAAGTTCCCTTTCGAGCAGTTGAAATAGACGTGTAGTATTAGCGCACGTATACCCAAAACTGCAAAATAATGGCAAAACATCGAAATAAATAAATAAATTTTATGAAATATATATATAACATATAGAGATATATATATAGATATATAGATATATACATATATTACATATATATATATATATATATATATATATATATATACAAAATTATATTATTATATATATACAATAGTAGTATATAAAAATATAAACATTTACACGCATACGCACAATATATATATATATATATATATATATAATATATATATAATATATCATATATATATATATAGTATACACTAGACTAAAAGAACGTATAACCCTAAACATTAACAAAATGCCTCACAGAGTAGGCTCAAGTATCAGGCATAAAGAACGACGGAAAAAATAAGATGAAAGAGAGAATTATCTCGGTCTCTATAAAGGATAGTCCCCACTCGATAACAGAGAGGTAGGAGAGAATTAGGACGAGGGGAGAGGCAATGGGACGTGTGGTGGGGAGGGGGAGTACGTCGACGAGGGAGGTTCTCGGGGGGGTTGGGGTGATGAGGAGGAGGAGGGGGAGGAGAAGACTCGCAAGGCGACCGTTGGTTATCACAACTTTCCAGGCATCCTTTGCTAAGAGGTGTGGAAAGGCGGGGGGAGGGATCTAGAGAATGGTCTGGGGGGTGGGGGGGTGGGGGGGGAGGAAGGGGGTGTTTGTTTGAAAGGAGATAGGGGTGGGAGGGGGGGCCTAGGCATAAGAAAGATACGTAAGTAAATTTCTAGATATTTGGATTTTTAAACATCTGTGTTATCTATTGAGAAAAGTTTCCCTGACTACTTCGACCAATGTTTCCATTAGAATGTTAAAAATAAACTCTGTAAGGTATAATTATGTAAATCACACTAACGTAATCAATCACACTAACATGTTCCCCCGTTTTTTGGAAGCACTGAAGTGTTTCAATGATTTTGGTTGACTTTTGGTTAGCCAAATTCCCATCATGAAAATGAATCATCTGGTTGCGACGTCTTTGGATGATAGTTTCCGGTTGTCTATTAAAGAAACATCCTGCTTACAGTGAGTATTTTGGTAGCTACAGGTTGCTCCAGAAGAAGAGAATGAAATTACACTCCATTAAAGAACAAACGGGGCTCTATAAACAGGAAAAGAACAAACAGCACCCCATAAAAAGAAAAAACAGCGCTCCAGAAGAAGAAAGTGAAATAAAACAAAGAGAAGAATGAATGTCCAGGAGAACAATGAGAATAAAACAGCATTCAAGAACACCAGGAAGAAACTGCTCTTCATAAAATGGGAAGAAAAAGTGCTCCATAAGAAGTAAGAAGAGTACTCCAAGAGTTCCTTTGAAGGTAAGGAAGAGAGAGGTTTACTTCAGAAGGGGGTGATAATACAGCATTCTTTAATAAGAATAAAGATGATTCCATCAGAAAGAATAAATGTTTCAGATTATGAAACGGAGAACATTTCAGAATAAAAGCAGCGCTCCAGAGGAAGAAAATGAAAGTACACTCCAGAAAAGAACAAACTGAGCCCTATAACAGGAAAAGAACAAACAGCACCCCATAAAAAAAATAAACAGCGATCCAGAAGGGGGAGAAGAAAAAAACTGTGCTCAAGAAAAACGATAATAGATGCTCAAAAATAAAGCAAAGAAGGAACATAAAAAACCAAACTCTATAAAAGGGATGAAATACAGAGGTTCTGTTGGAAAGAAGACTACAGCATTAGGCTAAAAAAAAAAAAAAAAACTGAATATGATGCAGTGCTCCACAACAGTGCAAAGAATACACAGAATTCCTGTAAAAAAGCATAAAAAGTATTCTAAAGGAAAACGAAGAAATACGATGCAAAGACTCCAGTAAAAATATCAGAAACAGCTCCCCATAAAAATGCGACAAAACAGCGCCCCAGAAGATGAATCACTCCGAGCGGAAAAGAAATGAGCCTAGAAATGATACAGACAGCTACAGAAGAAGAAGAAGAAGAAGAAGAAGAAGAACAGGTGGAAAGAACATAATTCCGGAGGAGGGCCCAAACCGAATCCTTTAGCCCTACCCTACCAACTTCGCAGCAGTTGGCACTCCTGCTACTGCAAAACATCAATTAGCATATTTTCCAACAAATGCACTTTTGATTGAGGCCATTAAAATAGTTTGTGCCAACCCCCGGAAACATCGGCATATACCCACCAATCCCAACTATTTCACAGTGTTTCCGCACCCGACCCGACGGATGAGAGAGAGAGAGAGAGAGAGAGAGAGAGGAGAGAGAATCCAGGGGGATGTAGGGAGGAGGTATGTGTTATAGGTTAGATATGTTGGTATGCCTGGCGCAGAACAATCTGAAAAAAAAAAAGGGGGGGGTTGGAAAACCTGGTCAAAGGGGGGGGGGAGGGGGGAGGGAGAGGGGGGGAGGGTGAGGGATAGAGAGAGGGGAGAGAGGAGAGGAGAAGAGGATGAATCCACCAGGGGGATGTAGGGAGGATCTAGGTATGGGTGTTATTAGGATTATGTTTCGTTTGGCTATGGCCTGGCCAGCAGAACAATCTGAAAAAAAAAAAACAAGGGGGTGGTGGGGTGGGGGGGGGCGGGGTGGTTTGGGGGGGGGGGGTTGGAAAACATGGGGGTCACAGGGGGGGAGGGGGAGGGAGAGGGGGAGGGGGAGGGAGAGGGGGAGGTGGGGGAAAGGAACGGTGGCTGGCTGACGAATAAAGTAAAAAGAAAAAAGAAAAGAAAGTAAAAAAAAAACAAAAATAAAAAAAAAAGGCAGAATCATAAAAGTTTCAGTCGAAATGAAAAGTGGTGTCTCTCTCACCTGTCGTTTTTTATTAGTATTCAAATCACTAAATGGAAAGCGCAAATCTATTGTATCACGATTTGAAATTGAAATGGCCGCGGGTGTCAACTGCCTTTTTATATCAATGAATCGGGTTATTGGACGCTGCCTGAATCAACAATATTTTTTCCTGATTAATTTATATCATGCACTCATACATATAAATGTTTTTTTGGGGTGTGAGGGGATGCAATATGCAGTTATTCATATTTTATTCGACCGGGATAATGCTTGTTTGAATTTATCATATTTTGTGGCATAAGCCTTTATTCGCTCCCAGAGATGCCCGAATTTCGACCAGAATGACGAGCCCTCGCCACTCGCAGAGAGAGAGAGAGAGAGAGAGAGAGAGAGAGAGAGAGAGAGAGAGAGAAACACCAATGAATGTGGACATTCTCTCTCTCTCTCTCTCTCTCTCTCTCTCTCTCTCTCTCTCTCTCTCTCTCTCTCTCTCTTTTACCTTAAATTACGCAAGCACTCTCCCATTTTTCAACATTTACGCAATGCTGATATTATGTAACATCAATATTTAGCGTCTTGTTCAGGGTGTTCATAAAGTCCCAGTACCATTCTGAGCAATAAATACTTGTAATGGTACTGGGATTTTATGGACACCCTGCAGTATACCGGCAATAACTGAAGGCCTATGGCAAAATTCCTTAACTTTGTGTATTCATTCTTTTCACGGACGAAATACAGATCTTGAATGAAAGTTGTTCGAAGGGGTGAGAAACAGAGCTGACAGGAGGCTCGCTTCACCTAACAACAGAGAACAACAACACTCCTTTGTTCCTTTTCAGAGCAAAGAATCTTCTGTGCTGACAACAATTTCGATCACAAACCCATCGATTAAGCAACAACCATTATCGCTTGTATATACAGGCCACAAGTAATTGATTACAGAAACAGAAAAAGGAATATTTTTATCTTCATCCACTGTAATATAAATACAGTACATTTCCTTGCAAACTGCATTTACTTACAAACTGCATTTCCTTGCAACCTGCATATCCTTGCAACATGCATTTCTTTGTAAACTGCACTTCCTTGCAAAAGGCGTTTCCTTGCAACCTGCATTTCCTTGTAAACTGCATTTCCTTGCAACCTGCATTTCCTTGCAACCTGCATTTCCTTATAAACTGCATTTCCTTGCAACTTGCATTTCCTCGTAAACTGCATTTCCTTGCAACCTGCATATCCTTGCAAACATACAACCACCTGGATATTAATCCCAGTGTGTGTTTTGCTAAAGAATCTTAACGGTCGGTTTCAACATCGTATACTGCTGATTCTTCTGTATGAAAATAGTGAATTTTCACAAAGTAAAATATACACTCCAAGTTAATTCTTATGTTTATCAAATAACTGGCACTGAGTTACAGGAAACGAGTTTTGCTGAGAGAGAGAGAGAGAGAGAGAGAGAGAGAGAGAGAGAGAGAGAGGAGGAGAGGAAGAGTAGAAGAGAGAGAGAATTTAGCAGTAATTTTGTTTTGTTTTGTTTTGTATACATAATTAAATTACTGAAACGAAAGACGACCACAACGATAATACCTCTAAATGATACAGAATCCACTAATAAGGACTTGCTATAGGAGATCATCTTCCTGATCAAATCAAACACTCACTGAGAAGCAAGAAAGTTGAAAATATTATCTTTTCGAACTCATCACGAACTATAGAAGTAATAAATGAAATTGGAACCAATGTACGAACCAAAGTCCTTAGTCATTACTTGCAGAGTTACTTGGAAAGGCAGCGTGTGTAATTTGCATATAGCCAGGTTTTACCGAACTTTTTAATATGCGCGGTGTATATACAGCCTGCTCAGGTACAGTCCACGGGTCCTGTAATGTATGTATTGTTGTATGTATGATAGTAGTCCAGGCTTTTACCCGAACTTTTAATATTGCGCGGGTATTTATCAGCCTGTCAGGTACACCAGGGTCCACGATATGGTATAGTATGTAGTATGTATGTATGTAGTATGTATAGTATGTATGTATAAGTATGGATAAATATATATATTATATTATATATATATATAATGTATATAATACTTATATATATATTCTACTTATGAATTATTATTTTAGAAAAATTTCAGTCACAATCAGTCAAGTCAACTTCGAAGTTCACTTTACCTTGAGAAAACTTTTGCCAGTAGTTAGATGACCCAAAGGTATGAGTTACTCTTAAGGTAAACGAAACTGAGATGAATAGATTATTTTTCGGTTTTAACATTTGATATATACATGATAAATGCACACAAATATATATATTATACTATTATATATTATACTATATATTATATATATATATATATATTATGTAAAGGGAGCCCTTATATAAAACCGCCAAAAATTATGGGAAAGTACGTACTTTATTTCAGGGACTACTGTCTCCCTCTTCTGGTAGGTAGGAAGACTGCAACCATTGAAATAGAGTCCTTACTATCTATATTTTGGCGTTTTTATGGGACTCCTTTTATTAGATGGAATTCTATTGTAACAGAACATATTTTGTACCAGTCATATTAAAAATTAACTCTTAAATCCCGATCTTCCTTCTCATCTCTTCAAAGTCTGATCAGAATGAACACCAAAGAAGCTTTACCGAAAGAAGCTTTACCACCAATGAGCGCCGAGACGGAAAAAGAAGCAACCAGAGTCTACGGCATAAACAATAGTGAACGAGCGCATTACCGCACAGTTAATTATATAAAGTAATTTTACCATTAATTATAAACAGCGGCTTTGAAGTGGAGGCATAAAGAAATCACTCGTCATCAAAAAATGTCGCCTTCTCGGGGCCTACAGTAGTAATCGCTGGATCGGAGGATAGAGAGAGAGAGAGAGAGAGAGAGAGAGAGAGAGAGAGAGAGAGAGAGATGGTAAATGTAATGGGAATGGGGGAAGGGGGAGGGAGGAGTTAATACGCTCATTTACGAGTACGTCGTCCTAAGAAGAAAAAATCTGAGAGGCTGCTGAGTGCCGCAAACCACATAGCCTGTTTTATATTCTTCTTCTTCTTCTTCTTCTTCTTCATTTCACAGCTCAATGGAAGTCGTTTCTTTGACTACGGCGTTTTACTACGGCTTACTACAAAGGACACACACTCTCTCTCTCTTTCCAGATCTACTCATCTCGGTAATCATCTAATGGACGTCCGCTGTGTCTCTCTCTCTCTCTCTCTCTCTCTCTCTCTCTCTCTCTCTCTCTCTCTCTAGGTGATTAATCCATTGCTCTCTCTCTCTCGCCTCTTTAAGAATAATAATGCTATCCTTACTAAGATGCGACGCTAATCGGCTCAAGTCATCGGTACACAAGCTCTTAAAAATGACGAGGTTTAAAACTAGACTCTCTCCTCAAAATTAAATCATTCTCAAAAGTCAACCGTGTTCGAGGGTACTTTGTTATACTACTACGGATAATATGCGTAATCGTTCAGGGCGTGTTTGTGTTTGTGTGTATATAAGTATATATATAATGTATATAAATAAAGAACTATATTATAACAAATTAAACATATATATATATACACATACACACACACACACACACACACATATATATATTAAATATATATATATATATATATATATATATATATTATATATATATATATACACACTAAGTTTTCTGGCTCACTTCAGGATCGAACCAAGGTCTTTTAATTGAAAGTGTGTATGTGTGTGTGTATGTATACATATATATATATATATATATATATATATATATATATATATATATATATATATATATAGATAATTATTTGTATATATACACATATATATAATATATATATAGTGTGTGGTAAATGGAGGAATACATTAATGAATCCGAACAGACTAAATACTATACATAATTAAATATATCTAAATCTTTTCTGATGACTTTATATCCCTTTGCGGGCAGCTCAGAAACACCTGTCTATCACTATGTATATTAACAGCCAACAAGCCACTCAATATTAATCACCCTTCTAGCAAAAACGTTCCCCAGCAAAAATAGAGGTAAAAGGATTTTTTTTTCGCAACAAAGCGAATTACGTTTCCATTTTGCTATTACAAAGCAAAAAATACAGCAAAAAAAAAAAAAAAAGTTGAGCGGTGCTATGACATTTCCCAGGGGATTTTAAACTTCTGAATTACCTTAAACAACGATTAAAAAACTAGATTTATGAAAGGAATATCAGGCTGCACAGTGAAGGGTAACACATCCTCATGACTTCATGGAAATGTTACAGAAAGCATATGACTTCAAAACACAGTTGTTGGCACAAACATAAAAAGTGGTTAAGCTCTCCTCTGCTGAAGAGAGAAAACTAGACAAGTGTTCAGCCTTATTACGGATGACAGGATATATCTAATAAAGTGTTTTTAACTACTTACATAGTGAAATGCATTACACTCACTTACAGCTTACATTGTTGGTCTGCTAAATTGAAGAGCATTCCGAAACACTCATGTTACTACTGTCATTATATTTTCTCAATAATCTGGCCAAAATTACTTGAAAAAAGAATACCAGCAATTTCTTCTTTTTTTATTTTTAACTAATGTCGCTTTTATGTAAATATCATTTAGGCACATGTACGAGCAGATATTTCACCACATTGACACGTATGAGATACATGACCCATGAACACATGAACGACATACACAAAGATTAACGTTATGTATCTCATGGACATACGCACATATAAACATACTAATTAAACATTCAAAAAGGCATACAAGTCTTTTCTTAAACATCATAATGGATCATATGAACGAACACATTCTGGTGCTTATTATTATTATTATTATTATTATTATTATTATTACTATTATTATTATTATCATCATCATCATTCAGCAAGAACAGAATCCAATATGGCCGTCAACCTAGTGTGCATGGTTTAATATGACTGGATACCTATAGAAAATTTCTTATTCCCGATAAAAAAAAATTATTTTACATAAATTTATTGTCACAAAAAAAGACACTCCAGCACATAATAATAAGTCCTCCTCCTCCCCTGATTCTTTTTATGTCAAAAGGTAAGTGAACAACATTGCTTTGAGACTAAGCGCATACTCTGGTACCATACTAAAAAGAAAATAATAATCGTCTTAGTGTTACGTTAATGCCACTGCCTTGCAAAAATACCTAATGTTACTGATACTTGCATCAATAAATTACCGGTCCGGTACAAGTAGCAATTGGTAACAGCGAGGCCCCTATACCGACGAAGTAGGTAACGGAACCCATTCGCTTAAGTTACCTTTCAAATTAGAACTTCTAACTAGTCGTAATTAATAAATAAATGAATATACTATAAATATGCGTATATATTCAATACACATTTATATATATATATATATATATATATATATATATATATATATATATACACACACACACATATATTATATATATATATATATATATATATATATATATATATATATATAGAGAGAGAGAGAGAGAGAGAGAGAGAGAGAGAGAGAGAGAGAGAGAGAGAGAGAAACTAACGATGAGTGTAGAAATACCGAATCCACCAGTGATGTCAGTGAGTAGGTTCATAGTCTCGCGACTGGTGAAGTGATTAGTTATAAAAAAAAAAAAAAAAAAAAAAAAAATTCTGGACAATGCAAAATATTATCCCCACCTAACTCCCTATCCTCATTTATCAAAATGCCTCCTTTAAACGCGAAATACTTTCTCTCTTTTCAAGTTTCTTTACAGGTTAAGATTATTTTCAATCCGAGATTTACAAATGTCAGATATGTATACATTTAGCAGCTGTGATGAAAATGAAGATAAAATGTACACACAAATTTCTACTACATTTGTTGCAAAGGATTCAATAAGAGTTTCGATTCGTTCATTATTTTCATAAGTTTCAGGTGTCATCAAATACGGTATAAAAAAAAAGTTAAATTAATATCTACTTCTTTTTGTCCCCATAAAAGGTTTGTTAAGTCAAAAAGTACTGTTTCCGCCCTGTTAATAACTTCTCTCTGCATCCGCATTTATCCGTAAAAATCGCCGTCACTTCTACTACAATGAAACGATTCTTCCAGTCACCAGATACAGCGACATCGTTGTAATCAGACATTCTTTCTTGCTTTAAAAAAAAAAAAGCACACACACAATGTTGATTACACCTGGCAATTCATTTGAGCCTTGAGCATCGCCGGACGCAGATTTTGCGAGGAATAAATCCCCAGGATGAAATTCAGCAGAGACATAAACACACACGAATTCACCATAAGTCTAATGCCTGCCTTACTTCATTTAGTATACAGGGGAAACGACCTGGATGTTTCTTCGGCTTCCGTTATCCTTCACTCTGGCGTATTTTGGACATTAATACTAGCATACGAACACGCGAGCTAACTCGTATTTCTGTTAAGATCCACGGAAGCGTTGTAATACATGGCGGCACGATTATTTTAAGCACGGTTACTTACACCAAAGAAACGAGGCGACAATCAGAGGAGGAAAGATTGACCTGTCTGAGCCCGGCTTCTTGAGTCGAAATCTTCATTTTCGAATCCTAGCACCAGACCTGTCTTGTAGCAGGATTCAAAAACAAATTTCATGTGAATGACTTGATATTTACCAGGCATTTTATTTTAGG
>NC_061096.1:31810467-31882967 GCF_015104395.2 Macrobrachium nipponense
CTATCATCACTACCTGGTTGCTATTCAACGTCAGCACTTTAAAAGGTATTCCGAATGATATAAGAGGGTAATCTTTTTAAATACCGTAGTCTGAATAGTTAAGAACGTAATTATTGTAAGGATGATTAGTAGAATTATAAAATTAACCTTCGCGAGGCGCCGCTGTTTAGGGTAATTTAGATAATAATCTTTGTGGAGACTGTATTCATATCAACCTTTGTTAGTCAGTTCTGCTTTAGACTTTGTATTGGCTGCGATCACGGTAACTACACAATGAACCTCTGAGGTACAGGTATCCGTTACAATTATGACAGTAATGTTTGTATAGTTGATATCGAAGAATAAAACCATATACAAATCACCTCCTCTCTGGCTGTGCGAAAAATCTCGTTAATGGCGTCTTTTCCTGAACTTTCACTTCTACAAATCTCCACACATCTCCATACTCCCGTCTCGTAAGTTCTCAACCAATTGGGTCCAGGTCTTTCAACTCTTCTGGCGCCGCCCACAAGAAATCAGCGAGCAATATCGCCTACTATTCTCCCCCTGGGGGTGCGATGTACATGACCAAGTGATCTCCAAGTCCTTTAATCATTAGCTCATCAAAACAAAGAACTTCCGTAATTTTCCTTGTGGTATCATTTCTATTTCTGATCGCTAACATTCTCCTCAAAGCTTTATTCTCAAATCGACAAAGTAATATGGATAAAGGTTATCTGTCATACCCTAATACATGTCAGTATATCTTAACCTAGAACGAACTTCACTAATGTATATAACCTTACTTTCGTTTGCAGGTTCAGTCCCTTTGATTATCAAAATCTTCTTCGGCCAGGTAGAAGTTTCTCACCCACCCTGGTCGATAAACAATACCAAAAGAACAAAAAACAAAAGACAGAACAGATTCGAAGTAAAAACTCACCCTCGATGGCCAAAATAGCGCGGAGTTCTCTATTCAACAACTCGAAGCGTCTCTCCAGGTTTTCTTCTTTCTCTCTGCAAAGAATACAACGAAAATGTAGTCAATAATAAACACTTACGTAGGAAATATCACTTCTACGCACAGACGTAGAAGGGATCCGTTCTTCTTACACCTGACTTGCACCAGCAAAATCTCTTTATTCGCGAAATTAGTTATTATTTCATAATCATAACTTTACTGCATATTTAATGCAAAAATAACATAGCATCTGATCAAATCATGTAACCCACATCACTTCTTAAGACCAAAATTGACCCTTTGACGTCTCCAAAATCTACTCAACATAGATTTCGACATCTATTATTAAATTAATAAGTGTCATGAGGTTAAACCTGTTTCCTTCTAAACCACGAGTTTAAGACAAGAAGCCACGCTGGGACATAAAATATTCATATAAAAAGGTTGCGTACAAAATCTCACAATATATCAAGGCATTTTTAACGTTCTATATACAAAATTTGGCACTCGATACAATATGCAAAAAAATATTTACACTAGTGACAAAGATATGGCACAATGTTATTATCTACATACTCCAAGTGATAGCTTTAAAGATTTTTAAAGACACCATACTCAAAATTCCTTCATCATCACCATCAACCTTAGGTAATATACCACAGCCTAACGTCAAAAAGCAAACAAATTGGTATATCGCATATACCATTACCTCCACACTGTATCTGCGGAGCGAAACTGAAAAAGACCAGTGAAGAGTAAAAAAAAAAATCTAGGACATAAAAACTTAAAAGCCAGATGAATACCACCAAAAAAAAGGAAAAGAAAAAGGAGAAAAGAAAATGGGAGACAAACAATGCCAACAAAAGATGACAACAAAGGGGCCAGCCAGTCTCACTTTCTACAGAGATCGCCACTTGACCTCAAACCAAACCCCACCCACCCCCCCCACCCCCCCCACCTACCCCCCTACGCATAGGATTGGCAGGAGGCTTGGTCTCCTCTCGGCACACGGGAAAGAAGCTGAGGACCCCTTCTTCAGGCAGGGGGGCAGAAAAATCATAGGAATGACCTCTAAGTATATAAAGAGGAGATAATAAGGAAATGAGAATTATCGGGAGAAAGCGAGACGGTCAATTTTCTCGTCCTTATAATTCCATTGTAGAGAGTTAATTGAGAGTTCAATGGAATGAAAATCTATTATATAATCGATGGTACGACTTTCTTTGACAATTATAAAAGAATATGCAGGAATTTAAAAAAAAAAAAAAAATGTTCATGGATGCAAATGACGTCGGTGAGGCCACAAGGGCATGTGGCTAGCAACCTCATCCGATAATTATCCAATTTCCACCAACTTGCACCCGACCTACGGAATCTGGTGCGACCGAAAATACGCCATAATAAGGGTATAAGACACTACATTCCCAATCAGTCCTTTGATTTACCTTCTGACCTTTCAAACCAAAAGTGCTTTTCTTGACAGAACACCCGTTATCACATTTAAAAAAAAAATTTATAAATTGAAATTTCAACGTTTTACACAAATTCTAAAAGCAATTTTATTCTGTACACATCCGTATCAACAATTGAAGGAAGATAAATTTAAAAAATAAATCCCATTTAATCATTTAAAAAGACTAAGCAACCGCTACATTACGATTTCCTTATTCCTTTACTTATTTAATCATTTATTTCATTATTTATTGGTTTATTTATGCATCATCTGTTGACGACGCCAAAGCAATCCAAACACGAAACCACAATGTGGGTCAAATTAGACATTACGTCCCCTATAAGCAAACAAATGCGACTATTCTGAATTCTTCTATATTATTTTTCAATTTGATTTTTCCTTCTTTCTTTGATTTATTTTGCTCTCCTTTTTTTATCAAGTGACGACACAGACTGCCAAGGGATTTTTACAAGTAATACCGGGGCCGAGAGCTTAAAATATGGCATAAAGCGCTTTCCAATTCATTCTGCCATTTATATGCGCTGCTCGTTCCTTTGTGAAAATATCAAAAGCTACACAGGAATTTCTCAGATTTCCTAAATAATATATATATAAAAGAAATTTATCATATTTCCCCTGAGGATGGTGGCTGCCTTGCTCAAGTGCTTATCGTAAAGACACAATGAATTAATTTTAAATACCGAGCTAAATGGCAAATTAAGTTACTCAGATCACTAAATGTAGAAACACTTAACATCTTACACACAATTACACACTACATACATACAGATATGTGCTATATAATGTATAATATATAGTGTAGTGGTTAATATATATATTATATATAGTATATATATATATATATATATAATATATATATATGTTGACCCCATGGAATTCTTCACCTCGTATACAAATCAAACAAGTCGATTTCCTACCAACTGAGCATTTCACTACTTGGGGGAGAGGGGGGGAGGGAAATGTATTTTCCAGTAAGCCAGTTTAAAAAAAATTAATAGAAGCACTGAATTTTTCAGATGGGCCGAAATCTTCAACGCAACCTTCCCTCCTGCGGGCATGAATCTCGGGAACGCCTCTGATGAGGTGGGGCTGATAACCACAATAAGTCGTTTACCTTGACAAGGTAAACACATCACCGAAACGTCTATCCTTCAATACTTCAACCACGAATGAATTATCGTTTCAGAAAACTCTTAGTGCCGAACACAGGCGGGGTTAACCCACAGACATATCTAAAAGTACAATGAACAGTGCAGTAACAATTAGCGAACTGTAAGAACCAGTGACTGGATAACAGCGTCTAAAAGCAGAATCTAAAAGAAAGCAAATCCTGATATGACAAAGTTGTTTCTGCTGATTTTAGTCAAAGCTTCGACAACAAACGAACACGGGCGTCCTTCATCCAGTTCATTTTCTGCCATCTCCCAACGTTCAGGAAGATAAGGCATTAGGTCAATGCTGTCCCTCATGGACTTAGGGTAGGTAAAGCTTACCAAATACGTGGCTACATCCCTCTTCTCTCAGTCCCCAACCCCCCAAAACCCCCCCCAACGCAACCCCCCCCCCCCCCCCAACTCCCACCAACCCCAAGGAAAAAAATCTCGTCCAGATCCTATATATCAAGTCCGGGTCTTTTTGTGGGCGGCTATGTCGCTCTGGATTAAGTCCCCCGACGTTTCTCTCTAAGGGAGGCCAACAAATTTCCAAAAGATTCCCCCCTTTTCCCCCCCCCCACAACCCCTCCCAACCCAATAAGACCACCTCCTCCATCCTCCTCCCTCCTCCGCCAACGCCCCTTGTCCCCACAGAACCATCCATTTCCTCTTGCCATATCTACAAATTCATATCACCTTTTCCCCGTATTAAATCATCATAACCATATTCAAGAGACTGTTCTTAGACGATTTTTTTAAAGCTTTTATTTACTTTTTTTTTTTTTTTTTTTTGATTGGGTTATTTCCCGTCCGTTAATAATATTAACTTCATCCAACCTTTCAGCTGCCTCAGAAGTGTACTTGGCTGTCTTAAAAAAAAAAAAAAAATTTTACCGCCTTAAAAAAAAAAAAAAAAAAAAAAAAAACAGTATCTTACGCTTTTCCTCAACAAGAGAGAGAGAAAAAAAAAAAGTCATAATTTGTTTTTCTCTCTAGAACAAAGAAATGCCCTTTCCCTCTTCGGTCGGAAAATTAAAACCAAATTTGCTCTTTCTTCCATTATAACAACAAGGTGCTAAGCGCTTTCGTCAAAATAAAGTACTTCGCTCTCTCCCACAAAATCGTACTCTTGTTTTCCACCCGAACAAAAAAGCCTTGGCTTTCTCTACCTACAGAAAGTACTGTTCTTTCGTCAGCTTTTCGTGTATATATATATATATATATATATATAATATAATATATATATATATCATATATATATATAAGTATATTTACTGGTAAGGGAAAAGAGTCCAGCGTTTTTTGTTTTTCATACGAAAGAGCAAAGTACTCCTTGTGCAGCAGAAGACGAAGGAACGCTGTATATATATATTATATATATATATATATATTATATTATATATATATATATATATATATATATATATATTTATATAGATATGATCGATATATATCATATATATATATATATATATGATATAGGATATATATAGTATATATATATTATATATATTTATATATATATATATATATATATACATATATATATATAGTATGGATATATATTATATATATATATATATATATATATATATTATATATTATAATATTTTTATATATATAATATATAAATATATACATGTATACATTAAATACTACTCTACCCTGCGTCGGAAAAAAATCAAAATATATACTTTACTCTCCTCCACCTTCGCCTTCATAAACTACTTTGAAAAAAAAAAAAAAAAAAAAAAAAAAAAAAAAAAAAAAAAAAAAAGGCTGAACGGGGCCGAACAAAACGGACCGGACAACTTTTACGGTCCTTCGCGGTCCCGATGATTAGCAGAACCGGATTAGAATCGGCGGAGATGTGCACACCGGAAAGGGGCCTTTGTTAGACTCTACCTTTTTTTCTCCCCATTTTTATTCTATTTCATTTTATTATTTTTTTTTTTTTCATTCGAAGCCTACCGCCTTTATTCCTCACAATTTTTCATGATGTGAAACGACGCACTCCTACAATAATCCCCCCAAATCCTATAGGCGCTAAACAATTAATAAAGATTGCGGTTTTTATTATTTTCGCCGAATTTACAAAGCCGCTGACATGTGGCGCAAACGAATTAACGCCGCCGCTGTTGGGACCCAGTATTTCCTGGCATAAAAAAAAATGGGTTCATAAACGTGATGTATAAAACGTCTATAAATATACTCCCCTAACATCATATGGAACCCCCAAAAAAACTCCCGATAACTTCTTGAATAAACTCCCCAGCACATCATCCGGAACCCCAAAAGCTCCCTATAAATTGTTATAAAAACTCCCCAGCACATCATATAGAACCTCAAAAATCTCCCTGTAACGTCATGTAGAAAATCCCTAGCACATCAAACGGAACCTCAAAATCTCCCTAGCACATCATACGGAACTCCCAAAAATTCCCTAGGACTTCACATATACGTAATTTGAAAAGACCATAACCAATTCCCTGCAGCATCATCTAAGTGACAGCAAAATATTCGAGAGAGAGAGAGAGAGAGAGAGAGAGAGAGAGAGAGAGAGAGAGAGAGAGAGAGAGAGAGAGAGAGAGACTCATCAAATACTACTAAAACTTTTTCATAAAACATTGTTAAGAAAAACTTAATATTATCTACAAGGATCCTTCAAACATAATCTACGCAGTTTCAATACTGCTTAATGCTCCCTAAAGCGTAATATATAATCAAGCATGGGCAAACAAGTAGACATATCCAGACAGCAAAACGAAAATCGACCCTAAAGAATTATTACCAATTTAACAAAAACTTTTATCAGGAAGCAAACATCGACATCATCACCGTCAACATAAACATGCCAGCATGATCTATTTAATCACGACGATAACACGCAACCGTAAATAACAACGAGCAAATGAATACTTGAAAAAAAATATTTTAAAAAACATCTTTCGAACATCTCCGAATGGGAATCTCTTTCCATTTATGGCTTTACATTTTCGATGGCGTTCAGAAAAATATAATCTACTTTCACCCTATCTGGAATCCCCGAGGGCCAGGGCGAAAAAGAAAATCGTTCAAGACCACTCAAAAAATAAAAGATATAGACACATATAGCATATATCCAGGAAAAATATCTTAAAATGACTGGCTACATATTTTCTATACATTTATAAGAATGGACTAAGTAATCCACTTCCATCTTCTTAAAATCCCAAGGGTCAAAGACTGACCTAAAATAAGGCATCAAGAAGCTCTCGCCCTTATTATATACTACTGATCCTTCATCTTCTTTCGTAAAATAAATACCTTAGAAATCGGCCCAGTCTATCATATATTATATTAATATTATTATTTTATTATTATTATTATTATTATTATTATTATTATTATTATATTATTATTATTATTATTATTATTATTATTATTATATAGGTAGTTTTACCAGATGACTTAACAGTGACAGAAATGGAACATATTTCTTATACATACATTAAAATAGAAGAATAAAAAACGTAAGGTATTTTTCCAGTGTAAAATCAGAATCAATCACAAATAACAATTTTTTTATATATAGTATATTTTCTCCCTAAAACCTAAACACCCTAAGTCTAAGTTCAAAACTTTCTGTTTGGGCTAAAAAAATTGTAAGGTCTTAAAGGATACAAGAAACGATGGAGAACTTGCCATTATCGAAAGCAGAGGCTTTTAAAGGATTTCTTATTCATTGGGTCCAGATTAAATTTAATAATCAACACAAGAGAAAATACTGGTAAACACTTTACATACCCCATTTTCGCCTTAACAATATGGTATTACAATTTTTTCCATTTAACTTACGAACTTCAAGTCCACTGATTAAAAAGGGAATTGTTTTGAAAATTAATCTTTTCAAAAAAATAAAATACAAGAAAATACCAATCGCAAGAATACATTACAAGACTGTGAATCAATCTGAGGCGGCTTCATAAACTTTGAAAAACTTACAACCGGAACTCGTTTTGCTGGTAAATAATCATTTGGTTTGTAACGCCAATTACTCAAACCAATAAGTAACAAAAGACTGGACACGTAAAGTTATAAAAATATATAAAAAAATATATATATATATATATATAGATAAAATACAAATACCTATATATATACTATATAGATATATAAATATAATCTATATTATATATTATATATATATATATATATATATCACAGCAAGTAAAGAAGTATCCCTCCCTGCCATATTTGGATCCACTCAGACTCGGCCTGGGCGAGCCTAAATACACTTAACATTCCTAATGGGAAACCAATGAGAATTTGAGATACAAATTTTCCTCACCCATCAACACCCACATTCAAATCTCCATCTCCTCTTATTATCATGATTAACCCCATTCCCCTGAAATAAGCCCCCATCACTTAACCTACCAACCTCCCTCGCTTCTTCCTCCCTTTAGAAGAGGATTCCATCCGCAATGCTGCCTTCCCCCCTTTCCCCCTTCCCCAATCCCCTCCTAACCATCTTGTAGTAGACCTTCTTCCTCCATCTCTCCCCGGAATATCTCGCCTATCTCGGCCGAGGAGGAGAGAGAGAGGTGCGCGATACGCGAAGAAACATGAAAACTGTTTTACACTAATGGGTGCCTAATGAAATGTCTCTCAGGAGGGGGAGATAGAGATAAAGAGGGGAGGGGGAGGAGGAGGAGGGGAAAGTGAGGGGAAAATAAAAAATAGGGGAGGACCGGGAGATGGGGGTTGGGGGGTGGAGCAAAAGGGAGGGGATATGGTTAAGAGAACTCTGCATAATCCCACAGCATCACAACAACATACCAACGCCCCAAACTTTCGGGACACTTACGGTCGAAATTCCCCACCGTGGCCAGGGCGGCCCTCGACCTTCGCGCAAGACATGGGAAACGAATAAGGCCTGTCCGGGAACGAAGGCCCAAAGTCCTACGGGAAGCGAACGGCGGCTTCGACCGTCCGGCATCGTCCAAAATAAAAAGGAGGGTGGGGGCAGGGGGGAGGGGGAGGAAGGGAATACCACTTTCCGAGCCTATGGTTTATTCAAAGGGGATAAGTAGCATCTGGCGACGTCAAAACATTGGGCCATCTCGACTATGGAGACGACGAAACAATAGGATGACAAGGAAATCCTGCAAAAATGGAAGAAGAAGAAGAGGAAAAAAGAAGAAAAAGGAATATAAGGAGGAGAAGAAGAAGAACAAAACAAGGAAGAAGAAAGACATATGGTTGCAGAAAGCAGGACACGTGGGGGTAGCGGTAATAATAAAATTGAAAAAATAAATAACGGAGATACAGAAAATAAAAAAAAAAAAAAAATTAACGAGGAAAAAGGCTAAAAAGGAGAGACGGAAGCTGGAGATGATGAAAACCGGGGAGGATAATAGAATGGGACTGAGAACGGGATAAAAATAAAAGGGAAAACGAAAAATGGAAAAATCTAAAGAAAAAAATGGAAAACAACACCAGAAACAGCAACATCATCAAAAGTGGCTTAGGAAAAAAAATAGAGAGCTTTCATAATTTTCTCCTAAAACACAGAACAAGAAAAAAAACATCAATCATTTTCCACATTAAAAAAACATCAATCATTTTCCACATTAAAAAAAACATCAATCATTTTCCACATTTATCGGCTGTATCGGTCGGCGAATAATAAAAAAGTAAATAAACAAACGCGGGGCTATGTTAGTTATAAGTAATTACCATTAATACATGCATAGGAAATTAACTCTGGATTTCCACGTGAGCAATCTCCTGCATTAATATCTGACATGTAGGTAATTTTCCAACAACCCAAATTATCATAAACGATTATCCCGGTGATCTGGATATTATTGAAAGTTCCTATTTAGAGAGATACGACCTGTTGATTTACGCTGTAAGTCGTCCCCCCGTTCGGCCGGCGCCACACGACGTCAATTTGATATTATGTAAATGAAGTGAGCGAAGAGTCGGACAGCAGCTCTTCTGCTGGAGCCTTCGTCGCCTGGAGGAATCGAATAGAACTTTTATTCGCTCCAGACACATGATGACTTTCATTAGAGGCGCTATCTACGGAAGGAAGTGCACCATAGCGTCAAGCCCGTTAAATATAATATATCCCGCATCGCAAAAAATAAACAAAATAAAATCACTTTCATAGAAAAAAAAGTATGAAAAAACACATACATACAAATTACATATTCTCGTCACGAGCTCTAATCCCAAAGCACACTTAAACCCAATATTTTTATCTGTCTGTATATTAAATGATACGACTTTTTGCTATTATTACATTTTTTTATTACTATTTTTTTCTAGGGATATCATGGCTTCTCTCAGCTAGCGCGGAAATGAGCAGAGACAGATTCCCAGCCGTGACAAAGGCGCCTGATGGGGAACGTGAACTGCCTCTCCTGTAAATTGCTACTTTTCATTCACCACAAAAAAAAAAACTTGCCATCACGTTTTGGGCGGAAACGAGTCTCGTCTCTCGTCCGATGGTCAATACACATATTTCTACACATGCAGTACAAGTACTGACTTTGTGTCTCGTCCGATGGTCAATACACATTTCTACACATGCAGTACAAGAACTGACTTTGTCCTGTCCGATGGGTCAATAAACAGATTTCTACACAGCCAGGTACAAGTACTGACTTTGTCTCTCGTCCGATGGTCAATACACATATTTCTACACATGCAGTATAAGTACTGACTTTGTCTGTGTGTTTGTGTTTGTGGGTGTGTGTGTGTATACAGAGTGGGCCAAAAGTAGGTGGACAAAGTGATAACATTTATTTTGAAATTACATATACAATTATATTTACTAATGCAATTATTACATTAACGACTAGATTTCATTGCGTGCAATAATACAAAAGCACTGAAATTTTTATCCTTTTGGACCACCCTGTATATGTATATATGTATATATGTATATATATATATATATATATATATATATATATATATATATATAATATAATATAATATAATTTATATATTTGTGTGTGAGCAAAATACACATATACGTCAATAACAACAAAATAAAAATTTATAAAATGAATTCAGCAAACGGAATCTAAGCCACAAAAGAGAGAGAGAGAGATTGAGAAAAAAAAAGGAGAAAACGGACAGAAACACCGATCGTAAATCTTTTTTCCCTTTAAAAAAAACTGTAACTCCAAAATTTGTACCGTAAACGTCGAAAGAACGACGAACTGACGAAACGGGAGGAGGAGGAGGAGGAGGAAGAAATAAACGGGGACTACGCCGATGGCATTGTTAGCGGCATCCATTGTTCACAAATATTTGGTCTCTAACAATCGTACCAAACCGCAAACAAACAAGGAACTTCAATCGCACAAACAACAGATAGCAGACGAAGGGAAGAGAAGAGACGAGAGAGAGAGAGAGAGAGAGAGAGAGAGAGAGAGAGAGCAGTTTATTATTATTGTTTTTATTATTTTAACACCTCTGCAAAGACTTTTTACGTATAGTGGCAATGAGAACTTACTGGCTGAGAGAGAGAGAGAGAGAGAGAGAGAGAGAGAGAGAGAGAGAGAGAGAGAGAGAGAGGGGTAGGGGAGAGATGGGAGAAGCAAATGGAGGAGGGAGATAGGAGGAAGGATGGAGATGGGGGAGAAAGGGGGGTTGAAGGATTACGCGTGTACTAATTAGCATATCCCTCCTTATCCTACCTTATCCAGGACTCCCTTAATTGATAAATCATGTCATGGCATATATTTATCTTGCCCAGATCCCAACGTGTTAATCCTACCACTCAGCCAAGTGCCTGCATTACGTAGAAGCCATCTCTCTCTCTCTCTCTCTCTCTCTCTCTCTCTCTCTCTCTCTCTCTCTCTCTCTCTCATAAACACAAAACGTAAATTCTCACTGCCCAGTACATATAGTCTTAGCAAATAATAATAATAATAATATTCTCTCTCTCTCTCTCTCTCTCTCTCTCTCTCTCTCTCTCTATATATATACATATATATATATATATATATTATATACTATATATATATATATATATATATATATATATATATATATATATACGTATATATATATATATATATATATATATATATATATATATATATATATATATATATATATGTCTTTGCCAAGAAGTAAAAGAGGAAAAACAAATAATAATAACAACAACAATGTTAAGAAATTCACAGTCTCGTGAAAACAAATTGTTAAAAAAATATCCACAATTATATATTTTTATCTTTACATAGAAATATATTTTTAATATATAATTGTGGATAGTTTTTAACAATAACAACAATAATAATAACAATCGAATAAAAGCACTCACACTTTCGATGATCTCTGACGCTATTTACTGAATTAGAAACCGTATAAAAAAAATTGCTTACAAAGCTTTCCTAACAATTGCGCCCGCGAACGCCAAATTTATTTGGAAATAAAATGACTAAAAAGCTTTTCCGTTTCACCAGAGAGGTATCCGTGCAAAATTTAACACAAAAATCCTGAAAGTAATGCGAGGCCATATTTCTCTTTTATGGACGTCGTGCCTGGATCGCTCGCTAGCTGGCTGCCGCAGCTACCCGTCCTCCTATTAACACTGGCGCTATAAATATTGGACGCTTTCTGGACATACTGCAGGACTTATATAGGAAGTATATTTAATCGTTATGACCTGACAGAATCACGGTCTTAAATATCTAATGTGTATGTTATACAATAATGCTTATAGTAAAATCTGACGTCTTTATCTTATAGGAAATATATTGACCGAGATCCTTATCGTATTGGAAATATATTGACTGATGTCCTTATCTTATAGGAAATATATTTACGGGTGTCCTTATCGTATTGGAAAAATATTTACCGATGCCCTTATCTCATAGGAAATATATTTACTGATGTCCTTATCTTACAGGATATATTGTTGAAATATATTTGAATGTGTGTATCACAGAATGATTCTCACTAGAAATACAGATGTTTTTACCTTATAGGAAGTATATTTCATCACTATGATTTGACAAAATCACGCTCTAAATATTTCTTGTGTTCAGAGTCCACGTATGTCTTGGGGAAATATATTTTAATGTTTATGTCACAGAATCACTCAACGTACTTAATAGGAAATTCAAAACCAAGATCACAAGCACACGGTTAACCTTTTCATAAGATTCCAAAAAATAACTCTTAATAGTTTCTACATAATACTGTCAGTAACACACACAGATAGGCAGCAGAAATAAAAAATTCGAAGTTTTCTACAAAACGTGTTTGGGTTCTCTAGAAAAAAATAAGTAGCCAAGCCTCCATCGAAAACGAACTTGAAACAGAACTACAAATGAATGAAAAAACAAATAACTAAAATACGAAATCGCGTTAAAAAATACTACAAGTCAGAAAATGAAATCCAAAAGGAATCGAGTCCAGCTACAGAATGAAATGAGATGGTTCCTCGTAGATACTCTCCACTACAATTCCTCAGCCCCTAGGAGATACCGGTCATGAATTACTGAACGAAATACAATCTAGTTTTTGCAGATCACCACCACGATGGCAATGCCAATATACTTTCCTTTGAAAAGAAAAATGTATAAATGCAGCACTTGTACATAAAACACTTTACATATACACAAATATATATATTTATATCACATGAAGTACTACACATTCAGCAAGTAGTACGCCAAAACTTGCACTGTAGGGGAAAAAAAACATAAGATCCTAGGAACATGACTCTCAAGAGACCAAAGCAAATAAATAAAAAATCCTCTCGTTCCTGATCAACGCCTTGTGAGCTTCAAGACATCATGAATCATGACACTGCATTCAAAAGAGGCTGCAGACAGCAAACATAAGCAAACATGCACAGAAAACTCTACACGAACCAAAACCCATTTTCGAATCTTTTTGCCTGCATATGAACACATGCAGAAACCCTGGATACAGTCATTCATAAATAAACAAACACAATCCTTCCTGAAAAGATACACTACACACCAATGAACAAACAGCATCAGGGAGACTGAAGAGAGAAACACAAGCGCCATCCAATACTCATTCATCTCATGACAGTAGCCTTCAAAGTCAAGACAACCAGAAATCCATGCTTTCTGATCAAAGGACCCTTAAGATAAATGTTCATGGTTCCATGCTTTTTAGCAAAACGGCTTGGGAAAATAAATGAAAAAAAAACATACTTCCTGAACACAGCCTGCACAGGGCAACAGGCACAAATGAGTTCATTCTGATTGCACTGTTTCCAAATAGTATTAAGGAGAATGACACAATTTCCAGTGACAGAAGTTGTACTGGGCAAGAAGGAACCCAGCGCCTTCAACTTCACTTTCTTACTAAAGGACCTGTAAAAGTAAGACTAGTTAAACATTCACACTGTTTAATGCAATGATCCTGACAGATTAAGAGATTTCAACCAACATTTTCTTGGCACAAAGCATGCGTAGTACAAGCCCACATCAATTAGCTTCAATGATAGAAAACCATATAAAAAAGACGACGATATATAAAAGATGATCAAATATATTAAGATTACAGATTCTGCAGGCACCAAGACAAATTACTAAATACTTTTAGGGGAAAACAGGTACATAATTTGTTTTTAGGTAAGAAGTTTGCAGCGAAAAGGGTACAAGCCAAGAACTGTATTTCCAAAACCAAGGGTCTGAATACAGCAAGGCAGAAATGGAAGCATGCTGATAAAAAAGTTAAACAGTACTTTTATTGGCTGCAAATAATAAGACAAATGCCAGTCTTCACTGGTTTAATCGAAGTTTGTATTGATAGTCACTATACCTTTGTAGATCTTCGTCTGACTTGACTATTACGACCACGTTCCCATATCACGCAGCTCTCGTAATCCCTCCACTCTGATAACCCAGCTAATTACGCACCAGTAGCAATGGATCTCTAGAGTAAACACACTCCTTCATCAAAGCCTTTGCAATGCAATGCTTTGACGGTGAACTTTGGAAAGTGTATACCAAAGTATTCTTTCGGGTACTTTTTTCTCAATCCGTCACTCATCTTTGAACACTGACGAATGCATTGTTCGAGCCCAAAAGCCAAAAAGAAACCTCGTTTCCCTCCTTAACATCTGGAGTTACTTTACAATGCAAAAGGAATATATTGTACTGGTACACCCTTATTACCCCTCTCAGTTTCCCCTTACGATCTGTTCTACAATCAAATCTCAAATACCCAGTGAACGTAATGGGGAAGAAGTTCCCGATTTTCAATTTGTTCACCTTTCCATTTTACATCCGTAACCTAAGGCTATTTTGCAAGTCTTTGGCCATTTTTCATCAGTAAATATATTGCGCAAAAGCATTATCACCCAGGTCACTATCTTAATTCACTTAAACGAAGGTAACTAAGGCTTCATATACCTTTCTACTTTTCATCCATCATCTTTTTCATTATTATTCAAAGCATTATCACCCAGGTCACTACCACAATTCACTCATACAGAGGTAATTAAAGCTTCATATACCTTTCAATTTTTTCATCCATCATCTTTCTTATTGTTATTTCAATATTTTTCTACCACTATTGGCTAAAAATATTTGTTGAGCAATTAATTATAGTTTAAGATGGGATACGATAGTGCAACCTACTCCCGGGCAGTGTGAAATGTGACTTTCACATCCTCTTTAGATATGAATAACCTTTCTCTAAATGCAGGGTTTCTGCTTAAATTCAATTGAGTTATTTCTGTTGTCAAATAAATTTTTCACTTAGTGATCACACAAAAATTGTTTCTAAGCTCCCAGTGACCCAACAAATATCTTACAGTGTATCATCAGGACCTGACAAATACTCTGGTCACAACACTGCTGTAAACTATTCATTCACGCTAAGATAAAAAATAAATAAATAAATAAAATAAAACAAATATGTATCCCAACGTATATTATTATTACTGGGCATACATCCTTACAGAACAAGCTAATAAAAGCCCTAATTTTCTCAGCAACCTCTAAAGTGAGTTTACACTAGGCTTCACCCCATGCTGCATGCGTAAGACTCATCACCAACTCCTCCCAAATTCTTGTTACCCCAGCCTAATGGACTGCTCATCAAGAGTCACGCCACACCACTAGCAGTCCAGTAGGCTGGGTTAACAAGAATTTGCGGAGAGTTGGTGATGAGTCTTATGCATGCAGCGTGGGGTGAAGCCTAGTGTAAACTTGCCTTAACAGAAAAGAATGCCCATATGTAGGGGGAAAAAATGAGAAATTATCAACTTATCAGACCAATTTCAGAGAAGCGCAGCCACACAAGAAACTCCTGGACACGTCGAAAAACATTCTCCAATGAGTTCAGCCTATAGAACCCCCATGCTCTCAAGACCTTGAGAAGGGGAGGACGACCTTATGGAAGACCTGATCTCATCGATTGTCTGTTTGTATGGTGTTTTTACGTTGCATGGAACCAGTGGTTATTCAGAAACGGGACCAACGGCTTTACGTGACTTCCGAACCACGTCTAGAGAGAACTTCTATCACCAGAAATACACATCTCTCACCCTTCAGTGGAATGCCAGAGGATCGAACTCGCGGCCACCTAGGTGGCACGCCAAAACCATACCAACCACGCCACTGAGGCGCTCTGATCTCATCGAGGGAAATGAACTTGAACGATTCGACATTGGCCCGACGGAGCCTCCATATATAACCAAGTTTCGCGTCGCAGTTAGAGTGGCGATTCATTAGGAGGGACTTTGGGTGCGTAACGAATATACATAGACGTAAATTTGTCTCCAATTACCCGGAGCTTTACTTGACATAATTACTCCCCGGACGAACTCATTACGGTGCGCGGACGTCAAGTCCGCTGTGCTACGGAAGCAGAAGCTACGTTCCCTCACGTTCTTCAGTTTGGGGAAGTCGACGTTAAGTCTAAATGAAACTTTTAATGGGAAATTCATATGGAGCTTCAATCTATTTCGGTAAAGAAACATAACTTCCACGATACCTTGCAGAATGGTGATACAGACGAGGTAATAAATGTAAAATTCACTTTTTTTTCTCTCTCAAAAAAAAAAAGCATTTTCATATTTTCATATACGTGGATATATATATATATATATATATATATATATATATATATATATATATATATATATATGTATATATATATATATGTATGTATCTAGGAGTAATTTTTTTGTAGTCTTATGATGAACCTCCCACTTTCCTTCTCTCTGTATATATAGTTTGTTTTACAGTTTACGTTTTAGGTACGTGGATGGATATGGATATGGATATGGGATATATATATATATATATATCCATATACCGAAAAAGGTCAAGAAATTCCCGAAAGCAGACGTAAACTATAAAACAAACAAACAAACATACACATACATTTATACATACATACAACTACATACATACTACTTTCAGACATACATCTATAGTAATATATATATTTATATACTTATTATATATATCTAAATATAATATATATAATATATTATATAATGTATATACACACACACACACAGGGAAAGTGGGAGGTTCATCATAAAGCTGAAAAAAAAGTTATTGCCAGATTCGACAAGAGGAAATCATATCGTCGCATCTAAAGTCAGGATTAACCTGTGATAAACGTACTTAAACGATTAGCTCTCTTTGGTAAAAATTGACTCCTCGCCCCTAATGCGTTTAATCTACAATCTTTTTGCTGGCAAGGTCTGGCCCTCCGGGCACATGCTCCATCTTACAGTTTTACACTGAGCTCTAAAAAGCTCGAGTGTTTTTTGCATTTTCCTTTACTTGGTCCTGGTATCTGAGTAGTAGTAGTAGTAGTAGTAGTAGTAGTAGTAGTAGTAGTGTAAAGATCCCTATGATTCTTATTTCCGTCTATGTATGGGGTTAAGTGTGTGCTATAAGGTGACGATGGGTATTCTTGTGATATAAATGTGTTCACGTGGAGAGAGAGAGAGAGAGAGAGAGAATACTGTTGACATGAATTTTCAAATTTCAAGCGTGACACGAAGAGAGAGAGAGAGAGAGAGAGAGAGAGAGAGAGAGAGAGAGAGAGAGAGAATGTGTTAGTACTATGTATTTTCCACTTTCAAGTACGACATGAATAGAGAGAGAGATATGAATGTGTTGACATGTATATTCAACTCTCAGTTGCGATGCTGAGAGAGAGAGAGAGAGAGAGAGAGAGAGAGAGAGAGAGAGAGAGAAACATTTAAAAGGAACCCAGCCCGAAGTGCCGGGCCTTTCGCAAAACGCGGCGGTAGGTATACCGGCTGTTTGTGTTGACATGGTGATCGATCGTGCGTGAACCCAGAGAACATTCCTTGGAGTATCAGGCCTCCTCCTCCTTTTCTTCTTCTTTTCTTTGATGATCCAACCCATCCTCCTATCTCCTCCTCCTCTTCCAATTCCTACTCCCTCTCTCTCTCTCCCTCCCTCCCTTTTCCTCTGACAGAAGTGGTTTCAGGGCTGGTAGATTATTGGGACGTTCCTGGATAATGCCACAAGAGATTACAGTTCTTCGTGTTAAGGTAGCCAGATGTAGACTAAGATGGCACTTTGGAAAGATGCAGTGGTAAGTTGGGAAAAATTTCATTGATACACACATTCATGAATAGCACAAACACATTATATATATATATATATATATATATATAATATATATATATATATATATGTATGTAGATGTATGTATGTAGTAGTATGTATGATGTATGTAGTAGTATGATATATATATATAATATATATATATATATATATTATAAATATATATCATACATATATATATATATATTATATATATATATATATATATATATATATATATATATATATATTTATAATAATAAATATATATATATATATATATACATATATATATATATTAAATATATATATGATATATATATAGATATATATATATATTATATTATATATATATATATATATTATTATTAATATATATATATATATATATATATTAATATATATATATCGAGCTACAATGTCCTTTAATATCTAATTCGCTCTACCTCGGAATTAATATATTTTCATATATGCTTAACCGAAGGGGAATTATTTCTCGATAATAGACTTGCCTGGACCGGGGCGCGAACCCACGGAGCCTTTCAAATCCAGGAACGTCAGTGAAGCTTTACCTACTATACCTGGTCCAGGCAAGTCTATTATCGAGAAAAAATTCCCCTTCGGTTAAGCATATATGAAAATAAATTAATTCCGAGGTAGAGCGAATTAGATATTAAAGGACATTGTAGCTCGATAGAAGTATATGAATCACGGAAATGTGATATGACAGAATATATTATATATTATATATATATATATTATTATAAGAATATATATATACCCTATATTTATATATATATAATTATAATATATTAATATATATATATATAGATAGATATATATACTATAGAATAATATATATATATATATATATATATATAGATATATATTATATTAATATATAATAAAATAATAATAATTTTTTAAATAAAAAAATTATTAATATATATATATATTATATATATATTATATATATATATTATCATATATATATATTGCTCAGGTTGCTCCCTACTTACTGAACAGAAACCAAGATTATAACCCAAATTTCGAAATCAATTTCAACAAAATTTTAGGTTCTTCTTCAATGCCAAGTGTTTGGGTCACATCGAGACGAGTACATGAAATAGAGTGACTAAATGATTATATATTACTACCGCCTTGTCTTTACAGAAAAACGAATAAATTATAAAAGAAAAGACAGCAATTTGAAGTCAACACCAAACATCAAAAACGTTTCTATCTTGACTATATTTGGTCTGAGGGATTCACAAAATATATTACTGTTCTTTACATCTCGGCCTTGCACTGAAATTTCCCGTAGTATGTATTAAAATATTAAGCATTTCCTTAAACTACAAATTTCAAGTCTCAGGAAACTAAGACGAAAATTGATGGGTGCTTCTGTAGTAAAACTTTGAAGTGTTAATGGCCTTTATTAACGTTTATGAATAGACTTTTTATTTATAAAGTTCGGGGAAAAAATTGATTACTGGATGACACGAAGTGTTATTGACATTTATTAACATTTATGAATAGAATTTTAATATAAAAAGTTCGGAAAAAATTGATTATTGGATGAAACGAAGTGTTATTGACATTTATTAACATTTCTTATGAAGAGAATTTTAATTTATGAAGTTCGAAAAAAAAATTGATTCCTGGATGACATGAAGTGTTATTGACATTTAAGATTTATGAAGAGAATTTTAATTTATGAAGTTCGGAAAAAAAATTGACTCCTGAATGACACGAATTATCATTATTGATATTTATAAACATTTATGAAATCATTTATTGATCTGAGAGAGAGAGAGAGAGAGAGAGAGAGAGAGAGAGAGAGAGAGAGAGAGAGAGAGAGAGAGATTTTCTTTCTGTCTCCAAAAGAAGAAGCAGGTCCCCAAAATAGAGTGCCGGAGAAAAGGCGTAGGCAAGTTAGGTTTATAGCCTGTCGGTACTTGGCGTCACGGCTCCCGCAATCCGACGGAGCGTAATGAAGACCAAGACGACACGACGCACCACCGCCGTTACAAACGAACATCCCATTTGACGGTTGTCTGTCTCGTCGGAGACGTCACTTCCAGCCATCGGCGACGGGAGAGAGGTTATGGGGGCGCGCCAAGAGAGCGGCGCCTTTGACGCCGGGCTGATGGTGCCTGATAAGAAATTGCCTCTCGTCTGCAGGTGCCGACGGGACCACCACCGGACAGGGGTGAGGAAAGCTCGGACGGGGCCGCCGTCCGGTGGTGGCGGATCGGTTACGATGAACCCCGAAACTCAAAAGGGATCTGAAATCGATCTTGCGGGCGGTGGAGAGGGAGCATCACCCACCAGACGACGGGTCGGGGAGAAGAATAATTAAACAGGACGTGGCGTGAGATTAAAAAAAAATGACTGATAGACGTCCTTATAGATAACCTACTACATACATACATTATAAATATATATATATATATATATATGTGTGTGTGTGTGTGTGTGTGTGTGTGTGTGTGTCTGTCTCCTATTAGTAAGTGATGCCTATCAGTCATTCTTATAAGTTTAATTTAAGGAAATTTGTTTATGAGAATATATATATATATGTATATATATATAATATATATATATATATATATATATATATATATATATAATATTTATTTAAACAGGTATCCTCAAAATTATTCGAATATTCCCTGACGGCAACTTCTTCCCACAAACTACAATCTAAACTGTTAAACCGCAATCACGGCGAAGCCCCTCTCTCTCTCCTACAACCATTTGCCTGTATATAAAAAAGGAGAAAATATTCCCACGGCAGTTCCTAAGAAGGCAGCACAGCGCAATCATCTCCTGACTAAAGAAGCCATTATGCACCATCTCCGGCAGATCAGAGATTTTCCACCTGGCGCCCCCACCTCTCTCTCTCTCTCTCTCTCTCTCTCTCTCTCTCTCTCTCTCTCTCTCTCTCTCTCTCTATGCGATGGCCAAGCCTAATATTCGTGAGAAACCGGGCGGGACGAGATGATTTTCTCAGACTCGGTACACAGGCCCATCGGTGGTAGAATGGTCTCGGTTATTAACGCTGGGGAAACCCACATACGAGCTACTCACTAGCTGTCACCACTGGCCAAGATACAATTCTTGAATGGAATCAACTATCAATTTATTTCGAAGAGTCATACATCAATAGTAAGAACTACGATCCATGAACCATACCAACAAAACAACAGAACATGAAAATTCTTACTCTCATTTCACACTTGTCGCGAAATGTCAACACACAGGAGAAGACGGGAAGAAGAAGAAGAAGAAGAAGAAGAAGAAGAAGAAGAAGAAGAAGAAGAAGAGACAGATTACTCGAAGATTATAAGGGTATACGGGTACGATCTGACCACATTACCCGTCCTTGCCCGCCGCAGTGATTTAAGAATTTCACCCTGAGACGCAAATCCGCGAAGAACCATGTACCTGGGAGCTATGGCATGTCCCACATGTCAACAGCACCTGGGATGCGCTGAAGAGATATTTTTCCGTGGACGAGACGCAAACAAATCTCGGCGACGGTGTCCTTTCTTTCCAGTGATGAGAAGTATAGGGCGGAATTCGTTAGCAGAGTTCGGTCATGTAAAGCATTGAAGACTTACAAATGCTAATTAAAATGCCCGGTTGCATAGCCATCACAAGATCGTAAGTTTAACGGTATTCAACGATTAGTTTGAAAATTAAATAAAGATGCTTTATGGAATGTTTTACGACTACCAGAGATTATCTTCTAGCGCAGCAAGAACCATTTTCAGATATATCTAGCAACATCACGGGAGAAGGAACCAGAGACTGAATTCGAGAGTTCAACGTAAAATAAATAAATAAATAAATAAAAAATAAAAAGTTACAGAACTGAGCTTATGTAATCTTTCATTGGGGCTCTGGATCAACCAATGCCCTGTTGCTCTGTTTTACTCTGAAGTGTTTCAATACGTGCCCCACCCGCCACCCCCGGCAAGGAAAAAAAATTATTCAAATATCTACGAGTGGAAATGGTGTTCCTCGTAGTTCTGATTTATTTCATAGCATCAGGCAGAACGATTCCAGTTATACAAAATCTAAGTAGTCCCACTTTCCCCTTTCCCTTACAATGAAATGTGAGCACCAATCTCCTCAAATCCGTTCTCTACGAATTCTCCATCGTCGATACTTCAGCTACGAAATTTCATCCATAATGCAATTAATAAAAAACAACAACAGCAGCAAGAACAAAAATAAGAATTGTAACGACAACGAAACAATATCAAGATAAAAAAAACATTTTCTTGCCGAATGAAGCTCAAGTACAAAGAGAGAGAGAGAGAGAGAGAGAGAGAGAGAGAGAGAGAGAGAGAGAGAGAGAGAGAGAGAGAGACGATACCAAATATATTGTCTGATGAAGCCCAAGAGACGAAAGTATTAAGATTAACAGAAAATTACGATAACATGAAAACTATACGAGGGATAAAGTTTCAGTGAATATAATGACATACGAATGCAGGATAAGAAGAAGATATGTTTAGAAAGGAATACTGATATCGTAACCGATAAAAAAAAACATTTTTTTAAAAATTAGGTAAAAAATCCAAATTTTAAACCCTATCAAACTTCCTCGAACTTTTTCTCACCATGACGATCTAGACTCTCTCTCTCTCTCTCTCTCTCTCTCTCTCTCTCTCTCTCTCTCTCTCTCTCTCTCTCTCTCTCTCTCTCTCTCTCTCTCTCTCTCTCTCCTTTAAAACGACGGCGGCTGCGGCTGTCTGGGCGAACCACTCACCCGGAAAGGACCCAGGCAATGGAGCAAGTCAAACCCACGATTGTTTTATAGGAAGTCAAGAAGCGCAGCTGGAAAGAAATCGGCGTGACAGGTGGCGAGGTCGTCAACAGCAGCAGCAGCAGCAGCAGAAAAGCACGATGAAAAGTACCTGCAGCTGCTGTTAATGCTGCTCTAGTAGCAAAGCAAGCAGCTGGAAACCGCTGCTACTGAGTGGATAACATTACAAAGGATCTCAACTTAGCGGATTTCTGTCATTGCCAACTGCCCCATTTTGATCATTTGTCCCTACGCCACCATTTTGGATTAGATGAATTTGTTAAAATATCTCTTAAATTTTATTATTAAGTGTGAAGTACAGGTTAGTTTACGTTTGGAAGTGTGTGAAATTTCTGTATACCTGGAAAATACTCCGGTGCAGGATATATTACAGAATCTTTGTTACTTATCAGAAAGGTCAGACCCCCAAGGTGTCTGTTTGCAATTACTCGGACGATCAAACGAATAACGTAAACGAAAACCGTTTACAAGAATGACGTCCAACGGCAAGAATAAACGATTTACCACAACTTCCATCAGCCTCGTTAAAACTGGATCGCTCTACACAGATTTCCAGGAGATTATGCCCAGATTATCGAGGAGATAATGAAAAACAAACAACTCGGAGAACCTTCGTTATTTGTACTATCAGATTGGATCACGTCAAAAAGCACTTACACCGAACAAGAGTCGGGCGAGTTTAAAAACAAACTAACATATTTCGTTAACTAAATAAATAAAATAAATTGGCATGAAGGTAGTTGTGACTATCTGGGTCATTCTACATCCCATTAAAGCTTCGTTTAATGAAGAAATATTACAAATGATAAGTCGTAGACGAGACGAATTCACATGATCCAAAACCAAGAGAATGGGGTGAAATAAAATAAATATGAAGGAAACGCGAACTTAATAAATATACCGTTTTAACACTGCTTCCAAGGGTTACGAAGAAACATGCGTCAGGAGGAAGACTCCATAGAAGATGAAGAAAGAATAATCAACCGAATTGGAAGTAAACTAAAAGCAAAATGTCCAAGACATACTTTAAAAAAAATAATAAAATAAAATAAAAATGAAAAATAAAAACTGAAAAAAAAATCCGAAACTTACATTTCTTGGAACAGACAGAAAAATCTCAACCACATGAAAAAGGTAGATCTCAGAAAAGAGGCAAAAGAGATTCCAAAAAATAAAAGAAAGGACTCTACATATGACACAGAGAACAAATCTCAAGAGATAAACCTTTGGAAAGGATAAAAATGAAAAGTCCCCAAATATGTCATTATATAAAAAATTGAAGTCTGTCCAAAAGCAAACAATGACACGGCAAAGAATGAATAAAATAAACAAAGGCATACAGAGTTTTACATGAAGGTGGCTTATTGGTTCCCCTTCCACTCAATGCTAGGTTCGATCTCGCGTCCTTCGTAGGTGAGCCGAGGTTGCTTAACCTAGGCTTAAAGGTTTATTTTAAAATGTCTAAATTATTACTGCTATTATTACCCTGAGGAGGCCTACAGTCTTTTAGCACAAGCTAAAAGCGCACGAACTTGACTAATCAAAGAGTCGACAGCACAAAATGACATTGGAAATCAACAACTTAAAATTACCAGTGTTCTTCGAGAAAATTTAGCTAATAACCCTCAAATAATAAATTCGTAAAACCTAACACTGACCACAGTAAAACCTACGGTTTGTTTGTATGGTGTTTTTACGTTGCATGGAACTAGTGGTTATTCAGCAACGGGACCAACGGCTTTACGTGACTTCCGAACCACGTCGAGAGTGAACTTGTCACCAGAAATACACATCTCTCACACCTCAATGGAATACCCGAGAATCAAACTCGCAGCCAACGAGGTGGCACGCCAACACCACATCGACCACGCCAGTGAGGCGCTGTAAAACCTACGGATACACTAATATATTAAAAAAAAGTAAATATGACATTTTCAAAAAAAAAAAAAAAATGCTCAAAGTGAGAACGTCGAAGTATTATGAAATCAACGACACGAAAGTTCCCAACATTTCCCAACTCAAACGAATGTTCCATAAACAAACGCCGACCGCTTTTCAGTAACAAGCAGCAGCCACACATTTTAATAAATCAAAGAGCGGTCGTGTGACAGAAATGGCTCCTGTGTAAGCGCAGCCTTTCCTCACTATTTACCAATTTTCATTGAACCTTTTCCCGTGAACGTGATATATAAACTCTCCAATTTCCTTTGGCTGAAAACTGAGCTCTGCCGAATCCTTTCATGCTGGCAGAGAGAGAGAGAGAGAGAGAGAGAGAGAGAGAGAGAGAGAGAGAGAGAGAGAGAATTCGTCCGTTTATACTAACTGATTAAATGCTTGACAGCAAAACTTTCTTACTAGATCGATCCGTTTCCTATCTTCTAGGAATCAATACTTCAAGCATTAATAAATAAACTGTCTATATACTTTTATGTATAGAAAAAAAATATACTAATTCCAGCCTTAAAAATGCAACACTCACAACACTAAACACCACACGTTTTTCCAAGGGACACTGTCCTATTAAAAGGGCATTTCATTTTCCTGATTTCGTAGTAAGAAATACTGAGTAGGATGTGCACAAATGCATGTAAAAATGAATTATGTCACAAACGTTGGATCGCGTTCATATTGAAAAATCTTATTAGTTGAACCTGAGGCCGATCGTCAGTTCCCAATGTATGAATTTCAGAAAAAAAAAAAAAAAAAAAAAAAGAAAAAAAAAAAAAAAAAAAAAAAAAAAAAAAAAAAAAAACCGCTGTACCCCTTTTCAAAAATTTTATGCCCCCCAAAAAATGTTGTGAAATTATATACCAATTTCCAGGAAACACTACAGTTAGGCAGCTCACCACAACCCTGTCACTTAATAGACTGAAAATTTACATACAGACACCTTAGATCAACGACATGCCTACCCCCTGTCACCGCTACGTATTAAATACGATGCTTTTGATACCCTATTACCCTATGGCTTTCCGGCCCTCAATATGACCCGTTACAGCTTGCAACTAACTTCCAGAATAGAAAGTTTCAGTACAAAGTGCATTAACTCTTCTCTAAACCCTCCTCTCTTATACGGGCTTTGGAATCTCATGGGAATACAAACTCTGAAAAGTGTCGCTCAATTTCATCTTTTTGTTGGCTAAGAATTTAACTTATCAGCGTCTAATTGGTGGAATAACAACAATAACAACAACAGCAAAAAACTTGTCGTAACTAACTGCTGCTATTGGTTTACGCTTTATATATAATCACTCTGAAGAAAAAGCTCAAAATTGAATTTTCTAATAACTGACGCTCGATAAAGACTTAGTCCTAAAGGACGCAGACTCTATACATGTGTGCCTGTTAGCCCTGCCTATTCGGTCAACAATAATCATCTGAATGAATACAAGATTTCATTCAACATAAAAAGTTGCGTACATTATAAACTTAAAAGAGAAGGAAAATATGTAAGAACACAGAACAACGATCAACAGAGACACACCAAACCAACAACATCAGAGAGAGAGAGAGAGAGAGAGAGGGTAGGGGTAGAAGGGGAGGAGTGAGTTGGGGCGGGATAGAGATTGAGCAATCTTTTGCCAACTGGGAGTTTTTCCTTTCGAGTGGTTCGGGAAAAGAAGTCGTGGCAGATCCAATAGAGGAGAGGACCAGAAAATCGCTAGTTTTGACAACAGTCGCCGTCATTTAGGCACAGGTGGTTGGTTCCGCAAAAGGTGGAAGGGAATGGTCGAGAGAGAGAGAGAGAGAGAGAGAGAGAGAGAGAGAGAGAGAGAGAGAGAGAGAGAGAGACTATTTTTTTCTCTTTGTACCTACGCTACCCTCACTTGATTAATCCTTCCAGCATGCACAGATTCCTAAAATATAACTTATATTGGATTAGCTCAGTTTATCCTTAGCAAACATAACAATGAACACGGGAACCAGATTTTACGGGTAAATGCGGAATAGGAAATTAAAGTTAAAAAAACTGATAAAACAACAAACGAATGAAATGAATATGATATCGATTTTTTAACTTCGAAGAACACTAGTAAATTGAGAGAGAGAGAGAGAGAGAGAGAGAGAGAGAGAGAGAGAGAGAGAGAGAGAGAGAGAGAGAGAGAGAGAGAAACAAATCTGCTCAAAAGGAGAGATAATTACAAATGATATACATCCAGACCTTCGTCAGCAATTTGCAAAAACTTGAATTTGTAGTATCAGTAATCAGTACAAAATCAGTTGTTTGCTACACTTTACAATTTAAATGTTAAACCCAATGTTCCTAAATACAGTACTGGGATATTTTGTTTAAAAAAAAAAAAAAAAAAAAAAAAAAAAAAAAACAAGACATGAACGAAAACGCCCATAAAAATAATACTGAAATAAATGAGATGGACATAAAAAGAAACACGCTTCGAAACGCAAGCTCACATCGACGAGTATATAACGTACGTTCTTAGTTCAACTTGAATTTTTTTCGTTAGTCAACCATTTCCAATACTAATTCTTTGGTCAAGCATTTCCAATACTATTTCGTTAGTCGAGCATTTCCAATATTAATTCGTTAGTCAACCATTTCCGGTATTAATTCGTTAGTCAACCATTTCCAAAATTAGTTCGTTAGTCAACCATTACCAATACTAATTTTAGTGAACCATTTCCAAAATTAACTCATTAGTCAACCATTTCCAATACTAATTTTAGTCAACCATTTCCAAAATTATTTCGTTAGTCAACCATTGCCAATACTAATTTTAGTCAACCATTTCCAAAATTAACTAGTTAGTCAACCATGTCCAATACTAATTTTAGTCAACCATTTCCAAAATTAAATCGTTAGTCAACCATTTCCAATATTAATTTGGGACTATTCCCACCCAACTACCTCCTCCCATTGGCACCTCTCCCGCGCGAGAACCCAGCCACGACATCCAATTTTTTTTCCTTCACCCCCATGTTCGGAAGAACAGCCATTACAATAGAAGCAGTTCGATACTCGTTTAGTCAATTAAACACGACAATAATCATGATGATAGGCAGCCGTGTTTTGGAAAAAGATTACATGAGTTTCAAAATCACATTCGCGGAGAGGTTGGTTGTTCCAATCAGGGGCCAATACTTTGAACACCGTGACTCCATGTGTATTATTTATGAGGGGAGGAATCGTCGCTTTAATCTGCTGCTGCTGCTGCGTGCCGATTCGCGCTGCTGCTCTGACACACACACACACAGAGAGAGAGAGAGAGAGAGAGAGAGGGAGAGAGTGTGTGTGTGTGTGTGTGTGTGTGTGTGTGTGTGTGTGTGTGTGTGTGTGTGTGTGTGTGTGTGTGTGTTTTAATATTACAAAACTGATGTTCCAATTCCAAGCGTCATCGACCCTGATTAAAGAATCTATTTCCAACATTTTCAATGTGAAAAAGAATTTGGATATGGTGTCGCAACTACCTTGGTCACCAATGGGAAATATAACTGATTTGTCAAAATGTTCAGATAGAAAATAATACGTCCACACTAATATCCAATGACTTCTCATACGCCGGCAGGTATTTCCATATAGTTATTTACATACTATATAAGAAGGAAAAGATAAAAAAACAGATAATTTTCTGTACTAGATTATACAAACACAGACTACACCTGCCTTCCCTAATTAGTTTGTAAATGAGGCAACCACAGAGCAAAGATTATCTTCCAATATTAATAAATCTTACACACAGTTCAGAACGATCTTCAAAAGGTACAAAAACAAATTCAACTGTTACTCACAAAATATTGAGCTGCATCTGCCGTCTGATGAGGGCATTCTTTTTGTTAACAAGAGTAAACCACTGCTGCATAAGTCTCTCCTCGTCTTCCGTTCTCGTGCCTGGAAAAATTAAAAGTTGGCACAACAATTAACAATAAATAATTTCATCAGCAGTAAAAAATTTAATATGAGTCACATAATATGCATAAGCTATTACATGGAAGTCAGATAAAACTTGCATACAATTATGCAAGAAGTTTTAAAATGTACTGACAATGCTGCCAGTGATACCTAAGTTTTGCAATGACTATTCATATGTGTAGTGGAAGAGAGAAAGCAGCTTGTCTTAAAGAGAATCTGGAGTTATAAATGTAACCGATGAGGGTAGCATGAGAAAAAACATGGGTCACAGAATAAATAACACAAAACAGGTAGTAAATATATGAAGGGATGGTTAAACCAACTCTCCTTAATTATGGAAGAAGTGTGAAGCTTAATGTGAATGAAAGAAACATTACTGGAGATTCCGAGATGAGCTGTTTGTGTGGTATATGTTGAGTAAGAACGACTGAAAGTTTGAGACACTTAGTTACATGTGAAAAGGGGATATACTGGGTAAAGCGGATGAATCCATGGATCACAGTGTCTTGAGGTAGTTTGGTCATTTGGGGAATATGTAAAAATGATATTGTTATAATACAATAAAGTTTCATACATACTTACCTGGCAGATATATACATAGCTAAGACTCCGTCGTCCCCGACAGAAATTCAAATTTCGCGCCACTCGCTACAGGTAGGTCGGGTGATCTACCGGCCTGCCCTGGGCGGCAGGACTAGGAACCATTCCCGTTTTCTACTCATATATTTTCTCTTCCACCGTCTCCTTGCGGGGAGGCTGGGTGGGCCCTAATCGTATAATATCTGCCAGGTAAGTATGTATGAAACTTTATTGTATTATAACAATATAATTTTCATACAATCAACTTACCTGTCAGATATATACATAGCTGATTGGCACCCTTCGGTGGAGGGTAAGAGACAGCTACTACTGGAATAGACAGGTAAACATCATCTGTTGTAGGTATAAATAAAAACCTTGGTTCCTACCTGATAGGTGGTAGACTTCGTGGGTGTTTGCCCCGTAGTCTGCATCACCTCAAGAAACTTTAGCGAGATATGTGATCTATGGCCAAGAATTCTTGTGGAACTGCCGAAGGGGTCTTATCCACTTACTCGGCAGAGCCTGAAAGGACTTTGTCAATGGGTGCTGATCCACTTATATGACAACACACCTTATTAAGGAGCACACAACCAATCCCGACCACCTGATCCTAACCACCATGTTAGTATTAAAAATTGCTCCGAGTTATCCCCAACTCTTCGCAACAACCGTAACTCAAACCAAATTGCACACGCACACAATAATTTTTCAAAAAAAAGATACTCATCTACTAAAAGATATCACAAGAGTTCCTTACTGAACGGAAGTGACTGGCCGCCTGTGCGGTATCTGCACTTGTTCAGCAGAAAGTCTAGAACATATCTATTAGACTTAAGTAGTAAAATTAAGGATTGTTGTCAGCTCCTGTACCCAGGATTGTGCCCGCAGACACAAAAGGACCTAAGGAAAAAATTTTTCATAGGTCACACGCACGTCCTTCAAATAGTGAGAAGCAAACACAGAATTACATCTCCAATATGTCGCTTCCAAGATATTCTTCAGTGACATATTTCTCTGAAAAGAGAGAGACGTCGCCACTGCTCTCACTTCATGAGCTCTTACTCTCAGGAGATTGAAAGAATCATCCGTGCAAGCCTTCATGAGCGTCCGTAATTACGTTCCTGACAAAAAAGGCTAAAGCATTCTTAGACATAGGTCTTGATGGATCCTTCACTGAGCACCAAAGACCTTGTCTAGAACCTCCCAACTGTTTCTTTTTCTGTAAGTAAAACTTTAACGCCCTTACTGGGCAAAGAGACCTCTCCGGTTCCCTGCCGACGAAACCCGATAATCCTTTTACCTCGAAGTTTCTCGGCCAGGGATTCGAAGGATTTTCATTCTTCGCCAAGAATAATTCCTTGAAGGAACAGATGGCTGAATCTATATTGAACCCGACTTTGTCACTAAGGGCGTGCAGTTCACTAACTCTTTTCGCCGTCGCCAGTGACAAAAGAAATAAACATTTTCTCGTTATATCACGAAACGAGGGCCAAATGTAGGGGTTTCAAATCTCTCTGGAAGACAAGAACTTCAGCACTACGTCTAGATTCCAGTTAGGGGAGAAGTAATCTTAGACTTCTTGGTCTCAAAAGACCTAATCAGATCATGTAGATCTTTATCGTTCCCAAATCTAGGCCTCTATTCCTAAAGACGGCCGATAGCATACTCCTATAGCCCTTTATCGTGGCTACGGAGAGCCGCGATTCTTCTCTCAGAAATAACAGAAAATCAGCTATTTCTGTTACAGAGGTACTGGACGGAGGACAACTTCTTCGACTTACACCACCTTCTAAAAACTTCCCACTTGGATTGGTA
The DNA here is from genome assembly GCF_015104395.2 of Macrobrachium nipponense. NCBI lineage: Eukaryota > Metazoa > Arthropoda > Malacostraca > Decapoda > Palaemonidae > Macrobrachium > Macrobrachium nipponense. The sequence continues at coordinate 31,841,739 of NC_061096.1, forward strand.
AACCCGGATAGTGGAAGTTCTCCGGGGCTCTAGCGATCGAGCTTGCTGCTTTGCTAGAAAAGCCTCTCGCTCTGACAAGTCTTTCGATAGTCGAAAGGCAGTCAGAGCGAGAGCGGGAGGTTTTGATGAAACCTCTCGAAGTGTGTTGTCTGAGAAGATCCTTCCTTTGTGGAAGGGATCTGGGGAAGTCTACTATCCACCAGTACCTCTGGGAACCACTCTTGAGCTGGCCAAAAGGGGGCTATCAGGGTCATTCTTGTCCCCTTTGAAGTCATAAACTTCCTGAGCACTTGCCCCAGAATCTTGAATGGGGGAAATGCGTAAAAGTCTACCTGAGACCAATCTAGCAGGAAGGCGTCTACTGCTAGAGCTCTGGGGTCTTCCACTACTGAACAGAAGACTTCCAGTCTCTTCGAGAGGAACGTGGCAAAGAGGTCGACATGAGGCGTCCCCCAAAGAGACCAGAGATTGCGGCAAACGTCTGAGTGGAGGGTCCATTCGGTATGAAGGACCTGGTTCCTCCTGCTCAGCCTGTCCGCTCTCACGTTCCTTACTCCCTGAACGAACCTCGTCAATAGAGAGATGTTCCTTTGCGATGTCCACAACAGCAGGTCTCTTGCGAGTTTGTAAAGGGCATACGAGTGAGTACCTCCTTGCTTCCGAATGTATGCAAGAGCGGTTGTATTGTCCGCATTCACTTGTACTATTTTGTTGCTCACTAACGGTTCGAAGCTCTTTAGAGCTAGGTGTACAGCCAACAGTTCTTTGCAGTTTATGTGCCAGGACACTTGAAGAGCATTCCAAGTGCCTGACACCTCTCTCTTTCCCAAAGTTGCTCCCCAAACCTTTTTTCCGACGCGTCGGAAAACAATACAAGGTTTGGGCTCTGTATTTCCAGGGAAGAATACCCTTGTTTTCCCTCAGTGGGAGTAACCTCCATTCTAAATGGCGTTTCATCATCGATCTGGAATGGGAAAACTGTCCGAGAGGAGTCCTGTCTTCATGTTCCACGAACTTCTGAGGAAGAACTGAAGAGGACGGAGATGAAGTATTCCTAGATGAAGAACTGTTTCGAGCGAGGAAAGGGTCCCTAACAGGCTCAACCCATTCCCTCGCCGAAGTACGTCCTTCCTTAGGAAGAGAGAGACTTTTTCTAAACTCTCGTTAGTCTCTCTTGAGAAGGAAATACTCGAAAACCCCGAGAATCCATCCGAATCCCCAGATATGGACGCCAAGTTCTGGCTGGGGATCAGTTGGGACTTCTCGAGGTTCACGAGTAATCCTAAGGTCTTTATCAGGTTTAGTGTCACAGTCAGGTCCTCCAAACACTGTTTCTCTGACTTTGCTCTGATAAGCCAGTCGTCTAGGTACAGAGAAATACTGATTCCTTTCAGATGAAGCCATCTCGCCACATTTTTCATAAGGCTTGTGAAAACCTGAGGCGCCGTAGACAGGCCGAAACACAAGGCTCTGAATTGGAAGATCCTTCCCCCCGTCATGAAACGGAGGTACTTCTTCGACGAAGGATGGATCGGGACGTGAAAATAGGCGTCCTGGAGATCCAGAGACACCATCCAATCCCCCTTGGCGAAGAGCCGCAAAGACTGAAGCAGAGGTTTCCATGGAGAACTTCTGTTTCTGAACAAACTTGTTCAGAGCGCTGACATCCAGAACTGGTCTCCAGCCCCCCCGAGGCTTTCGCAACCAAGAAAAGACGATTGTAAAACCCTGGGGAGCTTTGATCCAGCACTAGTTCTTTAGCTCTCTTGTCCCACATCTGATCCACCATTTGTTGAAGAGTATCTTTCAACACAGGGTCCTTGTAATTGGCGGACAATTCCCTCGGAGTTGACGTCAGGGGAGGATTGTCCAGGAAAGGAATGAGGTATCCCTTCTGAAGCACAGACATCGACCAAGCGTCTGTGTCTATGAGAGTCCAGGCTTCCGCAAATCCCCGGAGCCTGGCACCTACTGGTGTTTGGAGGAGCGCCACTTCACTTTCCCCCTTTTAAAGGGGCGGAACGAGGCTCGACCCTCTCTTCTCTCAGGTCGTTTTCTTTTAGCGGTAACTCTAGCGGGAGGGCCTCCTCGAAAGGGCCGAACAGGAGTAGACACCCCTTTCTTTTCTCCCACCATCACTGGTCTCTTCTTCCTGGAAGATTGCAGGAGAAGATCCTGTGTCCGCTTTTCCTCCGTCCAGAGATCGGGAAATATCCCTCACCAACTGTGAAGGGAACAGAAAATCAGACCTAGGGGCGAATAACAAGGCTGCTCTTTGCGAATGGGATACTGCTTTCGTCAAGAAAGCGCTAAAAACAGATCTCTTCTTCAAGAGACCTGCTCCAAATAAGGAAGAAACTTCCCCTGAGCCGTCCTGTACCGCCTTGTCAATACAGGACAAAATTGCAAGGAGTACGTCCGGCTCTAGCCCTTCAGGGGCATGAGCCTTCTTGGACATCACCCCAAGGGACCAATCTAGGAAGTTAAAGACTTCTAGAATGTGAAAAAGTCCCTTGAGGAGATGATCCAACTCTGAAAGACCCCAAGTAATCTTAGCAGTGTGAAGGCTATGTCTCCTGGATGCATCTACCAGACTGGAAAAGTCAGCTTCAGCTGAAGCTGGGAGTGTGAGACCCATATTCTCCCCAGTCTGGTACCAAATCCCTCTCTTGCCCGTAAGTCTAGCGGGAGGCATGCAAAAACACTGTCCTTACTAGCTCTTTCTTGGTTAGCATCCAGCTATCCAGCGATTGAAGAGCTCTCTTCATAGAAATCGTCGGTCTCATCTTCAAGAAAGCCGACGATTTCGGCGTCTTAGAGCATGAAAAAAGTGAACGAGGCGAAGGAGGAGCGGCAGGGATCAATGCATCTCCGTATTCCTGGAGGAGGAGAAGCTGTCCAAACTTGTAGTTAGACAGCCCTTCTTTGCCGTGAGTCTCGTCCTCTGAGTCCTCTTCTAAAATCGGATCAGAAGGAGAGGCCACTTCCCGTTCCGGGTCTTCCTGTCCAAAAACTCTCTCTACGGGAGACAAACTCCTAATAGGAGAGGGGCTAAGAGAGTGTAAAGAGCTCCTATGCTTGGCTGGCTCTTCGTACTTGGCTGGCTCTTCGCGCTTGGCTGGCGCCTCGCGCCTGGCTGGCGCCTCGCGCCTGGCTGGCGCCTCGCGCCTGGCTGGCGCCTCGCGCCTGGCTGGCGCCTCGCGCCTGGCTGACTCCTCGCGCTTGGCTGGCGCCTCGCGCCTGGCAGGATCCTCGCGCCTGGCTGGCGTCTCGCGCCTGGCTGACTCCTCGCGCTTGGCTGGCACCTCGCGCCTGACTGATGTCTCGCGCCTCTCAAAGCTCTCGCGCCTGGTTGGAGTCTCGCGCCTTTCTGGTGCCACATCCTTGTATGTCAGATGCTTGTCTGGCGCCTCGCGCTTGGCTGAATCCTCACGCCTGGTTGTTACCTCGCGCTCGGCTGAAGCTGCTGGTCTGGCAGACGTATCCCATCTGGGAATATCCTCGCGCCTGTAAAGCGTTTCTCGCTTGTCTGACGCTCTAATCCTAGAAGACGCTTCTCGTCTGTAGGACGCCTCGCGCTTGACTGGCGCGACGCGCTTGTCTGGCGAATCAAAATCGTCCAAAGAGTCTCTATCCGAGTAAATCTCAAAAGACTCACGTCCCACAGGAGCCTCACTCCTGACGGGAGAAGGAAGACGAGTCTTCTTGACCGGCAGTCTCACGTCTTTCTTACGAGGAGGATCCTTCGAAAGGACTCCTACCAAGGCGGATAGCTGTTCCTGCACCGCCAAAATGATCCTCTTGGAAGCCTCTCCTGCGTCTTCTTGAACGGGAGAGGGAGACCTCGAAGGAGTTTTGCCCACATCATGGGACGTCAAAACCCTCTTCGCCTTCTTGATGGAAGGAGGCGCTTCTTCCGAAAAGCGTTCTGGGCTTGAATCCAACACAGGATCTCTCCAGTGCCTTTTCAGGGGCCTGGACAAGTCCGAATCCTTCCACCCTCGTTTAGGAGAGGGAGAAGCGGACGAAGAGAAGCACTCTCTGAAGACGCTTTTCCGATAGCGGTCCTGAGCAGTCTGTCTATATACAGCGCCTGCTGAAGGGACGCCTGACCGGGGGGAATTCTCCACAACCTCCGTACGGCTTTCGACTTTCCTTCTCCTCTGGGCTTGGGAGCTTGGAAGAGGTCTAGGCCTGGGAGCGTCGCAGAGACGGTCAGACGCCCCCTCCACAACACTGGGGACACTCACTTCACTATAATCACTATCACAGTCCTTACCTTTCATGGTAGCCATTTTGGATCTCATCCTGTGAAGAGTAGCTTTCAGTTCAGTAATTTCCGAGCCGAATCTGAATGTAAAGCCAGTGAGGGCCCTGATACAGAATTAGAATCATAATTAAGAGAAGAGTTAGAATTATCCAAAGGCTCAATAGGCCTTGTACTACTACCCGCAATCTTAGATGCAGCCCTTCTGACTCTATCCCTTTCTAACTTCTTCAAGTAAGAAGTTAGAGTCTTCCATTCCTCAACATTCAACCTCTCACACTCATGACAGGTGTTAGAAATAGAACAATCAAAACCCCTACATTTGCGACATACAGTGTGAGGATCAACCGAAGCTTTCGGTATCCTCACCTTGCAGCCTACATTCACACACATTCTCACACAACCACTTGAATCAGACATTCTTGAAGAAAAATCAAAAGCAAGTCCAAATCCAGTCCACAGTAGCGAATGCCAAAACAACGATCCAGGTACGTCACCAAAAGTCCACAAAAAGATGATCAATTGTCTAGAAAAGCGAATTCCAGTCAAGAGGTGGCAGCAACGATGTTGATACCACCGGCGACAGAAAATATATGAGTAGAAAACGGGAATGGTTCCTAGTCCTGCCGCCCAGGGCAGGCCGGTAGATCACCTGACCTACCTGTAGCGAGTGGCGCGAAATTTGAATTTCTTTAGAATAATTTAGTGCATAGCTTTGAATTTTGAATTTCTGTCGGGGACGACGGAGTCTTAGCTATGTATATATCTGACAGGTAAGTTGATTGTATGAAATGGTAAGTTGGTGATAAGAGTATCTAACTTAGAAGTGCTCAGAGGAAGGAGGAAAGGAAAACCTTTAAAGTGCTGTATGGATACCTTGACATCACACAGTGAGAGTGGCCTTGCAATAGAGGTGAATGGCACCGTATGTGTAGGGGTTCAATGCACTGAAAATGCCCCTTGTGTTGTATACAGCACTAAACTTGTGAGAGTATTTTCTCATGGGGGTCATTAGCAATTCAGCTATTAAAAGTTTGAAGGTGACAGTGACCACAATCTTATCTATTCTCTGGAACCAAACACTTATACAGATACTTTGTATTACAGGTAAACCAATTCATTTAATAAACATTTCACCTCAACAACCTTCACATCAGAAAACTGTAAAAAATAATCTAAGATCCAAATACTGAGCGCATTTACTATTTACATTTTTTCTTGTAACGTTTTGTGTTGAACTATTTACAACAATAAGAAATTCTTAAAGATTCTGAAGGCTTTATACATAACTTCCAAGCATTTGGCAAATGAATGTATCCTATTTCCAACACTATCATTAAAAAATATGTCACTACTAAAAAAACTAAGCATTTGAACTTTTTATTTCTTTTGTCTTTCTTAACTGCACTTCAACTATCAGGAATTTCCATAGCTTAATTTACACACAAGTTAGAAAATGAAAATGTTATTCCTTGGGTCTGATTTGCAAGGACTATTTGCATTTACATACAAAAAAAATGGCTACTGTACTTACTGAGTTCCATAACTTTTCTTAATCTCTTCTCAAGTTTGGCTGCTTGCTCATCAATTTGTTGCTGTTCTCTCTCCAATGACTCTAACTCATTCTGAAGATATCGACTGGACTCACAGGTTTGCTGCAAATGACAAAAGCAATGTATCTTTTAAAACAAGCCTGTCTATTAAAATTTCACTAATGCCATTATGCTTAATAAGTGGCGAGGTTATTGTCTAGAAATATTTATCTTAATTTCTGTGGAGGTAAAACAAATTTGATTATTGTTCTAATCTCTGATGTGATGTAGAAGTATTAGGAAAAGTTATAAGATTGTCATTTTTATGAATAAGTGTGCTTCTGTGATACAATAATTATCTTATGATTATACAGTGTTAATCTACCACAGTTATTTCATGATACTGAAAGAAAATATACAGAAAATATCTATTTAGCACATTAATGTTACTTCTAATTCTGCCTAAAGTGTTAATAACACACAGACTTTGACCACCCCAATTTACATAATAAAGTGAGATAGCTCAGATTTCCACCTCTTTCTTGGATATGACACTGCAGAAGTAACATCTACACTAATGATATTTTTGGGAATTTAAAGATATCAGGTACAAAAAATATATTTTTATTATTAATACTGTACTACAGAATATCCTTACCTTGTCCGGAGAAGCTCTGGGAGAATTTGATGAATTTTCTTTTTCTGGAGACATTCTATCCATGATGTTTTTAAATGATTGTAATCTAGGTGCTCTAACTTCTCTAACTCCTTCACTAGAACTTACTGGAGTCCCTCCTACATTTCGACTCGAAGCTAACGATACTGCTGATTGTACTTCTGAAGGTGATGTTGTGGTAAAGGCAGATGGTGCTAATGAGGTGTTAACTACTCCTATGGAACTACTACTGCTATTAGGTACTTTGGAGTCATCACTAATAGCTGAAGAGATAATGTTTCCATTTTCCTGTAAGAAAGTAAAATATCACATAAAATTTGCCCTTTAAAACATGCACTCACATATGACTGATTTTCAATAGTTATCCCAAAATATTTCAGAATCCACTTCCTGTTATATTAACACTTCAGTCATAAAACCCACAAATAATTAAAAAATTCCAAAAGAAAGTTCATGGTTTAGAATTTTCTGCCCAATGTTTCTGAAAATAAACTTTACTAAAGTTAAGTTTACTGAGAATGAAAGGGAACATTTCAGGATCAGTTCCTGAAAAACTTAATAACCACATGATCTTAAACATAATCATGAAGGTAAAAGATCAAATTTCATTTGTGCCCAAGAAGTTCCATATGTAAAAGTTAAAATGATTCTGTTTCTCCCTTGAACACTTATCACATAATGAGATTTACAATTTGCATATTACCTCATTGCAAGATATTGAGAAATGTTCCATTCATACATTGAAAAGTAAATTACTGTACAGTTATTATTTAGCAATAATAATTTAGTAGTCAAGCAAGAGATATAACAGTTCCTTTTAATCTAAAAATACCGAGGCCAGATCCAAATTTGTATCTTCAGATCCAGCAGAGCAACACTCAGTAACTCCAACTCAAATCAATATATCCATATACTTATACTGCACAACACTTTTACAGTATTATTTACTATTCTTTAAAATAAAACCTTACCTCTGTGATGTGTACAGGATGATGATCTTTTCTTTCATCACTATCATCTGCAAGTAAAAGAAACAGGAATTATGAGTTAGATTAAAAAATATATTCTATGAAAGAGTGAATATCAATAAAAGAATGGCAGACTTATTAAAATTCGTTTTACACACATGTAAACACACCCAAAATAATGAATAAAGAGACCTGGTAACCATTTTCTCAACAGAATATGAAAGTACTAAAAGGTAAATACGGGAACATTAGGGACACAACGTAAGAATTTGGCTACAACTCCTCTGCATGATTCAAAAAGCTTCTCAGCTAAAATCCACACACAATGGCACAGTACTTGTCTTGCACATTTGTAAATACATATCATATATATTACCTATGCACATCCCCCTGTATACAGCAAGAACTGTAAATAATTTTTTGTTACCCAAAATATACCTAAAACAATGTAAAAGCTATGCAAATTCAACAGCTGTTAAACTTATTTAAGGTACTATTTGTAATAACATAAAAGTGTTTACACACTTATTACTGACGCAACCATCATAATCCTAACGAACTTGTACATAGTCCATGCCATGACAACAAAAACATCATAATTTTCTTTTGTTTAAGAATGGCAAATTGCTGTTGAATTATATGAAAAAAAAAACTGTGAACATAAAATTACTGCAAATACAGTAGGAATATGAAATGATAGTGAACAACCCACACACTATATATATATATCTCTCTCTCTTTTTAATCTGTGTAAATGTGAACTAAACTGAATTTTTCTACAGATGTAACAAACCTAAAATTAAATATCATTGAAGGCTAGAATTTATAAAAACTTTTTAAATCATGATATCCTAATGGTACATATGTCTTACTATTTTCATTTTTGTACAAATAATGATTCTAAGTGTGAACATTCAGATTCAGTGATTCTGTTATATTAAATGTAACGCTTTCACTGAGAGATGTAGCAAACTGATGATTATTGCAATGCAACTTTACACTCACATGGTCAGGATTACAAAAACTTGTCCTCACTTCCATTACAGTGCTATGTTAGCTAATGAAATGCAGGCATTTTCTGCTGTCATGTGCATTACACCCAAAAAACATGAGATACTTTCAGTAAGAAAAAAAATTATATTGTAAACTCAAGAATCATGAAAGCAAATAATTCAACATACAATCCATGTACAACAGAAACTTCTCAATTGGACTTTGGTCCCTTTATTACTGTTAACCAACCAGATCAATACTAAATAACAACCAAACTTACCATGTGCGTGGTCCCGTACATGAGGATGGGCAGTGGTTTGTAGCGTGGAAGGCGAAACTACCCCTTGTTTTGCTTCCGCAATCAATCTTCTTGCTCTTTCTCTTAATTGAGCTTGTCTTTCTTCCTCTTCCTGAAAGTTATAAGATTTAGATTTATACCATTTACAGTATTCAAATCAGTCAACACAAAAGAAATTAACAATATAACTAGAAATACCCATACAGCCTTTTACTTCTCTCCAAGGAACGTTACTTTTTATGCTGGAAAAATGCAAAATGCTTTTAAAATTACAAAAATAAATGAATAACAAACAAAGCAGTTTGCAGTAAAGATCCAGATCTATAAATGATTACAGCTTACAATGGAATTTATATATCCATGTCTATATATAAAGGAAAGATACAATGTGAACAACATAACTTCTACTGTACCTTTGATAAAGATCTCTGTGGGGCAGGATGGTTCTGAATTGCTTCTCTTCTCGCTTGTTCCAAAAGGTGCCTTGCTCGTTCCTTCAGTTCTTCATGTCTGGATGAAGGGCGCTGCAGTAAAATGTAAAAATTAATACCATTAAGTCAAAATAATAGAACTACATACATAAAAATCTAAGCTATTATTACCAAAACTTCCTTCTGACCATGATTATTTATGTTTGATAACAGGGCTCTACGCAGTACTTCATACCAGTAACTGTACAGTACATGAATATCAGTACATTTATTCTATGCAAAAAAAAGTCTATGATGGGTAGCATACTGCAGGCAGTTAACTGTGCAATACAATTCTTACCAGAATTGATACATAACAAGAAAACAGTATATATTTCCTATGAGGATGGAGCCATAAGATAAATAAAAAATCAGCTTAATAAGACATCTCGAAACATGTTCTGGGTAACCAAGAAAACTGAATGAACTATATGCTGAAAGGTTCTCTATTACATAAAAGCCTTAACCTATGAAATTTAAAAATTGTTCACTGTTGAATCATAAGAATTGCTGCTAAAAATCAATACATCATAATATATAATTGTGACAATTAAAAAGCAACATGCTGCTCATGATTGATTCATCAGCCAGAAAATAATGACACAGCAAGGAGTTATGTAGTGAAAGTTCACAACAAAGATGAAAATATATTGTGCGTGTAATAACATCTACTTATCAGGACAATAGTCCAAATTCATGAAGTATGATAAAGCTTACACTACATGACCCATGACCAAGTCTCTCTGAAATCGAAGACATTCAAAAAGTCTGGTGCATTAGTGTATTAGTTAATAAATAGCAACAACAAAAATGAGGTTAGTGATGTAAAATAGCAAGAGCAACAGCTGACCTGCAATAAAATTTCATATCCTGTACATCAAAACTATTTGAGCAAAAGTTTAAATAAAAACCTTTCTCAGCAAAACTCCAGTTGTTTCCATTCATATTCCATGACCCATAAAGGTGTGGCAATGAATGTCGCACTGTATTTATGGACAAACCATTCATATTTGGAAACCATGGATGAGAACAAACTAGAGAAGTTGCCTGAAAAAACTTACCAACTGCCTGAGTAATTTTCTTTTGATAGAAAAGCAATCAAATCAGGGAAATCAATACTTGACAGAAGTGTTATAGGGCCTAAACATTCCTCCTTATATCTAACATGATATAATAAATTTAATGTTAAAAATTGTGGTAAGAGAACTGCAAATGAGAGTGGTGTGTACGAGTCCTTGTTTAATCATCTTTGTTTGAGAAAGAAAAGAAACTCCTTAAATCATGACTTTCCTCAAAATCAATTGAAAAGCTCTTGTTCTCACGGAAACTCTATCCTTACACTCACCAAAGTCAAGTGGGGTAGCTACGAATTTATATATAATCCCTAATATGACAGCCTCACAAAACTACTCAACCTATTTGCTTAGCCTGAAACAGCCTGAATTTTCTAGCCTTTCTTGTAAAACAATGTCAGTTACAACCTGCCCAACTAAAAGATACCTGAACCAGTCAATTTCTATTATTGTATCAAAAACCGCTGAATAGAGTTTAAACATTGCACTCCCTTTTTAATGATAAACAATGTACATTATGATACATTTACCCAAAAACCGACCTAAATCATAGCTTTCGAACTAATTGTCACCAACTGTTCATAAAGCAGTAACACCCTAAATCTATTCCCTAGCATTTGAGAAAAATCATTTTAATTCATCATAAAGTGCATGTACCTACAAAACCCACTTTACCAGGATTGCCTTTTGTAAAGTACTGTACTACTTGTAATAAAAATAAATAAAGAATTGCAAAGTAATCGATAATGTTATGATGACAATTATACAAAAAGTTAAAGAATTAAATTCAAGCAACACTGGGATAATACATATTTTTACTACAACTGTCTTATCTCTGTACTAAGGTACCTGTACAAAACTTATGCTGACAAATAAAGGAAGGATAAAATATTAAGCAACCAAAATGTCACAAACATGAAAAACTAAGACTAACTCTTCAATAACCAAGTGATATATAGACTTGTATAAAAAAGGAGACAACGAAAATTTCTAAAGGAAGTGAAAAATCATGAGCATCTTAAGAATAAACAGAAAAATCCTCTGTTCAAGTCACATTCTACAAAATAATACTTCCTTACAATGTTAAATCCCTAGGTAAATAATCAAACTAATAAACTGATTCAGAAAATTTAAAATGAAAAAAAGACAAGTAGAAGATTCACCGAGTTTGTTTAAAATAGTATAAAAACTGAAAATAGAATTTTTGAGTGGTAACTACTCACTTAATAACACTCCAACAAATTCTGTCTGTTACCTTTTGGAAAATACATCCTTAAACTTAGGATGCTTTTAGTCCACTTGTTAAGCAGACACAAAATCTCACAAATTTTCACCTATTACAAACTTGATAATTAGACCAATCAACAGCACACCAAATAATTTTAAGTATCCTAGAGAAGAATGACAACTATGTCATATATAATGGACATGAATATTGCTTGACATGGCATAATAAGTCCACAAATAGTGATACACCCAAAGAAACTTGACATTCATGAAGATCTACATATTTTCTAAAGGATATATGTACCAAATTTACTGGTACAGCCTTTACTAATTGGTAAGTAACTGGCCTTGAGATACTGAAACTATCGGGGTTCCAAGCACTGTATTACCCTTACCTATCACAAGCAAGAACCATCAGAGAAAAATCCCTTTTATATCTATCATGCAATTCTTAACAAGATGCCTATGGTATAACAATAGCTTTGAGAATCAACAACCAAAGTTTGTCTTCGTGATCCCCTTTGCTATCCGAAAGCTAAAGGTCCTTGATGTGCCTCCTCCAATGATTTCTATCAGAACAAAGTGCATCCTCTACTAAATCATTCTTTACCAAATCCTCTATCACTTTATTGCACCATCTGGATCCCTCTTGGCCTTCTGCCCTTCACTGGCTCCAACCAAGCCCTTTTCACTCCTTCCCTCCTTCCCCATCACTCATCCTTGGCACATACACATGCCAACTCAATCTTAACTCCCTTATACAAATAATCTTTACCACCAGGTTCTAATTTCTTCATTTTCCAACCTCTCATGCAATGGGAACCAGAAAATTCACATAATCATTCCTAAATCTGTTCACTCCACCTTCTATTCCTCCTTCCCATTCATTGGCCAAGTTTCTAAAGAATACATTATGACTGGTCTGATTACAGTGCCATACATCTTTATTTTCAGTACACTTGGCATTCTACTCCTGCTACCTCCCTCTATTTCACCCCAGCTGCTTTTACCACACATTCAACCTCAGCTTCACAACCTTCCACCCAGCTTAAAGAAAATCCGAAATATTTTAAATTCTCTACTTGCTTTAAATCAAGGCCTCTTCTATCATGTATACATTAGCTATTACCTCCCTGCCACATTTGCCCTCTTACCTTCCTTGTAATTCTTTTTCAGTCTTTGCTCTAATCACCTAATCACCTGCACATAACAGTCCCTGGAGGTTTTCATTCCTTATCCATTCACTCAATGCATTCATAATCAGTACAACCAGAAATGGGCCAACTTCCAATCCCTAATGTAAACCAACACTAACTTCAAACATTTCTCTTGAACCAGTGGCTGCTATTACAAGTATCCTTACTCTTTTGTTTATAATGTCAACTAGCCTACCTAACTTTTCTGGCTCTTCCCTCTTTCTTAAGCAAACAACTTTTCTAGGTCTATAAATGAGCTTGTAATTACCTTCCAGCCTTTTTTTCTATTACTATCTTATTATAAAGACAATGTCAACTGTAGCTCTACCTCTAATGAAACCAAATTTCTCATTCATTGCAACTGAAACATAGAGGTGCCGTTCTGCTACTTTTACATCTACTGTATTCAATCAATATCTCTGCATAAACTTAAATCTTCTACTTTGATACAGAGACTGCTCATACAGTATAAAAAACCATCCATGAATATGTGATCCAGTAATTAATATTGGAAAGAGACTGTGAAACTGTTCAATCATATTCAAGAGTCCTCATAATTTTAGTATTATCAAAAAGAACCTCCATGAAAGAGGGACACTGCAATACACAGGCATTATTAATATTTCGTTTTGCTAAAACAAACTCTTGCCCAATACTAGCACCTATGATAATACAACAAATATATAACCCACATAAATGCGCAAGATGCAACAGACCACAAAGACCGATAGCTACTCTCACGACACCTTAAAATTATGTATCTGTGCTGATAAGCTTTATACGTACTGTATATCTGTCCCACTTACATAGAAGTGGCAGCAAGAGGGTTAAGTAGCAAAATTGAATACTGTAGCATTACAGTATATCATTAGAGTTTCATAACACAGACAGCAAATAAATTAAAATTAAACTCAACACACTCTATGTAATACGGTACAGTAGATGGATTTCAGATTCAGCAAAAAGCATACTCCTATAAGAGGTTCCAATGCATCAAGGTTTACAGACACAAGCAAACTTACCATTGTGATTCTCTAGGTCTTATAAGTATATATCTTTTCCCTGTCATAAATATCCTATAGAACAAAAATAAATAGGCTCAAAACTACGGTACCAATAGTAAACATACTTGATCTAATTATGGTATATAATTACCCATCGGGAAAGCTCTGCACACCTTGTTACTCAATGTCAGTTCTGTACAAAAACTTAAGGCAAATATTAAGCTGAACTGCTCAAGAAAAAATTAGTCACTAGGTCTTTAAGTTGGCATATAAAACACAAATCTGGTGAAATTACCAAAAAATACATTTAGTAACTGTAATAATAATCACAAAAAGCATGCACTGGCAGGCATTAGTATTCTGTAAAAAACGATTTTAAAGGAACAATTAAGCAAAAGAAAAAGCAACTATAATTTTTTGCCAAAACTCTCCAGTAAGACTGGCAGAAATGGGCGCAGCATACAGCACTCTGGAGTACACACAACAACAAGCCAACTTGCAGAACCTTGGTCAGCAGAAGACGGAGTGCTTCTCTATTTTGCTCTTCAAGAACTGAAATCTCTGCAACTTGTGCAAACATTCTGATATCCTCTCTTTCCTGAAGATCCAAATCCCCCCAGAGAAGGTTCTCATAATCTTGCTCAGCTGACTCCTCTTTCCCAGTATCTGTATTTCTAGTATTTACTTCAGGAAGCCTTAAAGGCTCCATAAAATGAGATTGATAATTTGATATATTTTCTGGTGAGGTAGCAGGCATGCACACCAACTCTGATGGCGGTTGAGTTTTTGGTCTAGCACCTTTTTCTAGGTGAGAGCAGGAAGCTGTACTGAAATCTGATTCAGTCATATTAATAAGTTCACTACTTGTCATCGATTTTGGAACATTTATTTCCTTACTTCCATCACTGTCTTTTAATGTTTTGATAGTTGCCTGATGACTGCTTTCTGAGGTTACATCTTTAGATTCTGCAACATCTATACCTTCAGTCACTGCACTAGCCTCAGCTCTCTTATCCCCTGGAGTCTGTCCATAAAAGAAAAGATTATAAAGTCCTTTAGTTGTATGCCTTATTCCATCCATCAACCATCCCCTTTCTACGGACATGTCCTGTTTCAGTTGCTGTTCTTCTTTTTCAGTTGACTTTTTCAAAGAACATGCATCCTGCATCATACTCACATCCCCCTCTAACCTTCTTTTGTGTTCTAATCTCTTGCTATGAAATTTTGGTGACAACTTCCCCATCACTGAACAATCTGTCTCAAGCTCCAGTTCCATCTCACCAAACTCAAACTCACTATCAAAAGCCTCGCCTTCTTCATCAACATCTTCAAGGTCTTTCAGCCAGTCTTCCTCTTCCTCTTCCATAGGAAGCAGAAAATCTGTTCCATCAAATGCAGAATCTGGTGAACAACTCAAAAAGTAGATCTTGTCATCTATGTCATTTTCCTTTCTGAACATATTGCAAATTTCCTTCTCTTCCTTAGAATAATTCAATTTTGGTATTGGCACTGACCCCGGTTCTACAACAGCTTTATCTTCAGTATAAAGTGAAAAATTAGCAATGGCACCAATGTTACCATAATTCCTCCTACCTTTCATAATACTTGCCCAATACTGAAGAACTGCAGAATTATCAATTGATTCAACATCTTTGGCATCTTTAAAACTACCACAATCTGCAGACAGATCCTGAGATAACAAGGATACACTTAATGGTGGTGTTGATTTCAGGAATGCTGAATAAGAAGGAATGCCAGATTCCATGACTCTGTGTTTCGATGGACAAAATGAATCATCTGTTATATCAAATTCATGTACATGAGTGGTACCTGTACCATAATCCATATATAAAGTCTTGCCCTGGTCAACCATCATATCACCAGAAGTTAATAATTCTTCAGAAAATATGTCTGACAGGTTTCCTCTCTCTCTATCTGATATAGTATCAGGGCAATAAGTATCACTAAAATTAACCACAACATTCTCAGAGGATCCACAGGTAGAATAAGTCTTACTGAGAGCAAACTGGTCAGTAATATCTTTGTTATTTTTATCATCTATACTCTCAGAAATATTCTCTTGAATATTGGAGTCAGATGTGGCAAGGTCTGGAATAGAGTCAAATGAATCAAGGTTTGGAATGTCTTCAAGGTCTGGATTACTTTCCAAAATATCAAGTTTACTGAGATCCACTACAGTCAGCTGCGATGGTTCAACACTTTGCACAGCAAGTACCACATCAGGGAGAGTGCATTCTTGCCGGCTATCATATTCTGGAGCTAGTAAAAAAGTCTCCTCTTCAGCTGCTGTAAAAACAAGAGGAATACTTTCTGAAACCTGTGTGCTAGCTTCACTACCACACACATGGGTATTCTCATTAGCAGTACATACAGTGGCTTGTTTATCCTCATTACTTTCTTTAACATGATTCACGTACATATCTTCATTCATGTAAAAGTCAGGCATAGTATAAACCACTTCCTCCTCAACAAAAGCATGAATAAAGGGTTCTTTTTCTACTCTTTTAACTTTTGCCTGTACTCGTTCTGGCAGCTGGGACTGCTTATTACTCATTACAAATACATCAATGAATTCCTGCGTTGCTTCTTCTGCAGATGCATACATTAGTGCCCTGAGCATTTCCTCTTCTGCCAAAGAACAAACAGGAATACCTTCCATATCACTTGTGTAATCAGATTCATCTTCATCCCTTTCAGCAGTGTTTAAGTAGTTTCCACGTTCATAGATCTTTTCACATTCTTGAACAGCTCTATCAGTCTCTGTCTGTAGTGGCTTATCAATGTCCGGTACAAATTCATCACTAGGCGCATGAATCAGAATCTGTGGAATATCTAATGAACAAGGATCATTTAAACTTGTCTTCTCTCCAATCAAAATGGTATTCTTGTCATCATAACTCTGCAAAATCCCACATTCTAGCTCAACAGCTGGTTTTTCACTGGCAATTTCTGGTGGTTCTATAAATGTTACACCATTGTCTAGTTCTGGCAGGGATGTCATGTCCTGGGCTACAGATTCCAACTCGAATCTTTCTACTCTCTCTAAAGCATGCAGCACATTTAGGCCATTCTCAGATAATACAACATCTTTTACCATTTTGTTCTTAGAACTGTTGTTATTCACAGAAAGATCTTCCATATGATCTACTAAAAGATTTTCATCAGTAACAATTTTTTCTTCTTTTTCACATGAAGTTATGAGGCTTTCACAACTTTTGTATGTATTATCTGCACTGTGGCATTCATCTAAATCAATCCCCTTTTTCACAGGACCTTCCCTATTACTCAATAAATGGGATGAAAGGGTTAAATTTTTGGGGAGAGAATTATCCACAAAATCTGAGGGTGGTAAAGGAATAGATATCAAAATTTCTGTTGTGCATATACTGATATCTGTTTCAGTTAACACACATCTGTGGAAATCAGCAGACCCTTCAGATTCAGAAATATTGTAAAAACCATAAACAGGCGTTAGCTTGGAAACACTGAAATCTTGTAAAAATGTTAGTTCCAGAATTTCTGCTTCTAAACATTCATTTATGGCACCTAAAATATACTGAGGATAAATTGACTTAGACTCTACTTGAGGTAATTCACTAGCATATTCTTGCAAGAATTCTTCGTATAAATCTTGCAAGGGGGGACTATACATATATACTTTAATATCTTTATTCAAGAAAGCAATCCCTTTGTAATCAATTTCAAATCGACATAGAGCGTATTCAAAGTTATGCTTCAAAACTGGAATCACTGAATAAGTATCCAACAAGAATGGTTTAGTTATGATATTAGTCAGAAAAGCACTAGGTGTGACATCTGTATACCTAGTGTTAAAAAGTTCATGATTGCCAATGTCTAGTTTAAATATTCTATCAAACCTCATTGGTTTCTGCATGACATCTTCTGCGGGACCCAATATCACAAGTTCATTTTTCTCAACTAAAGAAGGTAGAGAATCTTGGGAAGGTTTATCATTGTCAGCATTATTCTCATGGCCAAGAAACTCTTCAACAATCTTCACAAAGGAATCTTCATCCGAACCAACAGATGACTTATCTCCATCATCTCCAAATGGCCTTACACTAGCATAGACTTTAAATTCTTCATCACAATCTTCATCATCAAATGGCATGTTCTCATTATTTTTTTCAAACTTAACTGGTCCAAACCAAACATTCTCATAATCTTTACCACTTGCTCGCTTTTCTCTCTTCTCAGGTTGAACGGTGCTTTCAGTAACTCTCTCTTGAGACTCGCTACTAAAATTCCGTAAACCCTGATCATCAAATGACACCCAAGACTTCATGGCTTCTCTTAGTTTTTCTGAAGGGGTGCCTACAATGGAGTCTCCAACTTCACTTTCTACCTTTGAATTTTCTACCTGTCTCAAGGTGGCAGGGAAAGGAGTTGTAGGTTTCATGTCACCACTTCTAGGTTCTTCTCCACTCGAAATCTGGAATTCTTCAATTTTACTGTTATCTTCATTCTTACAATCATCACCCCTGTGACCTTTATCCATAACATTAGCATTACTATGCTGCAAATCTGTATTAGTAACTTGATGCGCTAAACCATCACCAATTTCTTCTTTAGTTGTGTCCTCTGTTCTGGTTTTTAGAAAAACATCAGTGTTGCTCTTCTTTTCTGAATCTCCTGGTTCTGACTGTATGGAAGCACCCTGAGTGTTGTTATCACATCTTTCATCACTTGCAACTACATTCTTAGTGCCCCAGTCAACATCTTCAAATTTTGCCCATGGAGACATAACAAAATCCTTTGGTAGTGTCTGAGACTGGTTTCCCCATGCAAATGTCTGACTAGTATTTTCACCTTTTTTATCATCTTCATCACCAGTGGCATTTGAAAAGTAGCTATCTTCCATTGATGAACACGAAAAAAATCCTGTGTCTCTATCATTTTCTAACTTACCAACAGTTTTTGTGTCAACAATGGTCTGGTCCAGGGAACCTTTGACACTTTTGCCATTATCTTTATCAAGTGCATTATTTGTGCTCAAATTAGTTTTAGGTACACTTGTTTTATCTTTGGGTAAGTCTTTTGTTTTGGGTACATCTGTTTTACCTTTGGTTAAATCTTTAAATTTCTTTACATCTACCTTAGATTTAGCTGGCTCAGACCTGAAGGCTAAATTTAAAACAGGCTTCTGATTTTCATGTTTGCTCACCAGCTGTGTTTCCTTTGGTACAGAATTTCTACTACTAACACCAACTGTTTTGAGTTTCATGTCTTTATTATTCTTACTAAGTGATTTTGTTATAGAATCAGATTTAGTATTTGTGGATTTGGTTCTTGGAAGAGAATTATTCTTTAATTTTTCTCTAAAGTTGGAAAAAGATTTAGTGCTTTTAGATTTTAAAGATCCTTGATTTTCGGTCTGATTTGGAAGAACAAGACTTCTGACTTTTGAATCAGGTGAAACAGAGGCTTTCTTGGATTCTCCCTTCAAGAATAATCTGACTTTGGATCTAGTGGGACTTGAGACAGAATCTTTATTACCTAATCGGGCATATGTTATATCACTTGCTTCAGGACTTTCACTCCTCATGGGGGTGATTACTCTTCGGCTATCTACTTGGCATTTCGGATCAACTTTATAGACAGTTCGGGGACTTGAAGAGCCCTTAATGCTTTCACTGTTAACAGGTTTCGTAAGAGGGCTAACTGGGCTTGTGACAGATCTTTTCTTTGAGGTCAGAACTTGATTCTGTAATCGACTGCCACTTCCTCTCAAGCCTTCCAAAGGTGGAGGGTTTAGCTACAAAGGAAGAAAATAAAGAAGAAAAAAGAAATCCAGAAATAAGACAGGTGATTGGAAGATTTTACACTGATCTCACTAAAAGTAGCCTATGTAACTGCCAACTTTTTAAATACTGAACTCTCCAGAACTTCAAAAAAGATAATCTCAAATGGAAGACAGAGATTTATAGATGTGGTAAAAAAAATAGCCTAAGGCATGCTTTACTCTGATGACGACGTTAGCAAACACTTCTCTTTCTACTGTACAGTTCTGTTGCAAGTCTCTAAGATACGGTATCCATCCAAAAAGCACAACTGAACTCAAGCCATCATTATACTTGAAGCTGGATAACCCTATAGTGCATATTATGAGATATGACATTATAGCTGTGATTGTCAGAGAGGAATGAAAGATACTGCATTCATGATACATAGAAAGCTCTAAGTTAAGTGTGGTGTGGTAACTGACTGCAAGTTGAAAGCATATAATAAATAGAACAGTATTACACATAATTCTAAAAAGCTCATTCCATGTTACATCTTGTGGGTAGAACAGGCTTGTGAGAGAGCTTAGTGGTTCTTGGTGTGCAGTGTCATTCCTTTCATGAGTAGCAGCAGAGTGCCACAAATCGTGACAGCTCACCTTCTTAAGGGGACTTTGTCTCTCTCTCATCACCACCTGATCCCGTCGGGTGGGGGAAAGGTCGAGGAGTCCAGGGACTTCCTGAACAATGGATCCCAACCGGGAATCAACTGGGGACCCCTCCTGAGGTCCGGTGATTGTCCCGTTTCCAGACCCAGTCTGACCACCGCAGACAGACATTTCCCACAGTTAGTTTTATGCACCAACACCATTATACAATATAATGAGAAGGTTTAGAGAGTGTCCCAGTAATGTAGTACATAAAAATTATCATGACAGAAAGACAAGGAAGAAGCATGGATAGCCTAGAATTGGAAACAAAACAAACAGTCATAACACCTGAATTTTTTCCTTTTAACCCACTCTAACTCTCCTGAAAAAATTAACAAACATTCAAAACAACAAATAATCCATTAGGTAGCTTAATAAACAAGTCACAAATGACATATCAAGTAATTATAGCACAACTAAAATACAGTTCAGTTAGTGCCAAAGATATTTGCACTACTTCACTAACTTCACTGCAATATGATTAAAAGGTTGTTT
Organism: Macrobrachium nipponense; assembly: GCF_015104395.2. Classification (NCBI taxonomy): domain Eukaryota; kingdom Metazoa; phylum Arthropoda; class Malacostraca; order Decapoda; family Palaemonidae; genus Macrobrachium; species Macrobrachium nipponense. The sequence goes on from NC_061096.1 coordinate 31,862,410, forward strand.
GGTTAGTATTATTTGCAAAGAATATACCATTTAAAATACGCCCTCAATTTCTCTTTAGCTATTCAGCTATCTTTCATTTATCAAAATCATCCAAGGAAAAACTCTGATAGAAGAATGTAAACTTACTTATCAAATAAACAATTATTTGGGCAATTATTAACTATAACAACACTGCTGTCACCTAAGAGTTTGCTGACAAATTAAAAACCATGCAGTACTTTACTCCACATCACATGAGATAAGTGAAAGCACACTTTGAGGCTTGTAGTAGTAAACCTGTTCATAAACAATCATTTCCAAGACATAATACTCAAAAGAATATTCTAATTTAATTTAACACTGACTCTACCACAAAAAAGTTCTAACACTGGAGTAGGATATGCCCATAATACCCAAATTGTATATGAAGATCAAACAGGAAAGAAAGGGAGGCAGACCATACTGCAGAGTAAAGAGAGACCTTAGAGGGGGAAGAACACTTTTGTTACCTTAGGAAGACGCTGGATTGTCAAGATGGTAAAAAGATGGTGAGAAGAAAAAGAATACAAGAAACTAGATAAAATGAATAAGAGATGGGTAAACTACTGGTAAAGAAGAGTAAAATTGTCCCTTGATTTTTCAAGGATTTTAATTTTTATTATGTAACTTGTTTTTTCTATGGATAATTAAATGGAATATATCTAGTTTTGTAACAGTGTGTAAACCAGAAAATGACTCGTGTAAGCAAGACATTGTTTAGCAGGCCACGCAAACAGATCAAGTAAATATGAGCCTATTTTATCATTAACCTATACATAAATCTACTAAAAAATGTGAAATTGTGAAAATACACAAATCACAGCTCATGACTGCTAAGTCAAGCAAAGTGGAAACAGATGCCGCAAGAAACATATGCGCACAACAAACTAGTGCATCCTGATGTGACCAATTCATTGTTTACTGTCATAAATTACCACATTCATTACAGATTATGGATAATAAATATAGTTTACAAGTCAATAGCAATTTTGTTACGTGACAGGGTATACATAACAGCAAATTTTCATATAAAGTACCACAAAATCTTGCTACCTACCATATTTTGTAAAATATCTTTTAATTCTACGTGTAAAATACATGTATGATTTATGGTACACAATAAAACAAACACAGAATTTCCTCACGTCTCATTCATTTTCTGCCTGGGCTCTACCTTACATTAAGTCTCTCATTCACACACACAAGCTACTCTGTATTGTTGATACCGTAATGTTAATCATGATACCCCTGGCTAAATGAAGTTAAGCAATCAACTACATGTTAAAATCTTTTGTCTTTCTAAATATCTCTCTCTTTCGGTGTTAGTATTCATTTCTGAGGCTTTATTTCTTTTATCAAATTTCAGCGGTGCAACAAGTTATTACCATCATGAACCATATATCTTGGGGTCTATGATATAAGTAATGGTAATAAGAAGCATCCCTGTTACCATAGCCTAAAATGAATCACTGTGCATGCTTGTTTAGGCATTTAGTTCTAATACCGTACTTTTTATTATACTCGGTTCAAAAGCCGCAACAACTTTGTTCCTATAACGAACCATACATCTGTTAATAATACTGTAAATAGGAAAGACAAATGTTTTGGAGTTTGTATAAATATTTTCAAACCTTGTTCAGAACAACCACAAAATTAGAAATCTGATTCTGTATCCTGGTTAAACTCCTTAGTAATAATAATCTAAAAGCACATAATCATTATTACATCAAGTCACACTTCTACACCCATGGGGTTCATTCAGAAGACTTGTTCTCAAGAGAAAGGAGAAAATGAAAGCAGGCAAAGTTAAAGGTTTACATGTGGATGAAGGCTGAAAGCAATGCAGCTGAGAGTCAAAGAAATAATGCAAAAGCTTTTAGAACAGTCTACATCATGCCACATAAGGCACACTGTTAGTGGTAGCCCTTCAACAGTTATATGTAGAGTAACAACTGGATATTATATTGTTATATCTGCATTGCAATGAAGGTGACTGCAGACCCTATAAATAGAGAAAATAGTAAACAAACAATTTTAAAAGCAAATGAAGGAAAGCTGTTTTGAAAGGTAACTGACATATTACATTTTAAAAAAGCTTTCATTCATTTCATAGAAGATGGAATGACTTGACTTCAAATACCACAATTCTAGTGAACAACCCGAATTAAATGAAATCAGAGACTCTAATAAAACAATAATATAGCTATCACAGCATCTACCTGGTCTTCTTAATACACTGAAGGGAAAAAGCTTACTAACATACTGAAAATTCAGTATAATTACCATATAATAAACATAAGGACACTCTCTGTAACCTTTATAATTTGCTCTCAAGCTGTTAAAAATTACATTTTAGTGACAAGCTACAAAAATATTTGTAACATTTACATGATACAAAAACAAATGTATAGGACTAGTATATATGAAAATCAGAATATACCCTACTGTAAGCATTAGATGTAATAGAATTCTAAATGAAAAAGGTTTTCATGGGACAAGAGCACAAGGATTATGACAAACCACTTTAGACAAAGAACTCTATGCTGATCACCTTTAATGCTTCAAATAAAAACACAGAAGACTCACAGTTTACCAAATAAATGCTTAAAGGTGAATCAAATCCATAAACATTGACCCAAAAAAATTTTTTTCTTGGTAAATGTGCACATTATGAGAATAAGGTGCCAATAATTAAAGAACAAATATTTTGTTCACTACAAACCCAATGTTTTAATTTAGCCTCAATTTGTGAGTAAACACAAAATCCCAGATACTTCACTTTACTGTGAAAAAAAAGGAATATTAACATATTCCAAATAAGGTCCCTCAAGTCCTGACGGTAAACAATCACTTTTTGAGCCTGCTAACTGATCAACAGCTGCTTAAGTAGATCGTTTTACAAATTTCAGTCTTATTTCCTTTAAGAATTACTTTCTAATTATAATAATTTTCTTTGTACTGTGCAACTTCAAAAATAAAATTTGAGCAAAATCTCAACTTACATCTGTGAATAGCATCAGTGAAATTTTCCTCACCTAGTGAGGATAACTTCAGAAAGTTTCCATAAGTATCTCATTGTTTTGTTGTGGATTTTCAATTCTACTGTTTTAGATTGTAAGAATTTGTGTCTAATAAAGCAACAAGCTATTGGCTAGTTGGCTTTGCAGTTTCACTTTATTTACTGATCATTTCCTATAAACTGACCATCATGTTTCACTTGGTATATTCTGTTACTACTAAGTACGAGTTAAATATTTATTAAGTGCTGTGGTGAAAAACTAATATGAAGTATTTGAAGGTTAAGATCTTGTTCTTACTTGTTAGTCTAAGGAATTATTGAGTAAGTTTCCTAAGCATATTTTTGCTAATATCTTCACACTTTGTGCTTTATCTCGTAGAGTGCTTATGAACTTGTTTCCGCTTATGTATTCCACTATACAATACACAAAACTTTTTTCCTGGAAGAATTTTCTGCATTTGTATGATCATATAATTTCCATACTGTTTAATCTTGATTTATTGAAACTTCCTTTTCAGCTTACACCATATGTAGTTTGTCTAACGGCTATATTTGAAATCTTGTTGTTGTGTAATATTTTCAAAGTGTTTTCTTAACTTTAGTTTGCCCGCTGGTACAAGGTGTGCCAGCATGCCATAAGCACTTTGCTAATGTTATCTTTAGTTTGCCCGCTGGTACAAGGTGTGCCAGCATGCCATAAGCACTTTGCTAATGTTATCTTTAGTTTGCCCGCTGGTACAAGGTGTGCCAGCATGCCATAAGCACTTTGCTAATGTTATCTTTGATTTGACACAATATTAATAAGATTTACCTTTTGTTAGGATAGAACAGAATAGAATTTAGGCAAAAGGCCAAGTGCTGGGACCTATGAGGTTATTCAGCACTGAAACTGAAAGTGACAGTTAAAAGGTTTGAAAGGTGTACCAGGTGGAAAACTTGACAGTTGCACTATGAAATAATATTGTTAGGAGAGGGTGAAAAGTAAGATGGGAAGAGAGAAATTATGAACGGAGGTGTGGTAACAGGAATGAAAGGGGTTACAGCTATAGGCACTAAAGGGACACAGCAAAGAATCCTGAGTAATGACTACAGGGCACTGCATGAGGTGCACTGATAGCACTAACCCCCTACAAGGGCCTTGTAAGGCCTCATCAGTTCCCAGAATTTATTAATTTTCTTTTCCAGGATTGGTCTCTGATCCACTGGAATTCTACCCTGGCAGGCTGTTAAGAGTGCCACTGAAGAGGTGAACTTGTCTGCACTTTCAGAATTGTCCATAATTTTCACTTCAATTGTAGCCCTCCCTCTTCAGCAAACGTTGTGATGGCGAAGTTATTATATAATTTCTGAGATGTCTCTGTTGGACTCTCAGCGATTCAACCCCAAGTTTCTCCCACCACCTTCAACATATCTCCTGTTCACTGGGTCCTGCCTTTCATGGCCATCCAAATTTTCATAAGAGGGTCTATAGTGATTCATTCAATCATCAGGAGCCTAAAAGACCTAACATGCACCCATTAGCCTGTTGGAATCAGTTGATCTTCCCCCCTAATGTGGAATGAATCGTCTAGGATTTCATGTGACACACAAAAAGAGGCTATGGCTATTTATTGAAAATTTTAATTCCGTTTTTAAAAAATATACAGTAGAACATCTGGTAAGCAAAATATGTTCTGACAATAATAATGTCTTTCCACATGGATTAACTCTTTGGTGTACTACTCCAAAAAGAAAACATGAACAAACCTTACTTTTTTATATACAGTTGTCCTTTAAATTTTGTAAGGGTTAGGGGTGCTAACCCCCATATAATTAGAAAAAAAATAAATCTAAGAATAATTTTTGACTTCCCAACCAACCTTTATCCTAATATTGGTAATTTCAGCAAATGGTAACAGGCATTTATTACCTCAGCCTTTTGTTCATTGAAAGTTTGTCAAATAAAAGTTGACATTTCAAATTCATATCACGAACACTGATGAATTATAGTATTTAATAAAAAAGGACTAGTATTATTATAGCAATGTACATAATGATGTCGACACTACGTTTAAAATACTTGAAGATTATTGCAACTTTACTGTTACTTCCATTTTTCTCAACTGAAGACAATGTTGTTTATGGACTGTAACCGTGTATAGACATTTTAATGATAGAATAAAATAAAATTTTATTTTCTTTTAGCATTTATGATCACTAAACTTTTTTATTTGCCTATGATAATCTCCATGTTTATGCTAATGGCTGCAAAACAAATAAAAAATTAGACCATTTTATAATGTATGAAAACTTCACAAATAATCAAATCCGCAAACTAAATACCCACGAAATTTGAAGGACAACTGTAATACCTTGAAATAAAAATCATACACAGTAACACTATCAGCTTCCCTATACAATAATATCAAGGGAAAGACACTGTAATTCATGCAAAATATTTCTAACTGCAACAATAATTTGGGAGGAATGACAACAAAATGCTCTCAGGCTAGTAAGCCACACAGAGGGGAAGGCTATGGTTATATGATATAACTGGCCAATGAGCAAAAGATATATGTCATTTTGGCTCACTTGGTACAATGGGTTAAGGAGAAAATTAAGAGTTAGCAATAGAGCTGGATAAGGGGAGAAATAAACCTACATTCTATAAAATGAAAAATGAACCACCTAGCTAAACTTCTTAAAAAAATGTGCATGAGAGCAAACTGGATTGACAGTTGTTTTTCTCAGGGAAACACACAAAGGTATTAAACTTGAAAAGAGTTGAGAAATTCACTGTAATTACAACATTATACAGGAGTTCTTTAAAGGAGAACAATAGAAAACATTAGCTGAAAAATCACCATGTTATAAGCTATTGTGCAAAATTTATACTGAAAATGTAAAAACGATTTTTTAATCTATTACTACATAACAAAGCCATAAAATTTTCTATGAAACTTGTCAATTTCTTTTTGTAATTCTGTAGCTCAGTTACCTAAGCACACTGAAAGGCAAATCTCTCTGAATAAATTATTCTGATGTTCAGAAAATAAATTCCTTTATTTAGGATTACAAGAACACTTTCTTTAACAGAAGATGATTAATAAACAACTGCAGATGCCAAATAAGTGTGTTAATCTAATCTGGCCAAGGAAAGGAAGCTCACCATATATTTTGCAAATAAAACCATTTAAATATACTAACACAAAACTTGGTACTATGATGCAATATCTAAAAGAAATGGAATAATTAAATTATATTGTGAATCTTTTTAATATGCATTTTAACATCTAGTCATCATATTCAGATCTCTTTTGTAATGATGAATGGCATACACAATACAGTAAAAGCTATCAGCATGAGATTTCTGTTTTTCCTATGAATGGTAGATGTGTTTACAGTGAAGCATTTTTCTGCATCATATTTATAACAACAGAATGGGTTTATGTATAGCTAATATCAATAAAACCATTGTCAAAAAGTTTACAAAATGCAAAAAAATTTAATTCAAGACCAATTATTGAAGTAATCTTATTTCATAGTATTTAACAGTACCTAACATACTGTACTTGTTATAGCATTTCCTAACTTCTTAATAAACATTTAAACTCTTTTATCATTATATTGCATTTATTTTCAGATACCAAGAAATGGTAAAAATCCTTTTGTTTATTCGAAACTTGTGTTCTCAAATAAAGAGCAAGTAGAACATACTTTATTATAAAAAAGACTTCTGTAACACATACCATAGAATAAAATGTAATGATGCTTCACTGTATTCTACTGCACATCAAGATTAAGCAATAAGAGTTCTATGGACAGAAAGATAACAAAAACAGGATAGGGGTATACACAGGGAGGTAATTAAATGACAGGTTGAATGTTAAATACCCACAGGAAGGTAATTAAATGACAGGTTGAATGTTAAGAGTAAAAACTAAGACACAGGGAATGCAGAATTCCTATCAACTTGCCAGACTCAAACAAAAAAGTGCATTCATAAGCTGGAAGAGGATTCTGGTACATAATGTATATATATTGCAGAGATCATCGATGAAATTTGTAGCTACTAATAGTCTCAGTAAATGAAACCAGAAAAGATAGAAAGTAATTGCAAATAATATCACATGATGCAAACTAGGCTACTAAAGAACAGCTACATGTAGAGGTTACAACTGCAATCTACGCTACTTAAGGGACATCTGCATATGAATACTGCAACTAGTTTATTCTAAAGAAACAAATTATAACTACCAATAGTATTTCAGGATATCTATCCCATTTACATATGGAAAAGCACCTTGAAGAGAGGTTAAGATTCAAGATTTTTCAAATGCAGTGCAACTTATTGAGACTATGTTTCGGAATTCAGGCTTTCTATCATGTATACATTAGAATATGTTTTATCTAATCTATTAACATAGATGCTTTTAAACATTAAATTATACATCAATATAAGAGTTATCACTTACCTCTCCTAAAGGTGATATGACTGGAGATCTTGAAGATGTAAGAACTCTGTTATTTTGGTTATAAGTGTCTTCATTTTCTTGAACTTGTGAACTGATGGAAAACAAAACACAATTAACTAGCAGGTACAGATTAATATGAAAAAAGGATATTGCATATACATAGAAGATCAAAAGTCATTTCTTTCAAATAGCAGTGGTACGGTTTATTTCCAACCTGACTGGTGGCTGCTCATGAGAATTGACTGGAGAGGATGGTTCATCCTCATCATCTGAAGCAAAAGGATCCACCAACTGTTTTCGTGTCATTAACGCTGGACGATCACCACTACTGCTGTTACTACTAAGAGATGCCTGCAAGAAAAAAAATCCTGTAAAACTACTTCAACATGGTAAACTCCTTTGCACTCCTAGTCTAGGGTGTTGAATCCAAGTGAAAAAATGTATAGCCACTGAGGTTTGAGAATATTAAATAATTTTAGTCTCCACAACATCCTCAGTGAATAATTTTCCATCATCAGAATTTATTTATGTGTAGGTGTAAGATACAATGAGGAAGCTTGCTGATTTTGTTCAAGTCTGTAAAGTTCAAGTAAATTTTTTTTTTTTTACATTTCAGAAGCTTCTCTCATGATACTTACAATTAAATCCACTAATTAACAAGAACTTGAGATATTACAGTGCTGCTGACAGTAACAATATATATAAGTAAATGAATTTTCCTACAAAGGTATACTAGAATCACCGTGAAATTAAAAAATTGAATAGTTTTGCAATTTTAAAGTTAACCAATTTAATTTTTGCAATGTTTTGATCCTTCCTGAAAAACTGCGTACAATAAATTAATTCTGAGCAATGAAAATTTAGTGGGCCTAAAAAACTACAACGTATTTGGCACTGAAATGTCATCAAATCTATACTCAAAATATCAGTTTTGTTTTTGTTGATATAAAAGTTGGGTTTCAAGACTGTGAGGGACATGTATGGATTAAACACTTATTCTAATACATATTAAGGAAATTTCTTGCAATGCAGTACATATAGGTCTAGTAGTGCAACATGAAAAGGCTCCCAGCTAGTATGTCAGCCTGTAAAAACACTTTGGGAATAATAATCCCTAAAAACCACTTTTGAAGCACGAAAATACAGTTCTATAAGCAGCCGAAACTTTTGGAAAGAGCCGAACAACTGCTATGCCTCTGTGCTAGTAGAAAGTGGCAGGGAACTAATAAATTCCAAATATACAAAATCCATATCATACTTCACTGGCAATTGACCCTAGAAGGAGTTCTGACAACTTACATCAGTTTCTGGAGGGAAGGAACCTACTAACTTCCAGGCTTGTAATATCAGCATTACTTGACTCTACAATTTTGGGGGAGGGAAAAAATAATTAAAACATACCAACCTGCAAATAATTACTCAAGTTTCAAACTCTTACTGATTTGTCATAACATTAAAGACAATTACCAATGGCAAATACCAACATAAGTTTGAATGGAGTAGTACATGTCATCACATAACATTAGTACTTCTACCAAAATATGTTGATAAAGTGTATATTATAAACACTGCATTATAGTTTTAACAATCGGAAAAGTGCAGTAAAACAATGAAATTTAGACAACATAATGCTGTCCATATAATTCCTTTCTGCACCTAGAACTCTGCTCCTGGTTTGGCATTCTTTAGACAACAGATGCAGCTCAGCAGAAAAAGGTATGCACTATGATATTTAAAAAAGCTAAAACTTGAAAATAGTAATATGCTGAAATTTCATCATGCTGATACTGGGAATTAAAGCATCATATCTTACATACTGTACAGTATCATGAGATCTTGGCTATATTTCCGCAAGTTACCTTGCTGAAATTAAGGGTGAGTGGGTCTGCATTATGGACACTACACCTTGACCCAAAATATTCCCATAAGACAACTGAGAGAAAGCATAATAAGCAATTAGGGCTCATTTGCTATACCATCTAAGAATATAGTAAAGTGGACTGCAAATTCCAAATGCCTTCTATATATACATCACAAAAGAATCATAACTGATTCCATCTGACTGGTCGTGTAAGATACTTGAACCTTTATATTGAAAGTGGGCTACAGTCTTTCATAACCTAAGACCAAGGAATAAAAATCTAAAGAAAAAGCAATTACTAATGACATTAAAATACCAAAAATACACAGTATGAAACTCAGTGATGAATGGTAAATTACAGTGATAAAAAATTGGATTGTAAAATGTAAAAGACTATACTGTATAATACTATATCTTCATAACAAATTAAAAATTAATATTGACAGAATGAACCACCTGCATATTCGCTTGATGAATGTATTGGATTTTTAATCCACACACCAATGAACCTAACGGTCTTTACATTATTCTTGTAATCTGTAACATTGTGCAAAGCAAATATATTTAAAATATCCAACAAATTTGATTTACTAGTGGACAAAAAGACAAAAGATAGAGTAATATTCTCTTTTCTACATGAAACAAGAAAGTTATGCTTCAATACGATTGGAACAACAAGTTCCACTTCAAAACTGAAGTGACAACCAATCTGTGTGCAAACAGGAACACTATCCATTCACTACTTAAATAAAGTGAATGGATAACTCAATGATGGCTACAACATATGAATGAATCATGCCCAGATAAAATTAAAATTATGGGGACTTTTTTTGTTAAAAGGTAATTTTTTAGAAGTTAACAATTTTCTTAATCTCTCTTAAATAAACAATGTAAAATATCAAAGAATTCTGAAAACGGTGATGTATGAAAATCTTGCACTCTATCCATGATAGTATAATGGTACGCAGACAAAATGTTGACAGGCTAAATGTCGACAACCAAATTGCTGATGGTATAATATCGACACCGTTTACATATCAATGGACTATATGTATGTTGATACAAAAAATGTCGACGGTCGTTACTTTTTACATGCACACAATAGCTCACAATTCATAGCATTGTATGGTTATTCCAATCCAGTGTTGGATCTTTCAACCATTTTTAGAATTCTTACAATATAGCTTTAAATAAATATTCACATTATGTTTGTAAAGTTTTATAACCTTGTATGTTTATTCCAGTATTAGATTTTTAAAATCATTATTAGAATTATTAATTATCATGTTGCTTTACATAAATATTCACATTACATTTCACTACTTTTGTAAAGTTTTATTCCCCTTTTGCTTCTCTTTGCAGCTCAAGGTACTTACCTCAGTGATATGTAAAAAGTGACGACCATCGACAATTTGTCTGTTGACATTTAATCCATTAATATTTAAACAGTTGCAACATTATGGCCATTGACATTTTGTCTGTCGCCATTTTGACCCACTACAAGTATAATAACAGCACATCTAATAAAAAATGTGAAATTCTTTCACATCGAACAAACAGATTGGAATTTTGAGGAAAGGGATATTTTTATGAGCTATGCAGTCAATTCTCAAAATTTCAATATAAGAAACAACTACGTACTATATATCTCAGAGGACTTTAGCTTTTATTTCCTTTATGATTTAAAAAATCTTTGCAGTGAGTTTCATTTTGCATTTAAGAATCTCCAACAAAAAACAGGACTTACTGTAGAATTCCGATTTTCAGTCTTGGCAAGTTTTTCTCTAGTTGGAGAGAGCACTTTATTGCCAATTTTGAATATTTCTGACGTTAAGGATTTAGATGATGCTAAAATACGCTCCTTAGCTGAGGGGGTGGTGACAACATTACCTTCCTTTTCAGAACCAAATTCACCACTTTTTCTTTTGCTTGACCTGAAAATATAAGGCAAAATTAGTACTACAAAAAGGAAATTCTTCATGTGCATCTAACAGAAAAAGCAGAATAAACAAAACAGTTAAGGGAGGCCCTTGCACAATAATCAAAATTCTTGATCATATCTTTTTAAAAGTACATTAAGAGAACAAATAACAAAATAGAATAACCCACAAATTTCTAAACAGCATGGACACTGTCGTTCCTAACTAAAAAGGAAAATATTAATGAATGATATATCCAAACTTATGATCACTGTAAAGATTCCATATTGCACATAAAAAAAAAAAAGTTCACCCATATGAATAAACTCAAAACATCCTTTACTCCATTTAAATATGGTTATCAATTAGCAAATATAATGTGAAAAAAATTAATTCCAGATTCTACTTACACTGCAGAAGCAATGTACTACTGATATACTTATACAATACACAACTTTTGAGTATATAATAAGAACTACACCTAAGGTTCCTCCTTTCATGTTCTATAATTAAAAAGACACCAAATGAATCGAGTAACAACCCATTCTTCTAGCTATGACACTTTTACTGACTAATTAACTTCATACAACCTAATATCATTCATACAGACACTGCCTAATAGATAATAACTGGAGTCAACCTGTTTATTTTTCAGTATTTCAAGCAAATTAAATATATACTTTTAATTCAATGAGAATCTTTAAAGGGGTAAGACATAATTTTTTTAATGTTTTTCAGTATTTGAATTAACACTTTCATTTTTACTGTAACAAAAATGATCTCTTGGAAAATCAAACACCTCGCTCACTTGTGGAATTACAACTCTGAAAGTGAAATCATACTGTAATAAATCTAACAACACAGGTAACTCACTTTTGCGAACTTTGACTAGATTCAGAGGGCCTTCGTATTCTTGCCTCTGTAGATACCGTTCTATTATCGATTTTGACATCTACGGGGGTGCTCAGGTGGGCGGATAATCTTTGCAAGTTGCGATTGTCGTCGTGGGATCTCAAGTTGAGGATGTCGTCTTCCCCGGAGCTTGCATCTAGTCTTCCTACAGTATACGACGATTCTGCCGCAGTGTCGCCAATCTGCGCCACTTCAAGCTCGTGACCTGTCGAAATTCAGTGGATTATAAAAGAGGAAAAGGACAGCACTTTTCAGAAAACATAACAGTAAGGCAAACCATGCTAAAATAATGTACAGCATCCCTTGGCTACATTGTACAACATAAGAGAAAAAAGGCTGTACTTTCCCTTACAGACTGACAAAATTGCTTTTCAAAATTTAAGGGTTGAATTTTTTAGTCATGGTGAACACAACTTAGTCAATTAACTCCAAGATCTGTGAAGCTTTCTAACTATATCTTCTTCTTAGATTACAAACAATCTTTTTGTTTGCTGGAAGAACTTGTTTCCAACTCGAGAAAACAGGTCCATTTCTGGGCACCATGTCCCCTTTTAATGTTTTAAACAAGACCTGGAAAATAATATGATAGCAGCCTTGAATCATTCGAGTAAAACTAGTCATACAAACCTGTAAAGTGTGCCCTGAGCTGATAGAGGTACGTCATAACAGCCAACTTGTCAGGCACTGTCAGAATTACCATGTCTTGTGGTTCGATGAGGCGGGTCACCCCTAACCTTTCGCCAGCTTCGAAAGCTTTCTTACAGTTACCCTTGACATCTTGCGGAGATAAGCTGTCATAATCTCTGTGGGAAAGAAGACAATGCATGAGACGACTTATGGTAATATTTCAGAAGAGATTCTTACATTTCATACGACAATCATCCAGAATAACGCGCTTTATATCTTATGCAAAAAGTATTATATACCTTAACAAAACATTGTCGGAATAATAATACTAACATCAGAAAAGTACTGACTAAATACAGTAGTGTATATAAGAGATAACACAAAAATCAAAATATACAGAAAAGCTGTATGGATGAAAAGAATACTGAAAATGACAAACATTTTCTACAGAAATGTGAGCTTCAGAAAGTCCTTATGCTTTATGTAGGAATGCATTAAAGTATATACACACACACACACAACACACACACACACGGTCTATACCTACAGCCCCCCACACACATGCACACATGCATGCGCGCACACACACACGCATTTAATATATATTAATATATATATATATATATATATATATATATATATATATATAATATATATATATATATATATATATATATATATATCTTTTTTTATATATATTATATATATTATATTATATATATATATATATATATAGATTATATTATATTATATGATATATATTATAAAATTATGAATTATTAATTATTTATATTTGATATTGTATATATATATATATATATATAATATATCATACATACATACATACACTAAACTACTACTACATACTACATACATACATACATACATACTACATACATACATACATGTGTTGCATCTTTAAAGCGTATGGAGCAAATTACATACTACATACTGTAGCCAAACAAATAAACCCAGATACAGCAACATGCTTGCATTCTACGATAATAAACTATTCCCCTTTCTCAAATCGGAGGTAAAAATAAAATTTAAAAAATTGTAATAACCAAAGAAAAGAGTAAAAAATAGCCTGAATGGGGCCTCGCAATAAACGCCCTGTTGATCACCGACTTTGCAACGAAGGCCAATTCTTCTTTAAAAGATGGGAAAGTAATTTCAAGTTGAAATTGGATGCCCCTAAAGCTGTCCATTTGTCTGTTACGAGATACAAGTTTTAGCTGACCTTCCACTGCTGAACACTCTCTCTCTCTCTCTCCAATCTCTCTCGGGGCCTAGCCATCCTCTCTCTCTCTCTCTCTCTCTCTCTGTGCGCCATTACTATACCAAAAAATATCACCCACATTCGGTTTTAACCAAAGGCTTGGTTCAGTACCTTCACTTTTCAAGAGAACCTAAAATTTTCTCTTCATCTCATAAGAATCGTCCTCATAAAAATTTCATTCATACTTCTCTATTTGACTGTGCCACGAAGATTGAGAAGTGGGAAAATATAATTAAAAATGTACAAAAACAAAATGTGATTTACACTGACACACTACTAAGTTCTCATTTGCAAAAACTATACAGCAATCGACGCCAAAAAAAATCTGAGATTAAATAAAGAAAAATATGGAGTTACTGAAGTCAATATATCAGGAGTTAATATAAATACCTACGACACAGCGGCTGAGCATGGCACAATGGGATACGCAATTACTTTATAAAAGTTAATGAGACGGAAAGGTGATAAAAAAGAATGGCTCTCGAGTTAAGATTCTGAAGCCCCACCTGAAACATGCACTTCGAATGACAAAAAATTAAGCAGCTCTAGGGTGTAAGATCTAAAAGAATATCTACAGAATATGAGTGAGCTAAAAACAATATCATTCAATACCCTTTACTCAAATCTTCAAAACTACTTTTCAGTACACTCCAAATCTAACTTAACTGAAAAAGAATGATTTAGAACTTCGTAAAAGTAATTTTGCAAAGTGCCACTGAGATAGGACATAGTATTATATAGGCCAAAGGCCAAGCGCTAGGACCAATCCATGAGTTCATTCAGCGATGACAACGGAAATTGACAGCAAAAAAGTTTCAAAAGGTATAACAGGAGGAAAACCTCGCAGTTGCACCGTGACTCAAATTGTTAGGAGATGGTGTAAGATACATGAAAGAAGATATGAACGGAGGTACAGTTAAAGGAATGCAGGGAGTTGCAGCTAGGGGGCGAAGGGATGCTGCGAAGAACCTGTAGTAATGCCTACGGTGCACTGCATGAGGAGCACTGACGTCACTAGCCCCCTACTGGGAAAGTGCCAATGAGAAATTATCTCAACTGAATTATCACCGGTATATGCAACATCATTGAAATTAGTATCAGAAGGGAGACTCACTTCGATAACTTGAAGAAGAACGTCGCCAGAGTAAATAGGCAATTTACTTTTACCCTTTACAAACTAATGGGAGATTCTGCTTCGGTTCTATGATAACCTTTACTGAAATGGCGATAACGTCACCAGGGGGATCTTGACGCTCTTCACCTTTCCAGAAGTTTCTCGTTTCAATCAAGTCATTCACATGAATATAAAGATATCGCCACAAATTTCGCCTGAGTTAATCTAAATGGCATTACTAAACGAGTAAAAACTGCGCCGAAGTTTCTTCGAAGCCACAGCCCATAAAACTCTTAGCCGCGGCAGATGAAACTCACCCACGGTCCGGTGTTGGTCTACCTTGTTGGTACTTACAGCGCTGCCACAAGTACGACTATGGACTTTAACCTTAAATCAAATAAAACTACTGAGGCTAGAGGGCTGCAATTTGGTATGTTTGATGACTGGAAGGTGGATGCCCAACATACCAATTTGCAGCCCTCGAGCATCAGTAGTTTTTATTTTATTTAAGGTTAAAGTCCATAGTCGTATGTCTGGCAGCGTTTTAAAAACCAACAAAGAGAACCAAGTGGCCTTAAGCCTGATAAAGGTCAGCTGAAAGAGAGTACGCCTACTTGGAGGTATTTGCGTATCTGCCGCCAGATTGGAAAAATTGTGTGTTCATGAATCAATTGAATTATGTAGACACATATCAATATGCGTCAAAAGAGCATGTACATACATATGCCAAAAGGGAACAAAGTGCAAAAATATATGTACACGTCAACGGGAAGCGGTGTATACATCTGTACTGTATACATGTGTCAAAAGGGCACAGGACTGTCAGAATAGCAACAGTTGCACATTCCTCTTATAATGCGTCTGTTTACATTACTGCTTCCATTTCCAAACCAAGTTACGCTTTACTCTGCTCTGGTTGTGCTGCGATACGCATGAGTTGCGCTGGACGATGCTCGTCGAATGTTCAGGTGAGTTCAGATGGGGAAAGGAGGTTGCTGATATTAGTATTATTATTCTCCTAGAATTTTAATATATCATTATCGGTTAACTATTTTTTTTCTTTTCTAATAAGTGAGATTCTTCAGAGATTCTTCATTCTGTATTTCCCTCTACCTCCTCTTACTTCTTCCTGATGAAAACCATTTTCTTTCGAAGCTTGAATTTGAAGTTATGGCCCGCTCCGGGTTTGTTTCATAATTATGTGTGGGGTTCATCTTCTCAATAATAATAATAATAATAATATTTTGTTAAAGATGATGGCAGCATCAGTGGAATTGATTTTATATATGGTCTTTTCAATTCTTCTTATTATTCTCTTCTCATCAGGGCTGATATTTGCTAATAGCTGGCCGATGTTCATATCTCGGTGAAAGAAATGTTTTCTAAAAATAATAATTTATTGATATGATAACAAAAGTGGTTAACAAATCTTAGTCTAAGGGCGTAACGGAATTCCAACGTTTCCAACCGTATCATCGGTTCATTTTCAAGGAAAGGTGAGCTTGAACTGATTGAAATGGGGTCGTTCGGCGGTATTTATTGTGTCCCAGGTGCTCTGTCTGATGGGCGCTGCATTTTCATTGGCTGAACAGAGGATTAAGTCCCTGAGTCAAGCCGTCTTGCAGAGGTGGAAGCTCGCACTGCTCTTCTCGTGCGGACGCTGGAGACTGGGAGCGTAGTATTGGGAAGGTCATTGCCGATAGACGGGGGCACCTGATTGGCCCGTTCGATCGGCTCTATGGTGCTGGCGGGCGGCGCCCTTCGTGCCACCGTCGGGAGGAGTGAAGTCTCTTGGGTGGTGTTGAGGCTGGGTCTCTCCTTCCCGATGTGTAGGGCCTCCAAGAGGCGGAGGCGACGGTGGTCTGCTGCCTTATCGATAATTCTGATATTAGGAATAATGTCATTCCTAGTTATCCTGGTATTGTGGACGTTTTTGGCATGATTATGGATGGCGCCTTCCTGAGCGTGGCAGGATATCCTCTTCGAAAATCGCATAGTCGTCATACCAATGTAAGCGCCGGGGCATTCCCGGACAGGGCATTTGTACTGGTAGACAACGTTAGTTTTCTTGAGAGGGTCCTGCAACACGGGGGCTGGATTGTTTTTCATAATCAGGCCACTGGTCTTCTTGCTCTTGTAGTAAATTATTAGTTTCACTTTTTTCGCAGGGTCCGTGGGGGAGACGTTCCTTTCTATGATGGTACGAAGGGCTCGCTCGTCCTCTTTGTATTTCTTATGAAATACTCCCTTGTAAAAGAGAGTGACGTCTTCAAGGGCGGTGGGACGAGGCTCCTGCTGATACCACTTATCGATGTTTCTGCGAATGCATTTAGTGATGTCCCGGTTGGAATACCCGTTGTTAATTAAAACTTGGGCAACACGTTCTAATTCAGTGTGCGTGTCCTTCCACGAAGAGCAGTGTGAGAGAGCTCTCCTGATGAAGGCGCTGATCGCAGTGCGCTTGTATCTCTCTGGACACTCGCTCTCGCCGTTCAGGCACATGCCCAGGTTTGTGGGTTTCGTATACACCTGTGTTACGAAGCGCTCCTCTTGTTGCCCGACGAGGACGTCAAGGAAGGGGAGGCGACGGTCACGGCAATGTTCGATGGTGAAGTTGAGTCTGCTGTGGTCGTGGAAGGCTTGTCGCAGGCGCTCTATTTCTTCCACCGTGCTGGCGCTGATGAAAGTGTCGTCAATATACCGGACGTACATAGACGGCTTCTCGATGTTGGCGAATACCCGACGTTCCACAGCACCCATGTAGAAGTTCGCGAAAAGTACTCCGAGGGGAGAACCCATCGCTACTCCGTCTTTCTGTGTGTACATGTGTCCTCTGTGGGTGGAGAAAGGGGCCTTTTTTGTACAAATTTCAAGGAGTTTTCGGAGGGCATGCTCAGGGATGTTTAATGGGGGCGTGGAGTCGTCTCTATATACACGATCCAGGATTATCTGGATTGTTTCATCCACGGGGACGTTCGTGAAGAGGGACTCCACGTCCATCGATGCAATAACTCCTCCGGGTATTCGCCAACATCGAGAAGCCGTCTATGTACGTCCGGTATATTGACGACACTTTCATCAGCGCCAGCACGGTGGAAGAAATAGAGCGCCTGCGACAAGCCTTCCACGACCACAGCAGACTCAACTTCACCATCGAACATTTGCCGTGACCGTCGCCTCCCCTTCCTTGACGTCCTCGTCGGGCAACAAGAGGAGCGCTTCGTAACCACAGGTGTATACGAAAAACCCACAACCTGGGCATGTGCCTGAACGGCGAGAGCGAGTGTCCAGAGAGATACAAGCGCACTGCGATCAGCGCCTTCATCAGGAGAGCTCTCTCACACTGCTCTTCGTGGAAGGACACGCACACTGAATTAGAACGTGTTGCCCAAGTTTTAATTAACAACGGGTATTCCAACCGGGACATCACTAAATGCATTCGCAGAAACATCGATAAGTGGTATCAGCAGGAGCCTCGTCCCACCGCCCTTGAAGACGTCACTCTCTTTTACAAGGGAGTATTTCATAAGAAATACAAAGAGGACGAGCGAGCCCTTCGTACCATCATAGAAAGGAACGTCTCCCCCACGGACCCTGCGAAAAAAGTGAAACTAATAATTTACTACAAGAGCAAGAAGACCAGTGGCCTGATTATGAAAAACAATCCAGCCCCCGTGTTGCAGGACCCTCTCAAGAAAACTAACGTTGTCTACCAGTACAAATGCCCTGTCCGGGAATGCCCCGGCGCTTACATTGGTATGACGACTATGCGATTTTCGAAGAGGATATCCTGCCACGCTCAGGAAGGCGCCATCCATAATCATGCCAAAAACGTCCACAATACCAGGATAACTAGGAATGACATTATTCCTAATATCAGAATTATCGATAAGGCAGCAGACCACCGTCGCCTCCGCCTCTTGGAGGCCCTACACATCGGGAAGGAGAGACCCAGCCTCAACACCACCCAAGAGACTTCACTCCTCCCGACGGTGGCACGAAGGGCGCCGCCCGCCAGCACCATAGAGCCGATCGAACGGGCCAATCAGGTGCCCCCGTCTATCGGCAATGACCTTCCCAATACTACGCTCCCAGTCTCCAGCGTCCGCACGAGAAGAGCAGTGCGAGCTTCCACCTCTGCAAGACGGCTTGACTCAGGGACTTAATCCTCTGTTCAGCCAATGAAAATGCAGCGCCCATCAGACAGAGCACCTGGGACACAATAAATACCGCCGAACGACCCCATTTCAATCAGTTCAAGCTCACCTTTCCTTGAAAATGAACCGATGATACGGTTGGAAACGTTGGAATTCCGTTACGCCCTTAGACTAAGATTTGTTAACCACTTTTGTTATCATATCAATAAATTATTATTTTTAGAAAACATTTCTTTCACCGAGATATGAACATCGGCCAGCTATTAGCAAATATCAGCCCTGATGAGAAGAGAATAATAAGAAGAATTGAAAAGACCATATATAAAATCAATTCCACTGATGCTGCCATCATCTTTAACAAAACATGTTTGAGAGAGGGTCTCCTACCTTCAAATAATAATAATAATAATAATATCATCATCATTATTATAAACATATGGAAAACGTAGGCTAGTAGAAATGGGTATCATGCCAAAGGCCTATCTGCATTATTCTTTTGTTTTTCTGTCAGTGTACGGATGCTCAGCGCATGCGCAGGAAGAATACTTCATCCACGAATGGCGCGGATGTGTTCCCGAAGGAAGAAATGTTCACATAGAGAAGGCAAGCGTTACGTTAACAGCAACGTCAGCTTCTATGGAATAAAATCTTCATGTGAGACAAAGAGAAACAACGATAAGCACAACGGAGGATAAGAATAATTTATGAAAAAGACGAAGCAATGCAAATGAAACGGAAAAGGTAAAAATGTAAAGGAAATGTACTTTGCAGAAAAAGTCTATTAATTGGTGGAAAAAGACGTTAGAAATGCTTTAGTAACAGGGCAATATTAAAGCAGAGAAGGGGGAATTCGCTAATTGCTTTGCGCACTTAGGAAAAAAATACAAGGAAAAGAATTATCAAGGAAATTCGACAATAAACAAGAATAACCCAATTTACCCGAGCCATACTCAACGACCAATATGCACCCGCATAACTATTGGAAAATGATGAGACCTAATATGGAGCACAGGGAATTACTGTGAATAACAGCTACGAAAGATTCAAAGACGCCGAGGGAAATGAATAAATAAATGAATAAAAAAATGAATAAATAATAGATTATATAAATTAGGTACTGACATTAGGTTACGAAACTGCGGAAAATACGGAGTATAATAGGAATTATTTTATTACATAGGCATTCAAACACGAAAAA
>NC_061096.1:31892967-31912967 GCF_015104395.2 Macrobrachium nipponense
TTCAAATGAAAGTTTAATGGCAATATTCGCAAGGGCTATCTCACCTAAACTAATTGTATCTTCACAAAGCACCTTTATCAAATAATTAAGCAACAAACATTCGAGACAGGAATCCTTTAATTAGTATAAATAGTCCTTATCCATTATATCAAATGATTAAGCAATAAAAACTCCCAAGACAGGAATCCTATAATTAGTAAATAAAAAGAAGTCATCCTAAATTAACAAGGCCTTCAGAAAGAAAAATCAACATCTAAATCATCACAATTAAAGATATCTTATATCGAAATTCTATGATTACCCGATAATGAAAACGAAAGTATTCTAGAAAATGTACTATAAATCTAACGCAAAATTGAAAAACATGAAATTGGTATAAAAGGTTTCATTTGGAAGTCACACAAAAAAAATTCCATAGAGAAAAACCCCGACCCTATGGACGGTGTGCACCGTTCCAAAACTCGGACCTGGGTAGCATACCTTAACTGAGGTAAACGTGACAAGGAAAAGTAGTAATAGATACTAGGCAAAGGCTGGACGTCGGCAATTCCAAAAGAGTTTGCTCCCTGTAGCCTACCAATTTTATAAACATTAAAATAACATAAGAATGAACTATGCATCTTATTATTATTGTTATTTATTTATTTTTTTTCTGGGGTGTGTGTGTGTGTGTGTGTGTGTGTCTATCAGAGTCCTCCAATTCGACTGGGTGGTATTTATAGTGTGGGGTTCCAGGTTGCATTCTGCCTCCTCAGGAGTCCAACACTGTTCTTGCTATGTGCTCCGTTTCTAGGATCACACTCTTCTGCATGAGTCCTGGAGCTACTTCAGCCTCTAGTTTTTCTAGATTCCTTTTCAGGGATCTTGGGATCGTGCCTAGTGTTCTTATGATTAAGGGTACAATTTCTACTGGCATATCCCATATTCTTCTTATTTCTATTTTCAGGTTTTGATACTTATCCATTTTTTCCCTCTCTGTCTCTTCAACTCTGGTGTCCCATGGTATGGCGACATCAATGAGTGATACGTTATTATTATTATTATTATTATTATTATTATCATAATTATTATTATTATTATTAATCATAAAAACCTCCTTTTGTTTGTATGGTGTTTTTACGTTACATGGAACCAGTGGTTATTCAGCAACGGGACCAACGGCTTGACGTGACTTCCGAACCACGTCGAGAGTGAGCTATCACCAGAAATACACATCTCTCACACCTCAATGGAATGCCGGAGAATCGAACTCGCGGCCATCGAGGTAGCACGCGAATAAAAACTTCCTTGATTCTCCTTCAGAAGGAGAATCGAACAGGTTCTAGAAAGCTCTTTTTTGTATTTATGTCTCTAAAATACATATTTGCATCTACACCACTGTGGATTTCTTCACCATTATTATTATTATTATTATTATTATTATTATTATTATTATTATTATTATTATTATTCAGAAGATAAGCCCCTAATCATATGGAGCAAACCCACAGGGACCACGGACTTGAAATCCAAGCTCCCAAAAAGTATGGTTTTCATACGACAGAAGTAACTGAAGGTAATAAGAAATACAGAAGAAGGGAGATACCAGTCATCAGAAAAAATAAATTAACAAATAAATAAATAAACCGATAAATTAATAAACTCTTTGGTAAGAGATAAATCGTTATGGCGAAAAAGGATAAAAAAATATTCCTCACCTAACAACCAAAATGTCATTTAAAACCACATATTCAAACTGCCTTTTGCGTTGATTTGCTCCGGCTCCTTTGGTCGTCTCTCTCGCGATCCATATATGCAAATTGGACGTCTCGCGTTAATTCTAGATGATGAAATTGTAGAAGACGCGACCCGTTGTCCCCAAGGTACATTTCCTAGGGTAAGAAGTCACTGTGGATATGGCCGACTGCCCTTTTTCATTCAAATGAACAATGGCGCGTCAGAGGGAATCATTTCAACCACAACCACACGAATGCATATTTTTGAATGTATATATATATATATATATATATATATATCATATACACAACACACATTCGTATGCATAAATATATTATATATATGTTGAGTGAATGACTCCAATGAGCATTATTACTCATGCAAGCTAGTTTGATGAATTAGCGGTATCTTTCAAACCAGTGATCATCACGCAGAGGCCTTTGGCACCGTAGTCATATTAAAATAAATAAAGATAATAAAAAAAAACAATGATTACCAACAAAGGGAAGGCCCGCAATTATTTCCAAGTGCATGCTTGTGTACTCAACTACTGTTGTGTGTGTGTGTGTGTGTGTGTGTGTGTGTGTGTGTGTGTGTGTGTGTGTGTGTGTGTGTGTGCAAGATAGTCTGTCCGTCGTTCCTCCCCTCTGCCAAACATCAGAGGAACTAATTTCCCGTTAAAACACTACTGAGCTGAGACTGATGTTGTAATAACGACCTCGGCGTTGCTCTGCAAATCCGCTCAAGACGCCAGACAATCTTTTCCCTTCAAAGTTATAATAGTCTTTCTCTTAACTTCTTCCTTCATTCCACTCCACCTTTACTTCTTTTGGGGGGGCACAAGGAAGTCGGTTTCGCCAATTTCACATTTGATAACCCAGTAAAAACACACAACACACACGATGATATATATACATACTATTATATATATATATATATATATATATATATATATATATATATATATATATATAATCACACTATATATATATATATATATATATATATATATATATATATATATATATATATATGCATAAATATAGTTCGTAGAAAAAGTAAAAAAACAACACTTGAACCCATATTTCAACATTTCTTGCGGGTTTATGTGGCTACTACGCTTAACTTTTCTCGACGGTTACCGATGCAAGTACTGACCTCAGCCGCTCAGCTGCTGCTGCTGCAGTAGGCTTTTATAACACATTTCGATCCACGAGCCTAAAACTATTTTAACACTTTTCGACAAAATCTATCAATTCTCCATTTGACTTTAATAGATGACAGGATTTGTAACCGTTTGTTTGTTTGTTTGGTGTTTTTACGTTTCATGGAACCAGTGGTTATTCAGCAACGGGACCAACGGCTTTACCTAACTTCCGAACAACGTCGGGAGTGAACTTCTATCACCAGAAATGCACTCTCTGACCCCTCAGTGAAATGCCCGAGAATCGAACTCGCGGCCGCCGAGGTGGCAGGCCAAGACCATACCGATCAGATCACTGAGGCGCTAGGATTTATTCTTTTAATTTTTTTTTTTCAAATTAGCCACCTCCCCCTAACCTACTATAGAGTATCAGCTGTATTTAGAATTTGCCAATCAGTTTCACCTTTTATAAGCAATGTACCAAAGTCACTAATTTCTAAATATCAGTTTTACTCATATCTATATTTCCTATGTATACATACAGAGATCCCCCTCCACCCCCCGCCCCCCCGAAAATCCCTAAGCTCCATTTATTCATGATCACGTTTCCGATTCACACTATGGAATAACTATATCTCAAATCTCACCATTTTTCAGACTCAAGAAATGCATCTGTGCACTGATAAACAATTCAACGTATTCTTCAAGTTCATTTTCTCAATATTCTGATATGCATTGTTTTCGTCATATTCAGCTGTTTACACACATACGCGCAAACATCACAAATATCATGCCATAAACATCGTTCAATATAGAATTCGCTATATATAACTAGAGGGAATTTTGTATACATATACGCCCACATATACAAAAAATATATGTATAATATAAATATATAATATAACTATATACATACATAATCATACACGCGCACACACACACACACACACACACACACACACACACACACACATATATATATATAATATATATATATATATATATATAGATATATATATATATATATAAAACACTAAAAAACAAAACAAAACACGGGAGCATTGCCTTCCCCTCCCCCACCCCAGACAAACGACCACTCTGATACACTAATAAATGACTAGGAAATCTGATGCTGCAGCATCAGTGTTATCGATACGAGGTGGGGCCCTGGGGGGTGGGGGTGGGGGTGGGTGGGGAAGGGGGATTAGGAGGTCCAGTGGATTTAAGCTAACTGAAGAAAATGATAAATCTTCTTCCCCGATTCCCAGACTGAAGGAAGGAATCGTAATGGATTACACGGGGCTGGCCATATATTGAACTAGAAAGTTTTTTTTATATATATATTTAAATTTAAAGGATATTTCATTTCTGAGACCTGCATTAAAATCAAGCCATTATTTTTTTTTTATTTAAATGGGTATTTCATTCCCGAGACCTGCATTAAAATGCAGCGATTCTTCTTTTTCTTTTTTTTCTAAATGGGTATTTCTTTCCCGAGACCTGCATTATAATGCAGCAACTATTCTTTTTTTATTATTTAAATGGGCATTTCATTTTCCCGAGACCTGCATTAAAAATGCAGCGATTATTTTTTAAAATTTTTAAATTTAAGTGGGGGGGTATTTCATTTCCGAGACCTGCATTAAGATGCAGCAAGTTCGATAAGTTTGATACACAAGTTGAATAAGTAAAGACAGAAAAGGTACATTATATGCGCACCCATTAATTACATAGATACATACATATATACATACTTATAAATGTACATGTACATGCAAATATAACATATCTAGTATAATATCTGTATATATATATAAAATATATATATATATATATATATATATATATATATATATATAATATAAATTGCAAGACCTTTGCTTGCCTGTCAAAACCTTTGAAGGTTTCATGGCAACCAAGCCAAGTGAAATGTGAATCTTGAATACCGTAGGGTGCGCGAGATTACCTCACATTAAAGTTTATTTGCATCACATACGGACATACATACATCAAATACAATATATATATATATCATATATATATATAGATATATATATATATATATATAAAATATATATATATATATATCTATAATATACTATATATGTATGTGTGTGTGAGTATATATTGTATGTGTGTATGTTTACACACAATACCTATAAATCTATACCCACGAAAAGAGAAAAGATCACTTTGCAAAAGCCCAAGAGAAAAAAAATCAGAACTAAACAGATACAAAGACACCCATCCTTCTATAAAAAAAAAAAAAAAAAAAAAAAAAAAAAAGGGCGTTCAGAGCCAGAGGTCCAGAAAACGAAATCTATTTTATCAATGAGCAAAAGGTGACAGTAACACTAAAAGCTTGTAAAGAATTTCGGCCGGACCAGCGACAGAGAAAAATCGGCTGCCTCGCAACAACACTAGAACAGCATTGGCAACAGTTGGACACCAAGTTTGGAAGAAAAAAAAATCAAAATCAAATTACGTTTTCAAAATACTTCATATATCTTCGATGGCACTGGTAATACGAAATATGGGGACTTCTTGTCTGAGCTAAATATTATTTTTATTTTATACTTTGGAATTAGGGATAAAACGTGGGAGGTATTAAACATGCCAATTCACTCGGATTAAGTAAACAAATGTTCACTTGCAAATATGCTAAAGCATACACACTATCCCCCAATGACATTATTTATATGTATGTGTATATATATATATATATATATATATATATATATATATATATATATATATATATAATATACATATATATATATATATATATATATATGTATGTGTGTGTGTGTGTGCGTGTGTTTGTGTATGTATGTGTGTGTGTATATATGTGTGTGTATAGATATACAGTATATATACATTATTTTATTTTATTTGTTTTGGAATTAGGGATAAAACGTGTGAGGTATTAAACATGCCAATTCACTCGGACTAAGTGGACAAATATACACTTGCTAATATGCAAATAGGCATATATATATATAGATATATATAAGAATATATATATTATATTATATATATATAATACTAATATATATATACACAAATGCACATTTGCATATTCGCAAGTGTATATTTGTCTACTTAGTCCGAGTGAATTGGCATGTTTAATACCTCACACGTTTTATCCCTAATTCCAAAACAAAACAATAAAATATAACGTATATATACTACATAATATACACACATATATATACACATATATATATATATCTATATATAATATATATATATATCATATATATATATATATATACACACACACATTATATATATATAATGTGTAAGTATGTGTTATATCTAAAAAGCTGTTATTAGTAAATCATTCTTTGTTTTGAAGACAATGTTCATTAGCCATCAAAAATATTTATAAAATAAAATAACCAACGCTTCTTCTGACCTAAAAACGTTTTAAGCAACAAATGGCTATATTCACGAGGGGTTTAAAGTGACCTAAAAGCAAACACTACATTTACGAAAAGTTATTGGGTAAATGCAAGCAAGAGCTGGGCAGTGTCTACACAAGCCAGAAATGATCCTGTAAGCAGTTCAAATATTACAAAACTTTCCTAAATAACGTATTTTTAAAATAATGACATTTTAGAATATGCAGGTTTCCTCAGGATTAGGAACTGTGAGCACTTCTACTTTTACGATTAGAATAGACTTAAATTCTGTATTCTACATTTGCCAGGCTTTCTTAATAAAACATAATTGCAAAGGAACCAGCAGACATGACATACACATACCCAAGTTTCCTTAATTATCAACTGAAAGCAAATGCAATTCAAAATTGGAACAAAAAAAGGTACAGAGGGGAGAGAGAGAGAGAGAGAGAGAGAGAGAGAGAGAGAGAGAGAGAGAGAGAGAGAGAGAGACAATCACGCAAGAAAGGATTAAAGCAGGAATAAATAAAATGCATTACGGGGAAAAACAGGGGAAAACAAAGTTTTGGCTGGCGAGGCGTCTTTGGGGAAATCTCTTTCCTCAGGACCCTGTTTTCCCCGAACGCATTAAGCGGATGAAGGATGACGACGACCCAGAATAATCCGCAATGCACATCAATAGCGGATTATACCGGACGGATACACATCGAGGACTCTTTTTGCAATTTCCTCGGAAGGAGACCTGATTGCCTCGGGGAGATGCATAGAACGCATAACAGCTACTTTCGCAATGGGGAGATGTAGTAATTAAACCAGCAGCAGCAGCAGCAGCGTTTTCGAGAGGTATGTAATTACCGGAAGTCCAAGATCCGAGACATTCATTTAAGGGGTGGCATTAAAAAAAATAAATAAATAAATACACGACCCAGTTCCTCGTCTCAGCTGAGCTGGTCGTCGCTAGTCACTGACCTTCTTCCTCCCCTCTTTCGGTCTTTCTTTGGTCATATTCACAGAATCGAAGCAAATTAAGTCTCCTCCTCGATTTGTCCCCGATGACAAAAAAAAAAATCGACGTCTTGAATTGGTCAAGTGCGTCAGCACGCGAGGAAGCAATTCTATTGAACACTTTGCAACATAACTTCTCCTCGAATTCTAGGGAGGACACGATATCTCGCTTCAATGCATTTGAATTTTAATTGTACTCCCTTCTCTTCCCTCAGAATCGTTCAGCATTCTATGAAAGCTCGGTCTCGCACACAAATAATATTAATCCTGGTCTAAATAAATATTCATTATGCTGATTTTGGTCTCTTCTTTCCTAGCATACTAAAGTCTTATTTGCTATGTTTGTATTCTTGAAAAAATAAAAGTTTGTATTCATAAAAAAAAATTGCAAGAAACCAAAGGCAATCATTCCGTCCACAAGGAGACACATCTCAGTGCAACCAAATGCCAATATCACAGACTTGTTGTCTTGAGAGAAACAGTTGAAATCCGTAGCTAGTGTCACGCCAGTCTACAGAATACGATCAATCAATCCCCTCTGGTTGAAAGAAGTTGACTACTTCAACTGCGATCCACTTTGAAAATGAACACAGTTTCTTGATTGTCTTCTGACAACTGCAATTCCTGTTAAAAACCACTGAATTCACGGAACTTTGCGACGGTCTAAGTCAACGATGGATTATGTAGAATCGAAAATGAACCCCAACTTTGTAAAACAAAATTATTCCAAATCTAATCAACTTTACGCATTAAAAGCTGATGAAGAAGAAGCTGAACCTGACCCTTTCCCATCCAGTTTACAGGTGTCAGTCAAATGTAGAGACTCATTCGGATCACTAACACTAAAACAGTCACCACCTGTAGTCAAGCAGTGACAGAGTATAACAGAATCATTCAAACGTCTGTTTACTTGTCATGGCGACATTCCATAACAGTACTGCATGATATAACACAGGACAATGTAAACACAGCTGAACTGCATGCCACATAGAAGTGTGTGTATGTATGTATGAATGTAAATTATTTTACGAAGGCGACGCTGGGTCTAGTCCAACTATGGCAATGTGTAGTTAAAATCGATATGTCTATATGCGTACGGGAGACTTACAACAGCATTTTTACTATTAAGAGAGCGTTTACGTTAATCCCACCCCAATAGATTGTGCATGAGTTCGAACCTCACCAATGGAATCAGTGTGTGTGTGTGTGTGTGTTTTTTTTTCCATCACTTGGTTCAAGGCCAGTAGGTTTATGAGTATAAAAAATCCATGAGGAACGCGGTATATATATATATATATATATATATATATATATATATATATATATATATATATATATATATGTATATGTATATATATATACAATATACATACTTATCCACACGCCAGACCATGTAGGAAAAAGCTCTCTGCCTACCTGATAATTATAACCGAATAGCAAAGATATTTGACATTTCATCAACTTAATACTGTCATTTTAAGAATAAAGTCTCTCTCTCTCTCTCTCTCTCTCTCTCTCTCTCTCTCTCTCTCTCTCTCTGATACTGTCATTTTTAGAATAAAGTACCTGCTCGTTTATCTCTCTCTCTCTCTCTCTCTCTCTTATTTTCAAATATAATCTCTCTCTCTCTCTCTCTCTCTCGTCTTTTCTCTCTCCTCTCTACTCTCCTCTCTCTCCTCTCTCTCTCTCTCTCTCGGATAGTGTCATTTTTAGAATAAAGTATCTGCTCGTTTATTTCTCTCTCTCTCTCTCTCTCTTATTTGCAAATATAATCTCTCTCTCTCTCTCTCTCTCTCTCTCTCTCTCTCTCTCTCTCTCTCTAAGATATGTCAAAACTATGAAATATATGGTAAATGTGCATACTTAGATGGATATGGGGATGATTGCAGAGATCTGCATCAAAAAATATGTAAAAACCTAAAAGAAGGAAAAGGATGTAAGTTCGACAAAAAATGCAAATATATGCACCTGTAGCCATGAATCATAATCAAATAAATAACCAACCAAGTAATAAAATCCAAAATAAGAAAGAAACAAATAAAGGAGAAATCAAGAATATCAGGTAAAAGAGAAAAGCAAACCACCAATGAGATATGCAGAGGTGGTCAGCAAAAAATTTCAAAGCATCAGCTCCGAAATTCTACTCAAGAGATAATAACTGTATTTATTATGCAAGAGGATATTGCAGAAACGGAGAAAATTGCAGATTCAGACACAAAATGAATAATTATGATGAAGGAAGATCAAATATTATGGAAAAGTTGGATTTTTTAATGTCAGAATTTCTGGAAATGAAAAAAAGAACAACATACCAGAAACAGGAAAGAGACATGGGAAAAATCCTTATTACTACCAGTATTAAATGAAGGAGAAAACACGCAAACCATCATAGTGATGAATGCGCAGGGTTTAGTTACGAGTAACTCAAAAAGAAAAATAGAGTACTTAGAAGAACTAACCCAAAATGAAAAGAAAATAGATATAATGAATATAAGTGAAACCTGGTATTCCCGAGACTGGAATGATGATCAAATAAAAGGGTTCCAAACTTATAGATCAGATAGAAAAAATAGGAATCAAGGGGAACCGCAATATATGGGGAAAGGACAAAAAACAAGGAAAAATATATGAGAAATATAGTAACTCAGAATGTGAACTAATAGCGGTAGAATTTGAATCTGAAAAATTGATGAACATAGTAATATATAGACCTCCTAATACTAAAGAGTTTGACTTAATAATTGAAAAATTGGATGATATATGTAGAAATCACAAGGACTGGACTATTCTCCTATCTGGTGACTTCAACTTTCCTTTCGTAGAATGGAAAGAACGAATAGGAGATTGTGGTTGTACTTATACATATAAAAAAGAGAGTAATAGTAGTGCAGAAGATAAGAGGCAATTTGAAAAGCTATTAGATATGCTACTAGAATACAACATTCAACAAATAAATCACCTGCCAACAAGAAAGGAAAATACTTTAGACCTAGTATTTGTGAACGAGATGAATTATGTTAAAGAAATAATAGTTTATAATGCGAATATTTCAGACCATAATGTCATAGAATTAACAGTTTCATTCCAAAGCAAGTGAAAATAGAGATAAGCAAGAAATGAAAAAGTGGGAAGGATATGGAAAATACAACTTCTACAGTAAAAATATAAAATGGTCAGAAATTAATGAAGAATTAAACAAAGATTGGGATAACATTTTTCGTAAGTGATGACATAAGGGTAAATACGGAGATATTATAGAAAATATCGGAGAAAATAGTGGGAAAAATATATACCGAAGAAGAAAAGTAAACATCATTCATGCATACCAAGAGACAGAAGGATCTTGTTCCAGAAAATCAGAAAGTGGAAAAAAGGTCTTGCAAAAGAAAAAAATGCATGGAAAGTTATAGAACTAAAAAGTAAGATAGAAAATGCAGAAACAAAAGATTATACAATCAAAAGAAAATGAAAAACGGGACTTGGAAGAAAAAACCCTATTAAATATCAAGCAAACCCCAAGCTATTATACTCATAGCGAAGAAGATGAATAAAAGTAAAAGAATAGAATAGGAAATAGGCCCTGAGAATTGAAGGGAGATTAACGAATGAAAAAAAGGAAAAGTTTGCAACATACTGGCAGAACGATATAAGAGAGAATTCACCCCTAGAATAGATAATGAAGATAATGATATAGAAGTAAGGGATGAAAATAGTGAATATTTAGCTGACATAGATATTAATGAAGCTGATATTGTGCAGGCTATTAATGAAATTAAAAATGGAGCTGCTGCAGGGCCTGATGGAATTCCTGCTATTTTGTTAAAGAAAGTAGTTCATTCTATCGCAAAGCCACTTGCAATATTATTAAGACAAAGTGTAGATACAGGCAAGATTTATGATGAGCACAAATTAGCATATTATTACCCCTACTTTCAAAAGTGGATCAAGACTAGAGGCAAGTAATTATAGGCCTGTGAGTCTAACATCACATATTATGAAGTGTATGAAAGGGTAATGAAGAAAAATATGAAACCATTTAATAAAAAAATAAAAAAAAAAATTTGTTT
Organism: Macrobrachium nipponense; assembly: GCF_015104395.2. Classification (NCBI taxonomy): domain Eukaryota; kingdom Metazoa; phylum Arthropoda; class Malacostraca; order Decapoda; family Palaemonidae; genus Macrobrachium; species Macrobrachium nipponense. Next base: position 31,904,304 of record NC_061096.1, read on the forward strand.
AATAAAGGACAACATGGTTTCGTACCCGGAAAAAGTACACAAACCCAACTGTTAGTCCACCGTGAGAACATATTCAAAAATATGAAAAGCGGAAATGAAACAGATGTGGTTTATTTAGACTTGCAAAAGCTTTTGATAAAGTAGACCATAATATATTAGCGAAGAAAATTAGAAAACACAATATCGTGGATTAAAGTAGGAAGATGGTTAAAAGAATTTTTACACAACAGAAAACAGATAGTTATTGCAAACGACGAGAAATCGGATGAAGTCAAGGTAATATCCGGTGTGCCGCAAGGTACGGTGTTAGCTGCAATACTGTTTGTTATTATGATTGAAGACATAGACAATAATGTGAAGGATTCGGTAGTGAGTAGTTTCGCAGATGACACAAGAATAAGTAGAGAAATTACTTGTGATGAAGATAGGAACGCTCTACAAAGAGACCTTAACAAAGTATATGATTGGGCAGAGGTAAATAGGATGGTATTTAAACTCTGATAAATAAATTGAATCAATAAATTATGGAGACAGAGAAAGAAAGCTATATGCATATAAGGGACCTAATAATGAGACCATCACAAATAAGGAAGCAGTTAAAGACCTTGGTGTGATGATGAATAGGAACATGTTATGCAATGATCAAATAGCAACTCTGTTGGCAAAATGTAAAGCAAAAATGGGAATGTTGTTACGGTACTTCAAAACAAGAAAAGCTGAACACATGATTATGCTTTATAAAACATATGTTCGTAGTCCACTTGAATATTGCAATATGATATGGTACCCACACTATCAAAAGGATATTGCACAAATAGAGAGTGTACAAAGGTCCTTTACAGCTAGAATAGAAGAAGTTAAGGACCTAGACTACTGGGAAAGACTACAATTCTTAAAAATTATATAGTCTAGAAAGGAGAAGAGAACGCTACATGATAATTCAGGCATGGAAACAGATAGAAGGAATAGCAGAAAATATCATGGAACTAAAAATATCAGAAAGAGCAAGCAGAGGTAGATTAATAGTGCCCAAAACTATACCAGGAAAAATAAGGAAAGCACACAGGACATTAATCCACTACGCACCAGCATCGATAATGCAGCGTCTATTCAATGCGTTGCCAGCTCATCTGAGGAATATATCAGGAGTGAGCGTAGATGTGTTTAAGAATAAGCTCGACAAATATCTAAACTGCATCCCAGACCATCCAAGATTGGAAGATGCAAAATATACCGGAAGATGTACTAGCAACTCTCTGGTAGACATTAGAGGTGCCTCACACTGAGGGACCTGGGGCAACCCGAACAAGATGTAAGGCTAAGGCCAAGGCCTCTCTCTCTCTGATACTGTCATTTTAAGAATAAAGTATCCGCTCGTTTATTTCTCTCTCTCTCTTTCTCTTATTTTCAAATATAATCTCTCTCTCTCTCTCTCTCTCTCTCTCTCTCTCTCTCCACCCAGATAAAGATCGGTCCTTATCGCCAATTCCGAAATACAAACGCCTTTCCTTCCGCGACCTAATGGCCTAGTCGACAATCACCCCATCCAGGCTATTCGGCAAAGTGAGATTGACCCATTTTCAACTTTGCGCTCGACTGCAATAGAGCTACAGTCATTTCGAATGCTATTGTTCTTGGGCCACGGGAGGAGAGTCGGCTGATGGGGGGAGCGGGGGAAGGGTGGTTTTTTTTTTTTTTTTTTTTAGATCGAGTATGATATGAGGGGGAGGAGGAGGAGAGGAGATTCCAAGAGAGAATAATATGGAGAGAAAGGTGGTGACCGCGGACGATGGGCGGAATTTTCCTCTCTCTCTATCTCTATCTCTCTCTCTCTCTCTCTCTCTCCTCTCTCTTCTTCTCTCTCTCTCTCTCGAAGTTTGAGAGATTTCTAGCATGTAAAAATGGAATAATGGCCATAAAAAAGTAATACTCACAAATAAAGTTAGTAGAATCTTTCTGCTGAAGAACTGATTATGTTGTGAAAATGTCCCATACTAACAAAACGTACAGGGGTTGTCATACAATTTTTACATACATACATATATTTCCTTAATATTTATTTATATATATATATATATATATATATATATATATATATATATATATATATATATATATATATATATTACTTGGCACTCTGTCTTTTCATTTTGAACTTCCCCGGTGGCTTCAGTTAATATATAAGTGTCTGTGTGTGTAAACAATATTGAAAAAATTAATTAATATATCATATATATATACATGTAGTATATATATATATATATATATATATATATATATATATCATATATATTATACACACACATAAGTATATGACCAGTTTTTCTTCATGGACTCTGGAGTTGATTTATCATCCTGGACAAGCAATGACATTACACCCATCTCGTTCTTATGTTATGTACAAATATGAACAAAAATAGCAAAATTCAGTCCCGACGGATTAAAAAAAAAGTTTTAAAAAAATAAGCCCGTCTGAAAATGACGTCGAAAGCATCTCAAAAATAAGCGCCAAAAGATCGTAAAAATTAAAGCTATCCTCGAAACTTGCCAAAAATTACTCTGTATGCTACCCCAAAGATTACTTCAAAATGACCCCATTTTAGAAGGCGAAGTTCTCTCCAATATTACTCCAAAAGTTTCGTCTTGTGTAATTAAATTATGATCAATTTTAAATCTGTTACAGGAGTTTCGCAAGCAATACCATAATCGTTACAGATTACTGAATTGAAATTGCCAAGAAGAATAATATCAAATCATACAACTATAGAAAAAGAACTCCAAAAGTTTTGTCATTTGTGTACTTAAATCATTATCAATATTTGTTCATTTGTTACAAGAGTTTGGCAAGCAATACCATAATGATTACAGAATACACTGAATCGAAACTGCCAAAGGAAAAACGAATAATCATAAAACTATAGAATAAGAACTCCAATAGTTTTGACATTTGTGTACTTAAATCATTATCAATATTCTTAATTCTGCTACAAGAGTTTCGTGAGCAACACCATAATTATTACAGAATACGTAGAATCAAAATTCAAATATATGTAAATAATCATAAAACTACAGAAAAAAAAACTTCCTAAAACCACTTCAAAGCTCTCAAAATGAGAATATTTCAGTTTCGTTAATGTCTTCTTCCTAAAATTTACACTGAAAGTCCCGCAAAAATTTATCAAGAGATTCCTCGATCGTCAAATGGCAGGATCCTGAAGAATATAGGTATATTATTTCAGCTTTCGACCACGACAGGTCAATGATGTATCGCATAAAACTGCAATTTGAGAATCAAAGGAAATATATGCAAATTTATTAATTACAAACAAAAATGTCCGAGATCTAATCTACACACAAACATAGACACTCACGTTACCCTAAAGTCTATGTAATTTCACAAGAATATATTTCGCCAATCTATGCAATTTCATTTAAAAAAAAAATCTACGGAAACTTATAACAACGTCAAGGTTAAGAAATCTATGCAAAATAACAGCAAGAATATACTTCTCAAAATCTATCAGTTTTGGTGCGTCTGATCCTCACAATCTCATCACCCCCCCCCCCCCCCCCCCCCCCCCCAATTACAACCGGGACAACAGAAAATACAACCACCTGGTCTGAAGGAGAGGGAGTTTTTGATGCATTACACGAACAACACCGCAACGTGACATTACAAAAATAACATTCTTCTCTACTTCTTTTCATAAAAACCAGTGACACGATTCCCAAGAGCCTTGGAATTATACGATGTATCTACTCGGTATCCACAAGAGTGGACAAAGTGTAAACACTTCAGCTAAAGGCTACAAGCACAGAGGAAAAACTAGTTTTTTTTTTTCGTACATCTCTTGAAAACACAAGGAACACACCACAGCATCAGACATCATCGATATATTATACGATGCAAATGTTTCCGCATTTCCATCCGAACGTTTCCGCATCGTCTTTCCTGCCGATCTGCAAACTTTTTTTTCCTCCTTCACTTTTTTTTTTTTAAGCGAAGCCTGGGAAAGAAAGCGACGGACGGAGGGTAATTTCCACCGCCGGCGACATCCAATAATACATTACGATGATTCCCTTCGTTCCAAAATATGGACACAGAAGGAACTTGAAGCGGAACCTGTTTCGGGGCGAATGCAATGATCACAATTTCTTCTCAAATGAGTTTTGTGTCCTCCAGCCGAAAAAAGATTAAATAAATAAAAATAAAGATAAATAAATATATAAATAAATAAATAAAAAATAAAATAAAAAAACCCGAGGCCCTAATTATTCGTCAAAATAACTTAAAATACAAAAACACAATGAAAAATCTCAACTATGAAAGCATACCCAACAAAAGCACTCAAGAATACATTTACAGTCTACTGAAATATATCTTAAAACATGAAGAGAGAGAGAGAGAGAGAGAGAGAGAGAGAGAGAGAAGAGAAGAGAGAGAGAGAGAGAGAGAGAATTTCATCTCATTAAAAACTGATCTCCCAACAATCAGAAAGCGTTATTTACAAGTTGAAATAATTCATACACAAAAAATAAAACATATATATATGAAATATGGTCAATAGCGATCAATTAGATATCGAATCTATAGTCAGCTTATAAATTAAATGACACACACACACACACACACATATATATATATATATATACACATATATATTACATATATTAATATAATAGATTACATATACATATATATATATATTATATAAGATATATTATATTAATATAATATATATAGATTATATGTATGTGTAATTTAATTTAAATCTGAATATTATCAAAAAGTCAAAACTGACTATAGATTCAAAATCTATAGTCATACTATATATATATATATATATATATATATATATATATATATATATATATATATATACACACATTTTTCCCCCAGCAGGAAAATTCATCCTCAACAGCACGTATCAGAAAGTAGCAACGGGAGCTGCATTTCGGGACGGGTCCGGGCGCTGCCGGGCTGTCAAAAAAATCCACCCGAGGCCAATTAAGCAAGAGCCCGAACACTCGTAAGGTCATTACCATCCTTAAGTAACATTAAGCCTCCGATGCAGCACAAGTGGTAATTGTCATTAGCCGTCCGGATGACTACTCTCCAGACGAAGAATTGGGACCATCGTTGTGCGCCCCCCCCCCCCCCTCCCTCCCCAAAAAAGTCCTGTCTGTCTAGTTTTTGCGCAGTTGAGAGCCGTAAAGGACATGGTGTCTGTACGTACGTAAGTTTTTTTTTAACACCTGTCTGTCATGCTAAGTACGTACGTTTATTTTTTTAACAGGTGCCTGTGCCTCTGTCCCGCGAAGTACGTACGTTCTTTTTTTTAACACCTGTCTGTCATGCTAAGTACGTACGTTCTTTTTTTTAACACCTGTCTGTCATGCTAAGTACGTACGTTCTTTTTTTAACACCTGTCTGTCATGCTAAGTACGTACGTTCTTTTTTTAACACTTGTCTGTCATGCTAAGTACGTACGTTCTTTTTTTAACACCTGTCTCTCATGCCAAGTTCGTACGATTTTTTTTAACAGATGCCTGTGCCTGTCTGGTATGCAAAATACGTAGGTTCTTTTTTAAAGAAGTGTCTGCGCTTCTGTCATGCTAAGTACGTAACTTCTTTTTTTAACAGGTGTCTGTGCCTGTCTGTCAAGGTTAGTACGTACTTCTTCTTTTTTTTGTCAAGGTTAGTACGTACTTCTTCTTTTTTTAATTTATTTAGCAAACAAAGCACATGCGCAGTGGTCGAGCTATAAAGGACTTGGTTCCTACGCTTGTTTGTTATACTACGTACGTAAGTCCTTTTTCTAAGAAAATTATTAAGCAAGTACAGTACAGCGCAAGAGCGAGTCATAAAGGACTTGGTTTGTACGCCATTATTTTTTAAACAAAAGTATTAGGCAAGTACGTCACAAGAACAGTTCTTCCTGAATAAAAAAAAAAAAATAAAAAAAGTTCTAAATAAAATTTGCATATCAAAGGACACAGTTATGTTAATCAGTACAAATTTCAATGTAGATTTCGTCTTTACATATCTAAACAATTGTAAAGAATATTGTTTTAGGAAAGAATATAATGACCTTTTTATATTTCGAAAAAATCCTTCTATTTCAACAACCATTTCATAACACTATTTCAAACATCATTTTACTTTCTTCAACACGAATTTGTCGAAAATGTCAATGGAAAAAGACCAGCCTCTCTACATGAGATTTCACCAATTTAGGAAATCTATGAAATATATTATTACATATATCAGCATTAGAATTCTACAAGCTATCACAAATGAAGAACCGAACAACTAAATACGTTTCTCTCTCTCTCTCTCTCTCTCTCTCTCTCTCTCTCTCTCTCTCTCTCTCTCGGGACCTAGGTCTCAGGAACATAAAAACGTTGCTCACATGTGCACGTATCCACTACCACCGTAAGCGGAAATGTTTTATTAATGGCTTAGGGCTCGATGTTCCTTCCTTTATGTTAAACGTGAGAGCAATATCGAGACGGGGCAGGAACTTAACCCACACAATGTTTTCGAGGGTATGACCTTTCGCAAGTAAAAAAGATTTGCTCGCCACCGCCCCCCCTCCTTAGTTTCTCAGGTCTCATTGTGGCCCACTGTTGCTATCACCACGCTTACGAGGTATAATGTTCATTCGCTCCGTTAGTTTCCCAGGTCTCATTGTGGCCTATTCTTGCTATCACAATGCATGCAAAGTATATTGTTAAGTCGCATGTATTGAATTCTGGAATGATGGCGCCAGTGCCATGCACGCAAATCTTGCATATGCACACTTAACTCTGCATGCAAAATAGTTATTATGCTATTAACAAAGCGACTGAAGATTACCGATTTATCCAGTCTGCGTGCATTCAGATATTCTTTAAATCCTAAAAACGGATATCCCCCAAATCACAAACTCTGGATAGAAAAAAAAAAAACTCATAGAAGTGCCATAAATGCATGAAGCAGCTCATCAAGGGTCTACTACAAATAATAAATCCCATGTCTTAAGTTCCCCAGTGCTCTTCAGAGACCTAAATTACCCACAATAGAGCAAGCATTGACCCTTTTCAAGCACTGTTTCAAAATTATTTCAAAGCCAACAGTTCCCTTTAGTATTTTTCTCTCTCTACTAGATCAAAAGGCTATATGATTTATTCTCCACGTTTCACTGATAAATTCAAAGAAGATCAAAGAAGGTCGAGGGCACAGATAGGTTTGTATTTCCTCTCGTAGTGGAAGGTCAACAAATTTTTTCTACTTTCGAAACCGAGGGGGTATCGGGTATTCAATCCTGTTTCATTATGGAATTCGAAATTTTCCTTTTATAATGGCCAAGAGACCGCAAACAGCAAGACTTCATAAAAGAAAATGGGCCAAACTCAAGAAAAATTGCTAAAGAACTTGTCAGGTGACAGAACCCAGATTTTTCAAGACGTTAACAGAAACAATGGAATTGAAAAGAATATAGGATTTAGGCCAACGGCCAGGTACTGGAACCTAAGAGGCCATTCAGCGCTGAAAGGGAGTTGAAAGCATAAAGGTTTGAAAGGTGCAACAGGAGGAAAACCTCGCAGCTACACAAAGAAACAGTTATTAGGAGAGAATGGAAAGTCGTATGGAAGAAAGTGAATATGAACAGAGGTACAGCAAAAGAAATTTAAGGGGTTGCAGCTGGGGGCTAAAGTGCCGCTGCAAAGAACCTTAAATACTGCCTACAGTGCAACGCATGAGGTGGACTGAAGGCACTACTCCCTACGGGAGTTAAAAGAGAGAGTACAGAATTCCATATCCAGGATGCTCAATATAGTTCTAAAGAATCTGGGGAATGAAACTGAAGAGCAAAATACCTTCAGAACTGTATAAAGTCACCTGAAACTAGACGAAGACATCGCGAGAGGCCATAAACCCACCCCAGAGCTGAACAATATTCCGATCAGAAGGGCAGTTCGATATATCACGGATATTAACGAGGAAATGTCCTTTGAACTTTTATTAAGAGCGACCAGTATTTATGGAGTTCGCAAACGGTTTTTTTTTTCCTTCTTCTTATCTAGTACGATCTCATAAAGATGATGAATCCTTAAACAAAATCCCGAGTCCAAAATACACCAACTCGGTAGTCACTAATACTATATTACGATAAGATCGGATGCCATATTACCAGGAGCATCGAAAACTCCAGAAACGAGAGAGAGAGAGAGAGAGAGAGAGAGAGAGAGAGAGAGAGAGAGAGAGAGAGAGAGAGAGTCTTGATAATCCTTTATATGCAATAGTGTAATGAATTCACCTCTGACACAAACATTTTGACCAAAAATTATGATTCATAATCTGCAGATATGACATAAGACACAACTAACAGTATCAGAAACTCCAGAAATGAGAGACATTGTTTGTTTGTTTTTGTTTGTTTGTATGGTGTTTTAACGTTGCCTATTCAGCATCGGGGCCAACGGCTTTACGTGACTTCCGAACCACGTCGAGAGTGAACTTCTATCACCAGAAATACACATCTCTCACACCTCATTGGAATGCCCGAGAATCGAACTTGCGGCCACCGAGGTGGTACGCCTACTCCATACCGACCACGCCACTGAGGCGCTTGAAACGAGAGAGAGAGAGAGAGAGAGAGAGAGAGAGAGAGAGAGAGA
>NC_061096.1:31922967-31952967 GCF_015104395.2 Macrobrachium nipponense
GTGGAAATAAAATCACTGCATCCGTGTAAAGAGAAAAACACTACTGTTTCTCTCCGGAGGGAAGATGAAACGAAAGATGTATATTTAAACTTTACTTAATTAGTGCATTAATAATGCATTCATAAAAAAAGTGCTTTATTTAACAGTAATGTCTTATTGTTTTTGTCAGAACAAATTCTGTAATTACATCTGGGAAAAAAAAAAAAAAAACTACAAATTTCACACTGGCACTCGAGACTCGAGAGGACACTTCCTAAACTGGTCCCAAGAACTTGCAGCTACCTGATCCCCGAGATTCAAGAAGGTTTGTGTGTGTGTGTGTGTCTGTGTATACACTCCAAGTTGGTCTACTTTCCCATTTTCTTTCCCGTGAAATAAAAATACGAGTGAATAACGTTGTCGGCTAAATTGCAGCACGCTACAAAGGCACTTTGTGAGACGCAAAATACGAGAGAGAGAGAGAGAGAGAGAGAGAGAGAGAGAGAGAGAGAGAGAGAGAGAGAGAGAGAGAGAGAGAGAGAGAGCCATGTTATCAACAGTATTGTGAATAGAAAAATAAATACTCGTATTAGCTACAACAGAGAGAGAGAGAGAGAGAGAGAGAGAGAGAGAGAGAGAGAGAGAGAGAGAGAGAGCCATGTTATCAACATTATTGTGCATAGAAAAAACTACTCGTATTAGCTACAGAGAGAGAGAGAGAGAGAGAGAGAGAGAGAGAGAGAGAGAGAGAGAGAGAGAGAGGCAATTACTAAATAATGTAAGTGACAACTAGGCAACCAAAAAAAATGGTGACATCTCTAGGAGTACCTTGACATCCACTTCTACAGAAGCCTGCTTTAGGTTTTATGTCATGAAATGAAAGCAAAGCAAAACTGGCTATAACCAGTGAATTCCGTGTCAGCAGAAAGCTGTATAAGACGAGATTTAAATCTATCACACGTGTCTGAACTAAAAGTAAATGACTTGAGTTTTTTTTTTTTTTTTTTTTTTTTTTTTTTTTTTTGTTTTTTTTTTTTTTTTTTTTTTTTTTTTTTTTTTTTTTTGTGAGGAGATGGCGCCAGTGGAGCAGGCTCCTGGATTCTCATTCCGTGTGCTTGACAGATCGGGTTAATAGCCTCACACTCAAAATAATCGAACATTGGTGTGACGTGCTGAAGGTACAAGGTTATTGCACCAGTTGAAAAGACTTCAGGTTTCCAAGTATATGCGAATCAATTCTAGCTGCTAAATGTCTTGGTGACGGTGGTTTCAAATTAAGTCACGTTGCCAAACCACTCAGATAGATTGTACATCTTTAAAAAAAATAAATTCAAGTGCAATATATTTTCCTCTTAAAAAAAAAAAAAAAAAAAAAATCTGACCCCAATTCGATGTGACTGGTAGACTGACAATGTCAATAAATTTGGCTTGAAGATCTGTGAACTGTTAAATTTAACAAAATTGGTTGTCCTTGACCAAAATCTCCGATAAACACTCATTAAATTTTTCGAATGCATCAATTCGATGAAACAAGATAACTGACATCATTAAAAATTTGACGTACAATAAAGCTTGAAGACATTCAACAACATTTAACACAAGTGCTTTCCCTTGGCCGAGTCATCTATAAACATCTTTTAAAATATAGATTTCAAACTAAAATTCCTCCATCTTTGATGTACAATAAAGCTTGAAGATATTTAACAAATTTAACAAAAACTGCTTTCCCTTGACCATAATCACCCATAAATATTAACTAAACTATAAATTTCAAAATAAAATTAATCCCTCGTCATTTGCATGTTGTTTACAGGTGTCCAAGGGGGCGATAATACCAGGCGGCGATATGATCCAGTGATGACGTCACGGGGCAGGCGACAGGGAGGCCCTGCCTATTATGATCACAATCGATATCGAATGCACGCATACATATGCCAGTATAAATCGCTCCAACCAATCCATTTTTCCCATTTTCGACTGATATGCAAATCGAGATTAACTCCGATAATGCTCTTTGTATGGAGGCACTGGTGATATGTATGACGTAAGAGCAGTGTGTGGTGAAAAAATATAAGCAATACGGATTAAATGAAATATCTATGATGATGAGGTAGACGTCCTCAGCAAAGTCTATTAGGATTAAAACTAAACGAAGCTCAGTCAAACTGCACTTTTGGATCTGCAATTACTAAATCCACAGAGCTGCGCTACTTTTAATAGAGATTTATTTATATATTTTACTTCATAACGATGGGTTACACTTGCAAATCGCATATTCGTGGTAGCAAAATATAGATTGCCAACATTTTTAAATTTTTGATATTCATTCCGTCCCCATTTCATATTTTCTAAAGAATTATTATTACTATTTTTTTTTTTTTTTTTTTTTGCATGTTTTGAAAGAATTGTTTTTCAGGTCCCTCATAGAAATTTGTCTTTTGTAAACTAGTTTTAGCATTAGCTCTAACCTGTAATGATTCTCAGAGCCGCAAGAAAACTTAACACATCTCTAAATACTGGACAAACTTACTGGTCATATTTCCATTAAATCTTTTTAGAAGAAACATCAAAATACAATATTATCTTAGGCATTTGTGGAACTATAAACAATTGTCCTTAAATGTGTATGAACCAGTCTATTCGAAAGTCCATGTACGGACAGGGACGAACACACGAGAATACAATTAACTGCTTCGTCGTAACAAAACGTTCGAGAAAAATAATAATCCATTATTAAAAAAATCTTGACAGACGCTTTATAGAGTACACTGCCATTGCCTTTACCTCAAGGGACAAACACTAACACGAAATCACAAATTTCAAGAGACGCACCTCGCATAGGCGAGCCAACTGCTCAATACATCGCCTTTACGGTTAGAAGATAAATTGATATGGATAGACAGACAAGACAGACACAGATAATAGATAGATAGATAGATAGATAGATAGATAGATAGACAGATAGATATGTGGATAAATAGATGAAAATTATCCTGATACTGCAAATATCAAAATAACCAGACAACAGAAAAGGACAATTCACAGGAGAGACTATACATTTCAAAGCAACAAGCTTTTGTGTGGGTGACCTAACCAACGAATTTGGAAGATCGGGGACGAATACAACAGAACCCTGAAACTCCCAAGAAGAAGAAGAAGAATAAGAAGAAGAGAATGGCCGAATCATTAGTAGGGCATCCAATGCCACCCTCGACCAACCACTGCCAACACTTTCCCATGCTGATAATTTCCGTTGACTCAGCGGCAACTTCCGTGATGCTGGTGGAAATGGGGTGAGGTGGGAGGGGGAGGGAGAGGAGGGGTTGTGTTGGAGGAGAGATGGGGAGTGTTTGTATTGGAGGGGAGAGGGTGGGGGAGCGGGTGGAATGCTAGGAGGGGGTCAGGGGATAGGGTGGGAATGGGGGATCGGGAAAGGCCGAGATGGGGTCAGGAGGAAAAAGAGTGCACGAAGAAAGGGATATGGGAGGAGGAGGAGGAGGAGGAGGAGGAGGAGGAGGAGGAGGAAAGATGTTGTCCCCGTGACCTACACACGCAACAATGCTTTCGAATCGACAGCTACTGCCCAACACGCCAATTCGCATGTGATGCTTGGTGCCGAAATCCCATGCAAGGATTTATGGCGCATTTGCTATATTTACCGCATGGAAGCTATTGAGAGAGGTCATGAACCCTAATGAACTCTCTAAATTCGTTTTAAAGCTGCTTTAAGTTCTAGTATTTGCATCAAAGACCTTCATGAACAAGCATGAAACGGAAGCGAGGTCCAACACTATCCAAAAAAGATCATTATCTTAAGTTCCTTCGCCTCTTAAATATCTCGGTAATGACGTATACGTGGTTGATATTACATTCACTGTTTCTAACTGTAGTGTGAAGTACCAAATCTGATAGAAAATGAAACGACCTCACATCTTCGACACAAAATAAAGTCCCACATTGGATGAAATTCTCTCTCTCTCTCTTTCTCTCTATTTAATAATAATTCTGCCTTCTGGCCTCATCCTCATTTTTCTGTCGGCATAAAAAACAGACAAAAAGCAAATCTACATTTCAATTGCATTCCCCAGTTATGACATTCATCGTCAGTGCCATAAAAGCTAAAAGATCAACGATAAATGTGAAGCATATTTTTTCCCTGTCATTATACTTCCGCTTACTATGATCCTAGCCATCACTGAACTTACGCAAGACATTGCATATTATAAATAAGATTTTTTTTTTTTTGCTGTGTCATTAGCTATGCTTTCTTTTGTAAACCACGACTTTCATACTGCTGCAGTATTAATAGAATTTCTATTATCATTTACGAAAATATACAGACACACGTTAACATATTCTTGAATAACAATAACATCCTAGTAAAAATAATTTGATTACGAATGTAAACACGTCAAATTGCATTTTAGCTTCCAAATATAAACAGGAAGACATACAATACACAGACGAATATATGAAAAAAAAAATCACACAAATAGAAACGAATGAACCTTCCTTCATTGAAAGCTATTATTCCTTAGCAAGGTTTGTGAAAGGTAATAGATTAGGCCTAAGTATGCATATCAACTCATGCCATGAACAGAACAAGGCCTACCATGCACAAACCGGCACAAACAGATAGACGCACACACACACACACACACACATCACCCAGGTCTCCCCCGTTTCAGATAAGAGAGAGAGAGAGAGAGAGAGAGAGAGAGAGAGAGAGAGAGAGAGAGAGAGAGAGAGAGAGCATTTCCTTTCAACAAAGACGCCCAACATAAATCACTCGATATCTATATAAATACACACCAATGCATCAGCAATGCGAGCCGCCGCCGCCGCCAGAGGCTTAGACGAGTTCCCAGGGAAACCAGAAATGGCACCTAGCGAGATGGCACTCAAGAGTGCCAGTGGTGCCCTTGAACTACGACCTCGCCGCACGGGAGGTCGATGATTAAAGCTGTGCCAAGACTATATCATCATCTTGTCAGGCCTTTGCATAACGTAATGAGGTAGTATCTCGTAGCCATTCTCTCTCTCTCTCTCTCTCTCTCTCTCTCTCTCTCTCTCTCTCTCTCTCTCTCTCTCAGATTAACACCTGCAATCTAATCTCACCGTCATTGTGCAGGTAACGTTTTGGGCTGAGATAGAAGATGAGAACGATTAGCCGGAAACGAGAAATTCAGAATACATGTATGTGAATGTGTATATAATATAATATAATATAATATAATATAATATAATATATATATGCATATATACAGAGAGAGAGAGAGGAGAGTAGAGAGATAGAGAGAGAGAGAGAGAGAGAGAGAGACATAGAGAGATGAGGGGAGAGAGAGAGAGAGAGATTACTTCATTGGTTACCGAAGCAGGATTATAACTACATGCAATACTAAATTCGAAATAAATAAACATTTGGCTAAAAAAAAAAAATTCTTAAACCATTCATTCGCCCAACACCTAACTTACAAACACTGCCACGTGACATCGGTCATTCTTATAAACAAAAATTAATAAAAATTCAAAGACAAAAAATGAGAATGACATTCATATAGTTCAAAGATGGGTGAAGATACGAATAACGGGAAGTCTGTATAACGTTACAAAACTTAAAACATTTTCTAACAGCAATTAATAGAAGTATTTACTGGCCAGCACTCACGTAAATATTAATATTTCCTGAAATAGAGTCAAACAGCTGACTTTGAATATTAATTCGCTTGATTAAAGCCTCTCTTTCGGCCGGGTATTCTTACATAATGTAATATCAGTGAGTCTAATTTTCCCTAATATCAAGTAAAATTAATGAATTGACGTAAATTGATACCGTACGACTTGCAATCACCGAGAGCAAATATGATAATCATCTCGAGACGATATCAATCTATCCGCTACTAGTTTATCAAAAATATTTAAAATGTCTTTTGTTGTAAAAAGAAAAAAAATAACAAATAGATAAAAACTAAATTAAAAGAACTGCAAAAAGTGCCAGCATTCAAGCGTTCAATGAATAATTTAATTTAATTGGAGACCCAATAAAAGTAAGCGCTCCTCCATGTTTACACTTTTTAAGATAAGAAATGGCCCCCGAAGTATGAGAGAGAGAGAGAGAGAGAGAGAGAGAGAGAGAGAGAGAGAGAGAGAGAGAGAGAGAGAGTTAGGTTATTAATTTTGGATTATTTTATTCCGGTTTACATAAAATTTTGGTGGTTGTTACAGATACAAGTATTAGCCAACTATTACTACTACTACTACGAATAATAATAATAATAATAATAATAATAATAATAATAATAATAATAATAATAATAATAATAATAATAACGAATTTCTCTTACAACGTTATCTTTATCAGTAATTCTATCGATTATTATCAATCGTTATTGCCATAATATACGAGTCTTTTTCTTACATGTACTTACAATATTTATCCTCAAGTGATGTGATACCTGAAAATATGACAGAGAGAGAGAGAGAGAGAGAGAGAGAGAGAGAGAGAGAGAGAGAGAGAGAGAGGTTACGAATGGTGTTTTCACGCACATCGCAGTGTTTACAAACGAACTTCCACGTATCAGCCCATAAATTCACACGAGCATTCTGATACCACTACGACCACTTCGATACTCTCAAGACGATGATAATACTAGCAGGAGCAAGCGAGACTTCCAGTAGCGTGTCACCGCTATTGATTTTCATCGATTTACAACCGCGAGTTCACCAATGCGATACATAGTTTTTTTTCTGTCTTAATTTGTTGCCGATACTAGCTTTTTCGTTTTCCGTGCTTTCCGCACACATTCTGAATGTCGAATGGGAGGGATGGTTAATTAAGAGAGAATAGGAATGAATGATGAAATTAACAAATAACAGCAAAAATTAATGAAAGTAATATACATAACGATAAATAAACCTGAAGAATGTCAGCATAACAACGTACGCAACAATAATTATGCAGCACGCTGACAACAGAATAAAAGCATAAATAATAATACTGATATTGATAGTACTCTGGACAGGTCACAAGGCAAGTAGCCACCTACATGACGAAATAACTGAAATTTTGAAAATGAAGTAGATGAGAAGGGAAATGCATACAAGCAACAGCAAATTTATTAATTCAATCTGTAAATTCTCTGGCCTCATAATCGCCCACTGCCCCTTACACCACAATGAGGTTACTAGCCGGCGTCAAAAAAATTAATAAATAAATAAAAATATAAAATAATAAAAAAAGACATCCAAACAATGGCAAATATGTTAATTTAATCCGATAATCCTCTGGTCTCGTCGTGACCCACTGCCGCTATCACCAAAACACCAAGGTACGTTTAAAGTTAGTTCCCAAAATGAGCGCTAACCAAACCCCGCCCTCTAAATAAAAAAAATAATAAATAAATAACTAAATAAAATTAAATAAATAATGAAAGACTGCCTTGTTTCCTAGACTACTTCATTACCGCAATTAATTTCAATTCAGATTAATTCGACTGCACAGTTGAGTGCCCAGAATAATAAAGCCATAAATTTGAAGACTAGACTTAATTAGCCACTTAGAATTCAATTGAGATGAAAAAAGAAAAGAAGTCTTTTACACTTGATGGTTTTAATTACCAAACTTTTGCGCCGTCCCGTTTATACTAGAAAAAAAAAAGGAGGAAGAGGAAAAAAAAGCTGGCCGTATTCTTTGCCAGTTTTAAGACTTTCATCACATTCCATTAAAATGATCGAGAATTTTCGCTTGAAAATTCTTAAGTTTTCGTCGAGAAACCGGACTGCATGTATGCTTTAAGTCGCCGCATGCATGCGCATGAATTTTACCAGAATACACATAACAAAATTTTCATTTACGTATCCTTATCTATTTCTCATTACCGCTTGCATGAAATTGTGTGATTTCAGATAGATACCTCAAGAACGGAACTACCAATCTTGATGAGTGTGGAAAAACAATCCAAGTGATTCCTTTGTGAAGGGAGTCAATGAATACTTGATGATTTGTCTCCATGGAAACTATCTCGCCCATTATTCAATCACGCATTTCTAGCTCGTTTAATAAACGGGAAAGTTAAAATTGTTTTAATATATAGTTTTTGCTCGTGTACATAATTGCGGATTTCCACCTAATATTAGAGGAAGATTTGTTATTCAAAAATTGTTTGCGTTAAGGGCTTGGGAATTCCTCGTTGGACGAATGGGTTACGTTTTCGCCTACCAATTTGTAGTCCGAGTTCGTTTCCCCTCTCTGCCAACAAGGAATCAGGGGAATTTAATTCTCGTAATTAGAGATTCATTTCTCGATATAATGTCGTTCGGATCCCACAGTAAGCTGTAGGTGCCGTTGCTAGGTAACGAATTGGTTCCTAGCCACGAAAAAATACCTTAATCCTTCGGGCCAGCCCTAGGAAAGCAGCTGATCAGCTCAGTGGTCTGGTTAAACTAAGGTATACTTAACTTAATGCATTAAGGATATAGCTGTTGCTGTGTAGATTAGTCTATTATAGAATTGAGAGCTCGAATGATCAAGTTTTTAATCAATCAGGCTATTCTTTACATATGTATACATACATACGTACATATTATTAAGAGGCTTTGGGCAGGATTGTTTTCCCAATTTTCACACTTAAGCCAAGGGCTTAATAAATTATAACTTAAATAAAAATATAAAAAAAACACAATTCTGAAAATGCTTAAAAACCCCACACACAAACAGACCCTGCAAGAGGATGATCACGGAACAAGCGAACAGTAAACAAAACAAAACAAATAAAATACACACTGCCACTTCGTACATTCTTAATTAAAGGCTGCCGACCGGCTCGCTCTCTTTCCGCCGAAAACCTCATCAATTGGGAAGGAATCAATCCTGAGACCGAATTTCTGCCATTCAGATCATTTCGTTTAACTCAGCGCGGCAGCTGAGACAAGAGTATTGAACGACAGTCTTGCTTTTCAACATCCGCGATCAACAAGTGGCACATAACTAAGTGTAACCTCACCTCCCCTCCCCTCCTCTCTCTCTCTCTCTCTCTCTCTCTCTCTCTCTCTCTCTCTCTCTCTCTCTCTCTCTCTCTCTCTCTCAGTGCGTCGTGTTCTTGCTGCCAAGTATCTGAAAGTTACATCGAGCGGAGATGTAAAATAAGGTTTTATAGAAGGAAAAGGAACAGTTGTAACACTGAAGATTTCGAATGTGGTTAAAGAAGTAACATTTTAAATTATATTTTTACACTTTTATTTAGACTTTCCTAGAAAGTTAACTGCCAAAAAATTTAACTGTCAAGTTGTAACAGTAAGATTTCGAATACAGGCTAAAGAAGTAACATTTTTAATTATATTTTTTACACTTTTATTTATTTAGATTTTCCAAAAAAATTTAACTGTCAAAATACCATAACTGCCAAACTGCAACAATGAAAACTGACTGCAGCGACTAGGCAAGATACACAGTCATTCAGGGAAAAGTTTTCAGTAATTTCTGTTGAATATTATCAATTGTGAAGTTAAAGAAGGATAAAGCAAAATGCAAATTAAACGCATCATAACTAAACTCTTCCCAGAAATGAGAAGCTTTGCTTCCGCGTTCTAACACCGTGACCAGCATAAGAGTTTGACTGTTGTTGTTCAGACAAATATTTGATATATATAGTATATATATATATATATATATATGTATTTACTATATATATATATATATATATCATATATATAATATATATATATATATATATATATATATATATATATATATATATATATATATATATTGGTGCGAGGGGAAGACAATTCTTATCCATATATTGGTGCGAAGGGAAGGACAATTCTTTATTCCTTTCCAAGTACTTCATTCACCAGCTGACGTTCCAAGACGTTTAGTCTCATTTTCAAAGGTACATAATTAAAGAAACATTCCGTTTTTATGTCTCCTTCTTCCACTCTCCCTTGCCAATTTTTTCTCCATTCATTTCATGACTCCATCCTTCGTCACCCTACTAGCCGTATCACTTTACCACAGCTTTAACTCAATATTTTCTACACAGCCATTTCTTCCTTCACTATACTAGATTCACATCACCCGTGCATTTTATGTCTAGGCCAGTCCCTCACGACGCACAGTGGTTCAGAATTGCTAAATCGTGGACAAAACTCTAAGGTGAAAATATCCCAACTTGAAACCCAGTGTCTTGAACATCTATTCAAATTAATAAAAGGCAGAATTAAACAAAGAAAAAGTTTATTCTAACGTTACATACAGCTTTTTTATGTACTATTGGACCTTCTTAAATCACGAAAATGATAACACTAGTCATAAGAAAAGGATTTTTATAGTATTATAAAAAAATATTAAAATTATATATACAATAACAATTCATGAAATAAAAATAAATAAAGAAATACAACAGCACGATATTATTTTAACTATGACAGGAATTAACAAGTATAATTAAAAGAAATACAAACTAGTGCTTTAGTGTTCCATACTACTTTCACAATCAGTCAAAATCACAATCACTATCATCAGTCATGTTACCAACCATTACTGTCAGTGTCACTGGCAATATCATCATCATTGTTACTTTCCCGACCACTATTTGCAGACTGTTCGGTAGTGGGATCACTCATGAAAATAGGTGATGCTTCAAGTAGGGAAACGACTTCGGGTGATAAACGTTTTTTTTTTTTTTTTTTTTTTTTTTTTTTTTTTTTTTTTTTTTTTTTTTTTTTTTTTTTTTTTTTTTTTTTTTTTTTTTTTTTTTTTTTTTTTTTTTTTTTTTTATGTTGTAATCCTCCTGGTCGCAGCTGGTCGCAAGAAATTTTTGCTGATTATGAAAGTTTATGTATCAAATATTGCTCACATTGCAAATACATTGGTGGACACAGTGGGAATACCTTTCAAAATCTGCAACAACTTTATCTATTAATTTCTATGTGCTTTGTCAGTTTCAGAATATATTGTCGCCATATATGTATTGTAGTTATGTCATTAAAGGTATTCCTACTAACTTGAGATAAAATTTCTTCACATATCAAAAGATGAAGCTCATAAGTATATACCTCAATATTTTTCCATCAGTTTATGACCCACTTAAACTTGCAACTTCGTCCTCTCTTGTTGCAATAACATCACCTGAATATGAAATACCGAAAAAAATAATTAATCCTGCAATCAGTGGAAATTGATTTTTGGCCACGAATTCGTGATCCTGGACCACTGTGCGACGCTCCTGATTGGCTGTTAATAAGCCTATCACAGTGCTGGAAACTCTCAGTCTCTCTCGAGAGTTCACATAGGCATGATGTATGTTCCGCCTCTCCTGAGGGATACTTTTGAAAGATATATCTGTCAAGAGAGGTGGAACATGCATCCTGCTTATGTGAACTCTCGACAGAGACAGAGTTTCCAGCCCTGTGACTGGCTTATCAACAGCCAATCAGGAGCGTCGTGAGGGACTGGTCTAGATATCCAATGCACGGCTAATGTGAATCTAATATAGCACATAAATCGTTTTTTTTTTTTTTTTGTTTTTTTTTTTTTTTTTTCAAATGTATCCCCAGTTGCTCTCGTTGCCGACCTATGGTAACCCCTTCACCACATCAGCAAAGCTAAATTTCTCGTCCTTAACATTATTCTCAATTCGTGAATAACTCAAAACCTATTCCTGTGGAAAGGCTCTGCCTCTGGAAGTGCAAATGCCATACTAAAATACTTTGTCCATTGTATCATCTTTCGAAAACTTGACGTTAACTCATACATTAATCACCAATGCGGATTAAGCAAGAGCCTTCACTATCTCTGTGACCTGGCTGGTCATTTCTCAATTCTGATAAACATTAGGCGGTCTTAACGTCTTGCTGGTAGCGTGCGGAATAATGTAATCTCGGGCTTAATTCCTTCACATCACTACGAAGCAGGAACATTCATAATTCAGACTATAAAAATAAATTTGCAAATACATACATATCAGTCTTCTGATATGTATGTATCGGAGGTTATTTCCCGGTATTGCAGAGCAACTGAATGCTGGCTAATTGTTTGTTTGAATAGTGTTTTTACGTTGGATGGAACCAGTGGTTATTCAGCAACGGGACCAACGGCTTTACGTGACTTCCGAAACACGTCGATAGGGAACTTCTATCACCAGAAATACACATCTCTAACCCCCCTCAGTGGAATGCCCGAGAATCGAACTCGCGGCTACCGAGGTGGCATGCTAAGACCATACCGATCACGCCACTGAGGCACTGAATGCCAGCTAATGGAACTCAATCT
The DNA here is from genome assembly GCF_015104395.2 of Macrobrachium nipponense. Lineage (NCBI taxonomy): Eukaryota > Metazoa > Arthropoda > Malacostraca > Decapoda > Palaemonidae > Macrobrachium > Macrobrachium nipponense. The sequence continues at coordinate 31,935,218 of NC_061096.1, forward strand.
TACTCGCTACTTGGAGGTACACTACGAAAGCATCTACATGTCTGTAGATATTATGTGCATATTATGTATACATATGTATACATACACACATACATACACTACCAAAGCACACCCACATAATATATAGATAAATCTGTAAAATTATAAAAAGTTCGCGCCACTTCTCCCATTAAGAAAATAATGAGGGAACGACGCGCAACCTCACGATCAATTTTCAGAGAAGAGCCATAAAACAATTATCCGTCAATTACAAAGTGATCCATCATATCTCATTAAATTACGCATCTCGTCGTCGGCGTTGTCCACTCCAACGTCAAACATAAACTGCGTCACCGCAAACAAAAACGAAACGAGTAAGTAACGTGACCAGCAAAAACGGACGGTGTGTAAAAACGAACGCAGCCAGCGAAGCCGGGGGCCACCGAATACGGAGATCGATACAGTGTCGGTTTTGCTTGCTATAAGTGAGTTGTCTAACAATAATAGCCGAAATAAATACTGGGCAAGACACGCAAGGAAGCCATGAAGGAATAAACGAAGAGACCGGTCTGGATATTTGAGTCGCTTTTGGGGAGGTAATCCTGTTTCAGAGGCTACAACTCGAACTGAATGTTTGGATCTCTCTCGACGGGCTCCAGCGATAGAGGGTGAACGTAAATGTATTTACCTTTTATATGAAGAAATTGCTTCTAAGAATATACTTCTTTCAATACACGCATTTTCCTCCAAAGAGAAGGTGCGATGAGGGTGCGAGCCCTACATCTTGGCTGCAATCCACCATATTCGACCAACTACGAGGTACACAATATAATGCTAACGACAGCCTGTAGTTTATATATATATATAAAAAATGTTAAATGAGGCATGCACATCGGCCGTTCCCACTCAGGATTCGAATGTAGGTTCCCTAGCTAGTGAGACAAGTGGTTTCCAAACTATATATACTAGTTTCCAATACATTACGTAACTATACAATAAGCAATTAATACTTACTTTATTATTATACTATATATATTACAAACTATTATTTATATATATATATATTATATACGTAAATAGCCATGAAAGGTGAAGAATCAAAGACCAGGTACCAAGCGCTTTCGTGTATTGCGTACACTTCTTCGGGTACAAAGTAAAATAAATAATAGAAACATAAACAAGAAAATTTCACAGAACAAGATCAAAGCCATTAACAAGCAAATTATCATTACAAATTGTCACTACCACAATAGTGACAATTTGTAATGATAATTTGCTTGTTAATGGCTTTGATCTTTGTTCTGTGAAATTTTCTTGTTTATGTTTCTATTTATTTATTTTACTTTGTACCCCGAAGAAGTGTACGCAATACACGAAAGCGCTTTGGTACCTGGTCTTTGATTCTTCACCTTTCATGTGGCTATTTACGTACATATTTGTCACGTGCTGTTTGTGACTTATTGCTGATATATACATATATATATATATATATATTTCTTTTTATATATTTTTATATATATAATAATACGATATATATATATAGAGAGAGAGAGAAGAGAGAGAGGAAGAGAGAGAGAGAGAGAGAGAGAGAGAGAGGAAGGTTTACGTCAATGCGTTAAATACTTGTATAAGAAGCAAATGGACACTGAAGACTTCAACATGACCATGCATTTCCTAAAGATATAAAATTAAAAATCTTAATAAGATATACTGTACGCGAAATAAAAAAAATATAGAAAAAAGGTCACCTGCAACACAAACTTCTTAACAAAAGCACCTGAACAAAGAAGAATACTTTTTTCTATTGAATTTTTCCAGGAAAATGGGACAGCGAAGGAAGCGAAATTCACCCAAAACGTTACATGACAAAAACGAACAACGTCGTGAAATTTACTTCAAAAGAGATATAGTAAAGGAATGGAGTATAGAATTCATGCCAAAGACTTAGCACTGGGACCTATGAGGTCATTCAGAGCTGAAATGGGCACTGGCAGTAAAAGGTTTGAAAGGTGTAAGAGGAGGAAAACTTCGCAGCTGCGCTATAGAACAAGTGTTAGGAGAGGGTGGATAGCAAGATGGAAGAGAGAATATGAATGGTGTTACAGTAAAAGGAATAACATGGTTTGCAGCAAAGGGCCGCAGGGACTCTGCAAAGCTACTTAAGTAATGCCTACAGGGCACCTTGTAAGATGCACTGACGACACTACGCCCCACCCCCCACGGGACAAAAAGAGACAAGATTTTGCTGAGTTAGATACTTGGCCACTAGAGTCGTGAATAATAGGAAGAAATAAGCACAGATTTCCTCGGAACAAGTTACAGATCATTGCTTATTCAGTTGCATTGAATAAATAAGCATCAATGATCGCACCAAACAGCAATACAGGATTCTCTATTGTGGGCGGGAAATTCACAAGTTTTGCATTAAAAGTGTTAAAAGTATAAATAGTAGACAAAAATTTCCAAGCAGCGGCTGATAAGACATCTTGTTTACTATCTGTATGTTGTAATCAATTTGGTTTGAAGAAGGTACACAAATAAATTTGTTAAATATTTGTTACACAAGGTTTAGAATGTAAAACAAAAGCAAAATTGTGGGAAACCATACCAGCAACTGTCAAATACAAAATAGCGACGTAAAAAACTGGTAGTTTCGAAACATCACAAAAAAAAGGGGGAGAAAGTTAAACATATACCATCCACATAAAGATGCAACAGACAAAAAGAAGAGAAATAACACTCTCATCTTTCGAAACAAAGGAGATATTCGGAAATGGATTTATTAAAAGATGCAGACACGGCAGGGTTGGGGTATCAAAAAACAATAAAAGAACAGAAAAAAATAAATAGAGAGAGCAAAACAAAAATTATGGAATGAAGATGAAGACGTTAGGGAGGAAGATTGCGAACGTGTGTAGGAGCTTTCCCTTGCAAAAATTCCAAGTTTATTACGAAGAAAATGTAGAAGTATACAGAGGGAAAGAATAGCTGATAGCTTATTCGAAATGCACGCGTGCATCCGAACGGAACTTGTAAAAAATGCTCCGACGTTTCTTTGGCGCAATCGAGTTTTCTGTGCAACGTATAAATGGTGTATGCCGTGGCTCATGACGCTTTCAGCCACGTCCTATACCGTTGCCAGACACACGATTATGACTAACTTTAACCTTAAATGGAATAAAAAAAAAATTACTGAGGCTAAAGGGCTGGAATTTGGTATATTTGATGACTGGAGGGTGGATGATCAACATACCAATTTGCAACTCTCTAGCCTCAGTAGTTTTCTCAGATCTGAGGGCGGCCAGAAAAAAGGAACCTCAATAGTTGTCTTCTACAGAAAACTAAAAATGATGGGAAATAGAGGTTGGGAGACGAACTGCTGGAAATGTGGATAAGAAAACAAGAAAAAAGTGAAAAAGACAAAATACATTTTGTGAGTGAGCAAGCACTTTATCGAAGGACTGCTGGCCTATTGAAAGTACACACACACAACACAAATACAATACTACAAATATAAAAGAATAAAAGATAAATACACACTAACTGGCCATTGACATAAACTGACTCCTAAGTCGAGAATGGATAGAAGCAAATATACACGTTTCATTGTTAAAATCGGCTCAGAATCAATGAAAATGAAAATGATACTGATTATAGGTACGTAGTAATGATGGCGCCAACAATTACGACCAATATAACTGTCAATACCTGTCATAAACGTAGTAGCGCAGCGCGTGGTACTCGTAACAGAAGTAGTAGTAGTGGTAGTATTAGTAGTAGTTTTCTTCGCAGGCTACAGAAATTACAACTGCCGATATTCACGACCCGTAATGAATGTGCATACACACTCGGGCCTATCAGCTCAATTACGGTAGGACAAGTTGAAGAACAGAACCTGTGACAGGGCAATGCACAATGCAGGAATCCCGAGCATCCATCTATCCATCCATCCATCCATTCATCAACCCAGTTTGGCCGACGTAGAGCAGCAGCTTGGATGGAAAAACGTATTTATGCAAAACGTGCGCTTACGGTACACACCTTCAGGTGCACACCTTCACGGAGCCTCTTTCTCTCTCTTCTCCCTCTCTCTCCCTCCTCCTCTCTCTCTATCCCTCTTCTTCCCCCTTCCCCCTCCCACCCCGACATTCCTTTAAAACCTCTGGCTTTGTCCTGTGATTGGTCCATCCCCTTTAGGCATTGTCTCTGTGTTCATTTGTAGAGCTGGACAGTGGACGGGACTGGGGGAGGGGGAGGGAGGGGAAGGTAGGTGAGGGGTAAGGGGGGAAGGGGGAGGGAGGGGGAAAGGAAGAGTGAGAGGACACTGCATATAGCAGCTAAAGGTACCTTTGGGTGTCTAAGATCGATTGTTTCTTGCATTTTTATTTCCTGTCTTACTGCTCCATGTCAACAAACATGTCATCTTTTTATATTTCTTCTCATCTCAAGAATCATTCTAACTCTTCCTCTTGCGAAGTATCTTTCTTCCTTAGGAAGTATAAATCGTTCTTCCTGTGGACCTACCAAATTAATATAATTATTATTCTTCTTCCTCTTCTCACTTTCTTTTCACCTACACTTCTTCCTCTTTGAATAACCTGTAATGCATCTTCCTCTTCCTAAAATTCACTGTCTCGTTTCCCTTGAGACTTCGAAGAACGGTCGCCAACCTCCTGGAGAGAGAGAGAGAGAGAGAGAGAGAGAGAGAGAGAGAGAGAGAGAGAGAGAGAGAGAGAGAGAATGAAGAATTCGGAATCGGAAATGCCTCTCCAATCCAGGAAACCAGCGAGCGTTAACAATACGGCAACATGAATACAAAAGGAAACAAATATCGAAGACGAGAGAGAGAGAGAGAGAGAGAGAGAGAGAGAGAGAGAGAGAATAAGCGGTTCTAAAATGTTGGCCAAAATCCCTATTTTAATGAGAATTCCAATAACAATCCACACGAAACTATTGGCGTGAAAATTGGAATCAATGGAAACTGGCTTTTTCCATGGGAAGCACCGGCAATTCATGGCATAAATGATGGCACAGGAGAGAGAGAGAGAGAGAGAGAGAGAGAGAGAGAGAGAGAGAGCGCATTATAACAAAATTATGCATACACATGTAAAAAGATACGCCCAAAGTTTTCCTTCTTTAAAGTATGACGTACAAAAATGACGTCACCACTCCAGTAACTACTATATATAAATATAAAATTAAATCAAAATAAAAAAAAGCTGTTTTTTCTTTTGGGGGGAGGGCCAATTAGCCCCAACCGGACCAACGGCTCTGCACCTTTAAGGAAAAGTTTAGGACCTAAACCTCGGCCGGGATAAGATAAACCACTCAATTCCTCCCTCTCGGTTTCCTGCTTAGCTCGAGTCCCTTTCAATTCAAATAAGAACAATTTTGGAAACACCCCAGGATTTACCCTCGTACCCATGGCCCACTGCCGGATGTCTGTGAAATAGGTCTGCAGATCTACTCTCTCTCTCTCTCTCTCTCTCTCTCTCTCTCTCTCTCTCTCTCTCTCTCTCTCTCTCTCTCATGTGTGATCAATTAACCAATGAATTACGGTTTTATATATATATATATATATATATTATATATATATATTAGATATATAATGTATGTATATATATGATACATACATATATATGTATATTATATATACATACATATATATATATATATATAATTATATATATATATATAATATATATATATATTAAATATATATACATACACATATATATACATCCATATTTATAGTATATGCGTGTGTATGTACATCCATTAGATAAACATATAACACAATAAACCTTTAACAGAGAGAGAGAGAGAGAGAGAGAGAGAGGAGAGAGAGAGAGAGAGAGAAACACTCACTACAAAGACCTGCAGGGCTTAGCCTTCATAAAAAGGTGCTTGATATCTACTGTAAACATACGCATGCACACACACACACTCAGACACAAACACAGCATCCGTGGTTGGGATAAAGCATCTACCGTTCGATCGCAGCTTATCGTAATCCACTTAGGCAAAAGCAATTTTAACAAGCTGCCATCGCCATGCCGAGAGCAGAGTAACGCAGGAGTTAAGCCAAGTTTAATGGGAAGGTCTAAGTTAATCCCATGATCTGTAATTGATTGTAATAGATTTGATAATAATAATAATAATAATAATAATAATAATAATAATAATAATAATAATAATAATAATAATCTGTGTTTGGTTATAATACAGTTCATAATAACATAATAATAATGATAATAATACGTAATATTCTGTTTGGTTAAAATACACTTCATAACATCAATAAATAATAATAATAATGATAATAATAATAATAATATGGCTCCAGGAAGTCAAGGAAGAAGAAACAGGGAGAATAAAACAAAGATTCACAGAGATCACGACAGACACGGTCAAACACCAACTAAAGAAAATACCAAACTGGAAAGCCCCAGGTCCCGATGAAGTCCATGGATACTGGCTCAAAAACTTCAAGGCCCTACACCCACGAATAGCAGAACAACTCCAGCATTGTATCTCAAATCACCATGCACCCAAATGGATGACCACAGGAAGAACATCCTTAGTACAAAAAGACAAGAGTAAGGGAAATATAGCCAGTAACTACAGGCCTATCACCTGCCTACCAATAATGTGGAAGTTACTAACAGGTATCATCAGTGAAAGGCTGTACAACTACCTAGAGGAGACAAACACCATCCCCCACCAACAGAAAGGCTGCAGAAGGAAGTGTAGGGGCACAAAAGACCAGCTCCTGATAGACAAAATGGTAATGAAGAACAGTAGGAGAAGGTAAACCAACCTAAGCATGGCATGGATAGACTATAAGAAAGCCTTCGACATGATACCACACACATGGCTAATAGAATGCCTGAAAATATATGGGGCAGAGGAAAACACCATCAGCTTCCTCAAAAATACAATGCGCAACTAGAATACAATACTTACAAGCTCTGGAATAAGACTAGCGGAGGTTAATATCAGGAGAGGGATCTTCCAGGGTGACTCACTGTCCCCACTACTCTTCGTAGTAGCCATGATTCCCATGACAAAGGTACTACAGAAGATGGATGCCGGGTACCAACTCAAGAAAAGAGGCAACAGAATCAACCATCTGATGTTCATGGACGACATCAAGCTGTATGGTAAGAGCATCAAGGAAATAGATACCCTAATCCAGACTGTAAGGATTGTATCTGGGGACATCAAGATGGAGTTTGGAATAGAAAAATGCGCCTTAGTCAACATACAAAAAGGCAAAGTAACGAGAACTGAAGGGATAAAGCTACCAGATAGGAGCAACATCCAACACATAGATGAGACTGGATACAAATACCTGGGAATAATGGAAGGAGGGGATATAAAACACCAAGAGATGAAGGACACGATCAGGAAAGAATATATGCAGAGACTCAAGGCGATACTCAAGTCAAAACTCAATGGTGGAAATATGATAAAAGCCCATAAAACACATGGGGCAGTGCCAGTATCTGATACAGCGCAGGAATAGTGGAATGGACGAAGGCAGAACTCCGCAGCATAGATCAGAAAACCAGGAAACATATGACAATACACAAAGCTCTACACCCAAGAGCAAATACGGACAGACTATACATAACACGAAAGGAAGGAGGGAGAGGACTACTAAGTATAGAGGACTGCGTATACATCGAGAACAGAGCACTGGGGCAATATCTGAAAACCAGTGAAGACGAGTGGCTAAAGAGTGCATGGGAAGAAGACTAATAAAAGTAGACGAAGACCCACAAAATATACAGAGACAGGAGAATGACAGACAGAACAGAGGACTGGCACAACAAACCAATGCAGGACAATACAGAGACAGACTAAAGAACTAGCCAGCGATGACACATGGCAATGGCTACAGAGGGGAGAGCTAAAGAAGGAAACTGAAGGAATGATAACAGCGGCACAAGATCAGGCCTAAGAACCAGATATGTTCAAAGAACGATAGACGGAAATAACATCTCTCCCATATGTAGGAAGTGCAATACGAAAAATGAAAACCATAAACCACTAGCAAGCGAATGCCCGGCACTTGCACAGAACCAATACAAAAAGAGGCATGATTCAGTGGCAAAAGCCCTCCACTGGAGCCTGTGCAAGAAACATCAGCTACCTTGCAGTGATAAGTGGTACGAGCACCAACCTGAGGGAGTGATAGAAAACGATCACGCAAAGATCCTCTGGACTATGGTATCAGGACGGATAGGGTGATACGTGCAAACAGACCAGACGTGACGTTGATTGACAAGTCAAGAAGAAAGTATCACTCATGACGTCGCAATACCAGGGACACCAGAGTTGAAGAGAAAGAGAGGGAAAAAAATGGATAAGTATTAAGATCTGAAAATAGAAATAAGAAGGAATATGGGATATGCCAGTGGAAATCGTACCCATAATCATAGGAGCACTAGGCACGATCCCAAGATCCCTGAAAAGGAATCTAGAAAAACTAGACGCTGAAGTAGCTCCAGGACTCATGCAGAAGTGTGAGATCCTAGAAACGGCACACATAGTAAGAAGATGATGGACTCCTAAGGAGGCAGGATGCAAACCCGGAACTCCACACTATACCACCCAGTCGAATTGGAGGACTGTGATAGAGCAAAAAAAAAAAAAAAAAATAATAATAATAATAATAATAATAATAATAATAATGCGAGGACGACGATGACCAAAGTAATTAAACAATGATACAGTAGAACCTCTCCTACTGCTGATTTTGCTACTAATGTTACTATTAATACTACTATATTTTTTATGAGTAATAATATAATAATAATATAATAATAATAATAATAATAATAATAATAATAACAGTTGAAACATAGAATAATTATATGCATCAATATCTCTTTATTCGTCATATTTTCAAGTAACACATCACTTACTTGTTAATACACGTAGGAAAAAACACTCGTTTATTATGGCAATAACGATTGATAATAATGATAGAATTACTGATAAAGATGATGTAAGAGAAATCCACTATTATTATTTTCATTATCATTATTATTATTATTTGTAGTAGTAGTGATAGTTGGCTAACATTGCTTGTATCTGTAACCACCACCAAAATTTTGTATAAACCGGAATAAGAATAATCCAAAATTAAAAACCTAACTCTCTCTCTCTCTCTCTCTCTCTCTCTCTCTCTCTCTCTCTCTCTCTCTCTCTCTCTCTTCTAAATCATCAATTTCATTTACTACTAAACTGTCAAGGTAAGAGGTCAACAGTGGGAAGTCAGTAAACAAAAGTTACCCCAAGAAAAAAAAAAGATATGTGTGTATATATATATAAATATTATATATATATATATATATTATATATATATATATATATATATATATATATAATACAAAACAAATTTTATCTCCGGGTTTCCCACCTCCTCTCCCGTTCCCAAAGTAGGCCATGAAAATGAGGAAAAATAAATAGGAAGGAAGGAATGAGGGAAGCCAGTAGGAAAGAGTGGATGCACCAATAGCTCCTCCTCGTCAGCCATCATGCCAACCCTTCCCCCCCCCCCCCCCCGCACACACCCCTTGGTCTCTTTTCCCCTTAAATGTCTTTTAAAACAGCTTTCAACAAGCTGTCTCCGCAGCCGGCCGCCGAAAAACTTGAAGCAACTTCATCCGCCAGATCTCCTTGATCTTCTCGTCTATGAATGCAAATGGGAACCTAAAAACACAAAACCCCTCCTCCTCCCTCCTCTCCTCCTCCTCCTCCTCTCCATCCTCCTCCGCCTCCTATCTCCTCCTCCTCCTCGTCGTCGTCGTCGTCGTACCTTGTCTCTTCTTCTTCTTCTACTTCTCCTCCTTGTCCCCTATCTCTTCATCTCTCTTTCTCTCCTCCTCCTCCTCCTCCCCCTCCTTGTCCCCAGTCTCTTCTTTCCTCTTCTTCTTCCTCCTCCTTGTTCCCTGCCTCCTCTTCTTCTTCTTCTTCTTCTTCTCCATGTCCCTTGTTTCTTCTTTCTTCTTCTCCTCCTCCTCCTCCTTGTTCCTTGTCTCTTCTTCTTCTTCTTCTCAGCGTCCCTTATCTCTTCTTTTTCTCTTCGTCTTCTCCTCCTCCTTGTCCCTCGTCTCTTCTTATCTCTTTCTCTCCTCCTCCTCCTTGTCTCTACTTCTTCTTGTCCCTTGTCACTTCTCTTCTCTTCTCTTCTCTCTTCCCTTCTGCACGACATTCGATCGTCCGTCTCGCTATCATAAGTTCTCAGGCCTCTTAAATACGCACTGGATTCCACTCTTCTCAGTAAACTAATTTTATAATAAAACTATATCTAATATTAATATGGAGCCCTCTTACTATTATTCTTATTAAAGCAGTTTAACCAGATCATGTCTAGGACAGAGGCAAAGCTCTGGAACCGAATTGTTTATTCGGTGTGATGACAAATGAGTGAAAATTGAACTAAAAACTGCACAAAGGCACACACTCACACTGGAACACATGCACACAATAAATACATTTACTCACGTATCCATACTTTAATAAAAAATAAAATCAGAATAAGTTAAGTAACACTTAAAAGCTTGGTTTTTTAAATTAAATAGTCTAATAATTTTCGTATTTTTAAATTTTACTAAGTTTATATTTTAACACCATACTGGATTACACAGGTAAAGAGAGAGAGAGAGAGAGAGAGAGAGAGAGAGAGAGAGAGAGAGAGAGAGAGAGAGAGAGAGAGAGAGAGAGAGAGCTAAGCTATTCATGTGCTTGATTTTGCTGGTAGAATTTCAACTAATCATGTGACCAGTGATATACATAAAAAAATATTATATACAATATTATATATAAACATATACTATATATGATTATAATCACACTGATTATATATATATATATATATATATATATATATATATATATATATATATATATATATTTAATGTTATTAAAATATCATAGGAAATGTGCAAACCAACCAAGAACGCTTCCGTCTGCCTCGGCACTTTACAATAACTCATTTCCCTTTAAGAGGAAAATGATGCATAATGTCAGAACGAAAATTAATTTATTCTGGCACTCTTAAGTGCCATAACGCGAAAGATCATTACTCAACACACAAGAATTCTCAAAGTTAAAAAAATAACATATTATTATGACTTCATGTTTGCTTGATATTTAACATCATTTTAAAGTTGAAGAAAAGATATAATTAACAGTTCATGTTTACGTGATATATCTAAAATAATTTCAAAAGTTAAGAAATAAAGATATTATTAAGAGTTCATGTTTTAAAAGTAAAAAAAATAATAGTATATGAGTGCATGTTTGCCTAATATTCAAAATAATTTTAAAAGTTAAAGGAAAGACATAATAAAGATTTTATTTGCCTGATATACTTAAAATAATTTTAAAAGTTAAAAAAAGGATAAAATTAAGAGTGCATGACTGCCTGATATTTCAAATAAATCAAGGCATGCAAAGTTCATCTTATTTTTTTTTTTTTCAAGAAAAAAAACCCTTGGTTGACCCCTTTATATCCGGTCTTAGGTTTGGAGAGAGAGAGAGAGAGAGAGAGAGAGAGAGAGAGAGAGAGAGAGAGAGAGAGAGAGAGAGAGAGATTACGGAGCTGTTATGCTACGTTGGCCTTCATCCACACAACTTTATTCTAAATCTCACTCACTTTATCTATTAACATCAATTTACAACTCTTCATAATTTAGAGACCGCTGGCAGAAAAGAAATATTAAGAAAACATGAGCATCGCATCCAATAGCCATATATACCAATAACAGCAGGAGCAGTATACTATTTTTAGCAGTAGTTGAAAATAACTGTACTGCTGCTGCTTCTGGGGTTTCACTGCGGTGTCGTCTTCTAGTGGAACCAGGAGACGGAGAAATGTCAAGCCCGCCAGATAAATACTATTTATAACACCAGGAAAGACTAAAGGTTATACCTATACGGTTTTTCCGTTCCCTTCCCACTTACTTAAGAGCAGCAACGCTGCAATATAGCTCAGAGTAATCTGATATCTGATAAAATAATGAAGTAAGGTAAAAAAGCAAAAAATGCGCCGAAACTTCAGCGCAATCGATTTTTCTGTACAGTGTATAATGCTGTAAGAACCGTGGTCCATGAAGCTTTAAGCCACGGCCCGGTGGTGGCCTGTCCTATGGCGTTGCCAGATGCACGATTATGGATAATTTTAACCTTGAACAAAATAAAAAAACTACTGAGGCTAGAGGGCTGCAATTTGGTACGGTTGTTGATTAGAGGGCGGGCGATCAACATAACAATTTGCAGCCCTCTAGCCTCAGTAGTGTTTAAGATCTGAGGGCGGACAGACAAAGCCGTCGGAATATTTTTCTTTTAAAGAAAACTAAAATCAATGTTCGTAATCACTACAAACAGGAAACGGCATAAACATGTAACATCATTAATTCACCCGAATGTGGAAAAGGAAGACGTCGGTTCTATAATCTGGATTTTCAATCGACGACTCATTTGCATCTCCCGGATTCCGACTAGAACATAATTAAACCTCTTGGTGATAAATCCCCTTCACACTTTGATGCGATCGAGTGCATAATATATCATCTCCAGACACCAGCATATCTTCTTCTTTCAGCAGAGGCAAATCGGACAAGCGACTGAAATGCCCTTATCTAGGCCAGAACATGAGAGAAAATAAGAAAGAATGAAAGATGGGGAAAGGTAATTAAAACGGAAATTCAAACAAAAGCCTCAGACAAAAAAATTAACAACGATGGCACACTTGAACATCCAAGAGACTTTCGGAAATCAACTCTCTCCTTCAATAAACACTAACTCGAATTTATCAGAAGACGACCAGTGAGATACTTACAACATATATCGTTAAACTCCACAAAATGTTAAAAGAATTGGTTTACCTAAATAAAATTGCAATTAGTGACACTCACTAACATTAGTAAAAACAAAACGTTGATCATAAAAATTCCCTGGACCCAGAGAGAGAGAGAGAGAGAGAGAGAGAGAGAGAGAGAGAGAGAGAGAGCAGCCCATACTGATTTAGTTAATCCGTAAATCCTCGTTTGTAAATGAAAATCAAAACGCCCTTTCTCAATGCCTTTATGCGTATCCCCGACGCAAACAGCTTCCGGCTGCAACTGACACTCTCTCTCTCTCTCTCTCTCTCTCTCTCTCTCTCTCTCTCTCTCTCTAGCTCCTCTTAGCCGTACTAAATGAAAATGGTTACCAACCCGGCAATCGAGATAAACAACACCTGAATATAAGCCCAGGACTTAATAACTGGGATCGCCTTCCCATTAACAAAAGCAATTCGATGCGCGTCCCACAATCCGCTCCCAACGCAAACGCGCCCATTTTCGAGAACTGACGGCGACGCCCTCGCATTCAGATACAAACGTCTGATTTGACCCAAGGAAGGAGGGTGGGAGGGAGGGAGGGACACGCTTCCTTTGGGAGGGTCAGCGTCAACTCCACTTCTGCTCTCTGGACGGTTTCAGCTTCTTCAGAACCAGAGATATTGGGAATGACTGAAATCGTCTGTTCCTCTTTTGCAGTCTGTCTTGTGCCAGCACGGGCTCTTGCTTTTTAAAAGAAAGCGTAAACATCTCAACGACTGACAGAATGACTAATAAGCGAAAGTATGGTCTGATGGCTCCTCATTTGGATGAAAAATCTGTTTCGCTATTCCTTGAACAAAAATTGTTAATAGAATACCCTAAGTGCATTAAGAGTACTATATAAGTAACGTGGGTAACAATTCTAAACAAGAAAGAAATGCGCAGGTTTCTTCGGCGCAATGGAGTTTTCTGTACTTCGTGTTATCGAGGCCGCAGCAAATAGATCTATCTTTCGGTGACCTCGGACCGATGATGTGTGAGCTGCAGCCCATGAAACTTGAACCAACGCCCTGTGGTGGCCTGGCCTATATCGTTGCTAGACGCACAATTAAGGCTACCTTTAACCTTTTAATATACAAAATCTACTAAGGCTAGAGGGCTGCAATTTGCAATGTTTGGTGATTGGAGGGTGGATGATCAACACATTAATTTGCAACCCTCTAAAATCTGTAGTTTGTAAGATCCGGGGGCGGACAGAAAATGTGCGGACGGACAGACAAAGCCGACAGGATAGTTTTCTTTTCAGAAAACTAAAAAGTTTGTTTTACACTAGTAGAAAAATAATAGCGCAAATATCAGTTTACAAATTAAATAACAGTAACTTTCGTACAATTTTTCATACGGCCATTATTACTCCTGCAAATATCAGTTTACAAATTAAATAACAGTAACTTCCGTACAATCTTGCATACGGCCATTATTACTCCAACTTGATATTCCTTGATGCAGTGATTATTTATTTATAAATTTAAACCCACATATAGAGTCTAAAAAATGAAAGCCTAATTACAAATGCGAGTGTGATTTCGCTCAAAAAAATTAAAAATTAAAACATGATGAACACATGAAGGAGAAAATCACATGGTAATACGACGTTTTAAAAAACCATATTAAATGAAGTATATATATGCACGCGTGCATGAAATCGTAATCATGCATACAAGCACAACACAAACAATGAGGGCGTGGAGTGAATTCTGCGCATAAAAAGACAATCACGTAATAATGAAAGCTAAAAAAAAAAAAAAAAAAAATGGTCCAAATGAACGAATAAAATATATCTCAACTGCCATTGCAAAAAGGGGGGGGGGGGGGGGAAAGGGGGAGATACGGCCCCCGTTTATTGGAATTTTAAAGGCTTTATTATAATCTGGGCAAAACAGGAATTTATAAATTATGACCACGGAGGCAGTTACACTGTTGGAGAGTAATGAAAATATTATATGGCCTAACGTATGATAAACTACTTTAATTTCTGCAGTATGCAAATAACAATGGCCAAGTTTATAAGTTGATTAAAAGATGGGCGTTTTCATCGAGCGAAGGCTGACATTGTAATTTCATAACATAAGTTTAATCTTCGTTGTTATGGTCGATAATCGTGGATGATTTTACGCAAACTCGATCTAACAGAGGAAAAATTGGGCAAATTACAGTGCCGTAACAATAACCGCCCTATGGAAATCGCTTATTAATTTGTAAATAATTACTATAATTTTAGTCACAGTTGAGGGTTCATTATTATGCAGGTTCACAATGAACTAAGGAAAGTATTACAATAACTCGCACTACAGAACTTTATGGCTATAATGAAAATAACTACGAAAATTACGCTAACAATAAAAATAAATGTATACTCATTATTATTATTATTGTTATTATTAAACCAATCAACCGGATGCACAGATGATTTATATACGTAAGAAACAAATTTAAATCATGGATTATATGCATTCAACGAAGCGTACACCTTGTATCTTCCGTAGTTCCTCGTTGGACGAGTGGTCCGAAGTTCGATTCTTGGCCGGGCCAACGCGGAATCAGAGGAATTTATTTCTGGTGATAGAAATTCATTTCTCTGTATAATGTGGTTCGGATCCAACAATAAACTGTAGGTACCTTTGCTAGGTGACCAACTGGTTCCTAGCCACGTGAAAAATATCTAATCCTTCGGGCCAGCCCTCCTAGGAGAGCTGTTAATCAGCTCAGTGGTCCGGTAAAACTAGATTTACTTACTTATATGTTCCGTAATTTGTCAGGTTATTACCAGTATGGGTACGCAAGAAATCGCGTAGGATTGGAGACGACAAAACCTCTGTCAGACTTTTTTTGCCAAAGTTATTCACCAAATTTCGATAAATCTACGATTCTGGCGCAGCACTGGAAACTATAAAGCAAAAATATATTCCTTTCATTGGGTAGAAACGCCATCCTGTAAAAATTATTGACAGGAATCCATTAACACCTTCCCGAGATTATCTTGTGGTCACAGACAAAATCACAGACGCATAAAACCTCCTTAGAAGTTCGTTGGTGGAGGTAAATATAGCTTGCTTACATTCTCTTCAGGCTAAGCAGACACAGACTCATGAATAATTACACCAAGCGCTATTTCACAGGTATGCAAGAGATCAAGGAACCCAGACAAAGTGAAGCTTCTTCAAGCTTGTCTTCACGTGCAGTGATTTAAAGAAAAGTGTAAAACCTCTTCAAAGCAGAGAGATGTTCATTACAAGACGATGAAACGTAGCCCTAATTCAGTGACTAAGGTATTCACAAGCAAGCCAAAAATTATGACTCCCTCATCTGAAGCCGAAATGCATACGGAAGAAATATCACAGCGCATATATATATATGTATATATATATATATATATATTATATATATATTATATTATATGTATAATGAAGAGAGAGAGAGAGAGAGAGAGAGAGAGAGAGAGAGAGACCCGAGATTGAGAGAGAGAGAGAGAGAGAGAGAGAGAGGAGAGTTTAGAGAGAGAAAAGAAATAAATACTCAGATGTAAAAACAAATTAAAGCAATATTCATACGCAAAAGTCAATGACAAAATTAATCAAGTTAACCATATATAACATAGAGATATTTTAGGGCTAATCAAATAAAATGATATTGAAGAGTCCACCCAAAATATCAACATTATAATGAATATACGACTAACAAAAGCTGACAAAATATGACAGCCATAATACTTGAAGGGCTAACGAAACACAAAGAAAATCACTTTAAAAGCAGACCAAAAGCAATACCTAAAAAGAGAGAGAGAGAGAGAGAGAGAGAGACAGCTGGATGCGAGAGGCAGGAGAGAGTTGGTTCAAACTGATCTCGTCCGCCCAGGCCTGACTTTGCCCAGCTAATCTAATTAGGGGATTAAACTTCATTACGCCTATTAGCCGAACCAATGCAAAGAAGCAAATCATGAGGAAACAAAATAAAAATGACGGCGCTCGTGGAGGTCACAGGCAAGCATGGGAAAGAAAGACTCGGCACGGCACGAAAAGCATATTGTCAACGACGATCTCCCCGTGAGAAATTCTAAAAATTCTAAGTTGTCTTGAAACTTATCCTTTAATCATTTAAGTTTTCTTGAAACTTATCCTTTAATCAATAACGTAAGTCGTTAATGCTTAATTAATGCTCTTGACATATATCTATAAAAATCTACAACTATAAATTAAAAAAAAATTTTTAAATTAAGTTAATATAGGTTATACGGGCAACTCACTAATGCTTACTTATACTTTTGACATATCGATAAAACTCTACAATCAGAGATATGAAATGCATTAAATATTAATGTAAGTTAATAAAAGATAAAATCGTAATTCCCTAATGCTTACTTATACTTATAACATATCCATAAAATTTCACAGTCAGAGATATGAAATGCATTAAATATTAATGTAAGTTAATATAGGATATACTGGTAACTCACTAATGCTTACTAAAAAATTGCTGAGAATTCTTGCAGTTCAATAATTTACAATATGATGAACCACTTCTCTAATAAAAATTAAAAACCATTAAATATGTTGTGATTCTGTTTGTCAGTAATATTCTGATAACTTCTTGCCACCGATGTCGGGCAATTTGAACCTTAAAACTTAAAGTGAAAAATGCAGTGTTTTAATACCCTAAAGCAACTCTCCTGTCTTTTATAATTTACTTCAAGTTTTATCTATTTTTTCATTTATGTTCTGACCCTTTTTTCTATTAACTCATCTCAACTTTCTGTATTTCATACTACCTTCTGTTACTTCTCTCAAATGAACAGCATATTCTTTGGAAGGGTTCATCTTGTAAATAATAACAATTATAATGCAGAAGTGTGTGCTCATGGACACAGCGTACATA